>NC_140583.1:592198190-592638641 GCF_964204655.1 Triturus cristatus | reverse complement strand
GGAAGAGGAGGAGGAATTCAACGTACTCTTTCTCATAGAACTCTCAATAAACCCCACCTTTAAACAAGACAAGCCCGGCGGAGCGTGGCGCGCGCGCTGGGCGGGGGAGCGCATTCCAGGCAGGGGAGCGGACCCTTTGAAGTGCGATGCCAAACGGATTGCATGGCGGTACGATGCGTGTGATTGTGCGCGTGCTCGCCATGCATTCCGCTTTTCGGAGCACTTTTGGGAGCCCCTTACAATGGTCTCGCTTTGCGATCGTTTACGCGATAGCAAGGCGAGACCTAAAAAGTGGGTCAGGAGATGCCATAAGATACAAAGATACCGCAATACACCGGACAGAGTATACCCACCAACAAGACATGCTCGTTCGTTGTGCAGCCGCAGCATCATTTCTGGCACCCTGCTACGCCTCATGATGTAGGCATCGTGTGCTGACCCTGGAAAACGTGCACAGACATGGGAAATCAGCATGTTAGCAAGACACACCACATGGGCATTTATAGAGTGGTAATGTTTACGGTTGCGATAGGCGACCTCCTGTGCCTGTGGTGGTACAAAAGCCACATGTGTCCCATCAATGGACCCAATGACATGGGGCATCCCTCCCAGGGCATAGAAATCACCCTTGACACCTGTCAACTCCTCAGGAGTCGGAAAATGGATGAATTCATCCAGATGCTGCCAAAACATCATGCAGGACACGGCTGAACATCGTCTGGGACATGCCACCAACATCAGCTATGGTGAATTGAAACGTACCTGTGGCAAAAAAATGTAGGGCTGCCATCACCTTCATCTTGGGGGTCAGCGTAGTAGGATAACTGTCGCGGTTGGAGATGTGGTGCCAGCCTGTTTGTCAGGTCCTCAATCAACTGTTGGGTGAATCTGTAACGGCGTATGCAGTCACGTTCCCTCTGGCATTGGTCTGGGGACAGGCGGTGCCCTGCAGAAATTGGGAATAAATAACGAAGAGTGAGAACATAACAACATCAATGTCAATGAACTGAGCACATGCTCAACTGCTAATACACATCTGCTAAATACAGAGTCTGGTCTGTGCAATACATCCAGGACACGTATGCCAGCCAGGTGATACTCCTACGAAAAGCCAGCTACACCTGTGTATTGGCAAGTGTACATGACATGCCTTGAAACGAGCTGTGGGCCAGTGTCGGTGAATAGCCAGAGAAATCACAAGAGTGACATACATTCACATTTCAGCATTTTAAGGATGTCATCTCATACAGACAGCTGCCGGCAAGCTAGACGCTCAGATCACATGGAAGGTCAAATGTACAGATCACACACATTGCGATGAAGGGGTACACGTGAAAACAGAAAACACAGACATTGAGACGACGCAGATATGTTCTTATGTCAAAATATCTAGTTCGATGCATACAGACACACGTTATGTGGAAATCCACATGTGGCATGGTGTGCGTAGATGTGTGCCATGCCCATCTAGACACAGACACATGTTGGATGCAGGAACAGCAGATGCAGTGGACGGGACACCAACAGCAAGCTCATGGGAACACATGACACACACATGACATAGTCACATCGGTGCACGCTGGTTGTTAAATGTAAGTTGTCACTGTCCCTGTCCCTGGTATCAGGGGACAGTTGCGGGTGGTGGTGACTGTGCCATACCAGTGATGCTGTGTGTGACACGTTTGTACTACATGCACACGTGCAAAGTGTGAAGGGGAAGTGTGCCACATAGTGCCCCATCACACATGACATGTGTACACAGGTCATCACACATCAATTGTGCAAATACATGAGGAGACATGTGCAATATCACTGCCTGACACACCTAGGCCCTGCACATGTAGGACAGCAATGACAATGACTTGATGTACATCCTTCTGCGGGTCTGAGACCTCCATTCCTTTCGTGTGGGCATCCTATCAACAGTGCAAGCGTGTGAAACGCACCATACACACGCTCTGAGGGCGTGTGTACAGTCCGTATCACTAGAGTTGTGTGCCCGTAGGAGCACTCGTGGTACGGACCGTACACATGTACGTGTACTACCAGTGACTACACGTATGTGTACTCACAGTGCCTAAACGTACATGTCCGCAATGGTAGTAGACGTACGGGTACGTGTACTCCCAGTGCCTACACGTACGTGTACTCCCAGTGCCTACACGTACGTGTCCGCAATGGTAGTACACGTAAGGGTACGTGTACTACCAGTGCCTACACGTACGTGTACTCCCAGTGCCTACACGTACGTGTCCACAATGGTAGTACATGTACCCGTACGTGTACTCCCAGTGCCTACACATACGTGTAGGCACTGGGAGTACACGTACGTGTAGGCACTGGTAGTACACGTACGGGTACGTGTACTACCAGTGCCTACACGTATGTGTACTACCATTGCGGACACGTACATGTAGGCACTGGGAGTACACGTACGTGTAGGCACTGGTAGTACACGTACGTGTAGGCACTGAGCCCAACCGTTTCGTTTTAGATCCACAGGGTAGTTTATGTGTATTACCTTTTGTGCTTAGCCTGGGGGGTTTCCTTAGCTTTACCATCTAAACATTGTGGTTCCGTAGTTGGATTAACATTTTCTACTGTTTTCAAACCCTCCCCCTCAATAGCATCAGAATGCTGAATCATATTACTACCACTTAAATTATTTTTAACAGCATCCAAACGATCCATCCTTTCCCATAAGAGGGTAAAGTTCTTTCTAATCGATTCTTGAATACAAGCTAGCGCAATTCCCGAAGCAGACTCTTCAACAGTAGCCATAGTAGCAATAGTATCGCACCCAACAGCATCATGTCTTAATGGAAAAAGAGAAGTAGCCACGTCAGTTTGTGTGCCCACAGAATTGGTCTTTGGTATACCATGGTCTTTTGTACAATTAACACTGTGGGATCCCTTTATATTCCTTGTTTTCTGTGTGCCAGCACCCCGCTTCTGTTTTACTGGGGGCTCTATCACTTTCTTTGCTTCAGGTGATTTAGAGACCCGTGTTCTCGTGGCTATACAAGATGCTTCTAGGGCCGCGACAAAGGGTAGAACCGGAACCGGCTCGGGAGAAGTCAGTGGTACATTTGATGGTTTTACAGGCAAACACGTTTGTGCAGTGTCACCCATGTTGGAGTTAGGAATGCCCAGTGATGAACGTCTACAGCTATTCTAAAGGCCAGTGTGAAGGTTACCAAAAGCAGCTTGTTAAGAGCAAGATTGAAGAAACTACCCGTGAAGACTACATTATTGCTATGCAGCTGTGATACATCATTTCATTGCGTGTGCTGGATGACTACATATACATGTTTATAGTTCGATTGGATGAGTTTATGCAGGCTTCAAAAAGATCTTTGGTAGTTTCCTACAATTAATAAACATTGGTGAAAGAGCATTCCTGGGATTCTACTCCTGTAGATGTCTTCTCTCTAAACATTTATGTTTGGGGGTTGGCTTTCATGTCACTGTAATCAAGTACCTTCATGGGCATGTAGAAGTACTGTAAGACCTTGGAAGGGATACCATAGAGTATACAATTCCTAGCGGGCTTTTGATAGAGCAAACACAATCAAACACAATCTTTCTTCAAAGCTAATCATATTATTTTAGAGCATCTAAAACGTCATCAAGGGGCAAGTGTCAAATATTAATCAGGCATTGTGGTTCTTGACTTGGTAAAATTTACGTTTTTGGGAGAACAATAAAAATGTTGTTGCAATCGTCCAGGTGGTTAGTCAGTATTGCGAGAACTAGGGGCATTTTGTCAGGCAGCTCCAGGACAGAGAGGGCTTCCTTCATGCAAAAAAGAATATAATGCACTTTGGGTGACTGCCTTCAGTTGCAAGAGGACACCAAAGAGGACACTTTATTATAGCGTTGCTGTCAGACTTAGTGAGTTGATTGAGATAAATTAGGAAGGTGTTCACTCTACCAGCCCATTTTGTAGGCACTCTGCCTTCTGCCCATTGAGACAAAGGGAATTTTAATGGCTTCCATCATCTTTCAGCCAAGGAGAGGTTGTGTATCATTTCCAATAACCTCCTTCTTGTTTAAGGTGGAGTTAATTGATCTTCATTAATATTCTTGCAACTACCCCCGATCTGCCCCTCTCCGGGGGAGCAGAAAGCCCACTAGACACCAGCGATTTTTTTTTAAATGGATAAAAATATAGGGGTAGGAGCCGCTCACCAGGGCATGGCCATGCCCCCACCCCAATATACATGCAGCAGTCTTTATGACCCCCCTGTGGGGGCAGATGGAGGGGGAAAATATCCTTGTCAGAATCTGCCTGATTTACCATTATACTTTCTGTGGCCATTTATTCAGATCTTCATCTGCATACATTACCGCTTATTTCCTCTTCCTCATAGTGGTTATTGTATGAGAGGACTTTGAAAAAGACACCTTGCTGCTTAATAAAAATAATTCTACCTACTCTTTCATGTGCAAAAGACTCGGGCTGCCTGGGAGAAGAGCTTGCAATGGTTTTGTATTGGTACAGCAATAAGTATCACCTTCAATTTAGTATTCCTCTCTCTAAGACAACCTATCCTTTTCTGATGCAGTCTGTTTGTGAGAAAATGAACAACTGCCAGCTGTCTGCCAAGACAGGCCAGCAAGCTGACATTACAGTTTTAACAAAAACAATCACGTGAAGCCCGGAAAGGCATGTTCAGCATCAAGATCCCTGTTAAGCCTGTAGATTTCTCTAAAACGTGCAGGCAGTTCACTATCAGACCAGTAGTGCTGTGACCTTGTACTCTGGGGGATCATTGTCTGCCTCCTATTGCCTGACTTTTGCAGGAATTAGCTATTGCTGTTCTGCAGTCTTGTGACCATGCAAAACTGAAATGCAATTCTTATCATTGGAAATCTTTTTGCAGTTATTTATCGAGGAAGGATCAGGCTCTTTTCTTCTCCCTTCTTCTATGATCTCATATGTTGAAAAATGTCTTGCAGAAGAGTTTCTTGTAGGGGCTCTCAGTTGGCTGGCGGTTTGTAGGACCATTTGCACCCAATGACCGAGATTGCTCTGCAAAGTTGTATGTCTAAGAACTTCTATAGAATTTAAATTACATTACATTGAGCTGTCTGGATCTGGGGAGGGAGGTAAATGTCTATTAGGCATTTGAGATGTCAGCAGTGATGTCATCAATGATCTCATGTAACATATCTTAAAAGATGTCAAATATGAGGTCATAAGCAGTGCATGGCAGGTGCACCAGGTTATAGTTAAATCAGTAAACAATAACTGTAGCATTTTAGAGAGTTTTTGTTTTTTAAACGTTAGCTTTTACCTTATTGCAACAGTTTCTTTCAGTGAACAATATGTGCTTGTATATATATTCACTGAAAAAACAAAAGGTTAAAGGTTAATGCAAAATTATAGTTAGGTGAAAATGTCACTTAAAGCATTCAGTGTTAAACTAACAAACCCACTGGAATTATAGGTAACCAAAGTAACTTTAACTTGTGCCCTAAAGTAACAATACCTGCTCGCTTGCCATGCACAGTCTTGTCATCAATTATGTCATTCCTGATGTCTAAGATCATGTCACGAGTGATGAAATCGTTGGGGTAATTAGCAGTTCATGGCAAGAATGCAAGTTTTATAGTTACTCCTGGTCCATAGCCCGGCAGGAGGAGCTATTTTTCAGGGAATGGTGTCCCCGGGACCTTCTAGAGGCTCGGAGAGGGAGCCACGTCCCATGGTCCATTAATTAAGGAAATGCGCTATCCCAGGCCCTGGCCTACCCGGGGGCCTTCAATGAATCTGCTTAGCCACTGATTCATAGAGCCAATGCAAATTTGAGGCCAAATAAAAAAACAATATTTGGCCACAGGGGGATTCCCTTAGGGAACCCCCACCCCATCAGAACTAGAGGGGCAGGGTTTGTTTCCCTACCCTGCCCCACTTATATCTATTTTTAAAAAATTTGTAGGACTCAGGACTGAAGCTGTAGTGAGGATATGGACATACTTGCGGACATTGCTAAGTTAGCATAAGTTACATATGCTTGGCCGCCATGTTCCCGCTTTTGCTCACGTTACTACATGCCACATTTCTCATAAACACTTTGCCTGCTCGCTTTCACATGAGAACTGTCTGCATTACACATATCTAGTTGAACACTCTGCTCTTCGTCTGTACAGCGTGTTCAAGGTCGAAAAACAATGAGCTCTGTTGATATGCTTTGGACAGTCTCACGTCCTTAGCCATAACATAGAGCACAGCTGCAAACCTGGAAATCTGGTGCCTTTAATATTGCATTGCACGCATGTTAACACACTTGGAGAAACGCTTTCCAGGATAGAAGAGCTGGCTTGTCCGGAGATGTAAATTCCTGCATCTGAACTCGGAGGTATGGGGTCCCCCTGACAAAGCCTGGAGGTCTTCAATAATTATAATAACTAGCTTCTAGCATGGGGAGGGTGGCGAGGCGCTATAGTCCTATTCCCACCATCATTATAATATGATTTCCCCTTTTGTTCTATATGGCATTGTAACAATGCTAATTTGTTTGATCTTATGCATAAACTATTCCTTGGCTCTATTTACTCTTGTTGTGGACAAGTACGAGAGTTTGAACGAAAGAGTGTTCTTGTTCCCACTTATCCTGAGAGGGACGTAGTAGCATGTTCTAGGATGTCTAATCATTGGTAGCTTCGGTGTAGCACGGAGAACGAATGAGACACTATAGCTAGTCGGATTGGGACACTGGGCACTGAGGTGGGTATTTTGGTACACCACTACTCACTGAGGTCCTGGTTTCATGCAACATGGCGCACCTAACGTTTGGTCTGGTTCTTATAAGCGAGACACTTTAGTAGTACTTGTGCTTGTCCATGATACCCTCGCTTCTGTTTACCGGTAAACAGCTGTGGGGCATAACCTACCTATATTGACGTTTTTATAGGTTTTTCTTCAAAGCTTGATACATTAAATGGTTTTATAGTTCCTTTGAATTACTACCCATTAAGCTGTTCTTCTTTTCTACTCGATATGGCTGAGGTGGATATTGCGACACATAGCCGTGGGGCGCTTCGTCATCATTTGGCTACTTTTGGAGTGCCCGATGCGGGTATCTCACTTATTTTTGTGGTAGGGGCTAATCCAGCTCACCACTTTGAGGTGTTTTATTCTTGGGTAACCTTTCCAGCAGTGAACGGAGATGATAATTTGTTCCATACATACACTCCCACTGCAATACCTATAGTTTTTCGGCCATATACGACTCTCGAAGTTCCGGTTTCAGCATGGCAACACCGTATTTGGTTTAATGGCGCTCTGCCCCACACCGTGACCCCGGTCCGGTTAGGCCCTTTATCAATTCCAGGGGCCACATGGCCAGTTTTGGCCGGGTACTCCCCACATCCACGTTATCTAGCAGTCCCTGTAGACGAGTTACACGTCTTACACACCTCCTTGATCGAGGTGCACAGGGCTCTAGTACAATACGGCTCACGCAATCTACAGGTGGGAGCACCTGGGGTTGCTGCGCATCCAGCTGGACCTGTGAGACTAACTATTAGTCCGGTTATGGTTAATTCAGTTATGTGCAAGCGTCCCCAGAATAAGGAAGATTTACCTTACTGGCTTGCGGAGAAATTTGACCAGCTGGAGGCAGTATTTCCGAATACATCTCCTGTGGAGAAACACAGGATTCTAACTATTAGTTTGCAGAAAGACTTAATGCCCGAAGTTACTGATTGTGAAAATTGGGGTAAAGTATTTGCGGCGGTGTATGCAAAATGTTTTGGCACACCATCTATGTCTGTGCTCCCCTCCGTGATTAGGCGTGTTCAGGATGAACATGGACCGGAGGCGGCTGTGGAGTTGGGAATGAGGTTGGTTGGAGTGTTTGACGTAGTTGTTGATCTGAACCTTGCTAATGTCAATGGAGATGCGGTTAACTTTCAAGTGTCTAATGCTTTGCGCCTTGTCCGGGATGAGGAGAAACCCCGCGAATTACCAAAAGTTATTGCAGAAGCTTATAGGACAATTGGTCACAATAGTTTGGGTGTTAAGCCGTTTGCTAGAATTTCAGCGCAACAGCACACACAGATAGCACAGTCTACTAAAGACAACCGTCTGAACTTTTCTAAAAAGAATTGGAAAAATAATAAACAGGGGAAGCAACAAAAAACACAAGGGTCACGTGCTGTGTCATCAGATCCCGAACCCTCTGAGCGCACTTATGATCTGCGCGACCGCGCGAGAATTAGGTCTCCTGACAGGTGTCAGGTTCCTGATCAGCGCTCTCCTTGTTCTTCACAGGCAACATCAGGCTCACAAACCGGTGGAGGGGAACGCCAGGATCGCTGCAGAGGTCGAGGTGCCCGCAAGGTCGTGAGCAGCCTTGTCAGACTGAAAGCAAAGGCAAACAAGATGATTTTCCTCGCCCGCGACTGCCTTTTCAGAAAAAGAAAGTTGCTGCCTTAACAGCGAGATATGCCACAGATGGTGAGAACACAGCTCCGGAACCTACCATGGGCAGTAACGCTGTTAGACAGCGCAGCGGAGGTTACAATAGTGCGGCAAGCACTGCGTCCATTTCTGGAGGCGACAGCAACTGAAACATGCATCACAGTTGAAACGGCTGACACACGAGTGGCTCCCCCTGACAGACTATATGATATAGTACTTCTAATTGAAGGTGACATACAACGTGTAATAAAATAGATTTTTTGTGGAAAATCTGACTTCTTCGTATGACATACTGCTGGCAGAGAAAGATTGGCCACCGCCTTTTGTTTTAGCCGCTCCCAGGGGTGAGGAGGTTATACTCCCCAGTTTTTCACATAATGTCTCCAAGGAGCAAGCAATGGCGTTTGCAGAAGAGTGGGCTTTGGTGCTTGCACCGGCTCTGTACCGTACCCAGGTGGGCTGGGATAAAGATTCTCCCATGCATGGGACACCATTACGGTCTATGCCACAGCCACAACCCCAATATCCTCTCCTGCGGGAGGAGAAAACTCCTGTTGCAAATATTCTGGATCAACTAGAGTATCAAGGAGTAATTGAGTCATGTATGTCACCGATGAATAACCCTCTATTTACAATAGCAAAACCCGATGGGTCGTACCGCTTAGTTTTGGATTACCGACATTTGAACTCACATTGTCGGACTTGTGCGGTGCAGAATACCCATAGTTCTGCGTTAGTCGACGGTCTTGTTCGTAAAAAATATAAAACTACACTAGACATTTCAACCGTCGTTTTCACACACAATCTATGAACTGAAAGCAGTCAATGGACCGCCTTTACAGCGGGCCGAAAACAGAACAAATTTACTCATTTGGCAATGGGCTACAAAAATAGCCCTGGTGTTTTTACCGCCCGTATTGTCTCTTTGTTAGACAGCATAGACGAAGACGCATACTCGTACGTTGATGATATCTTTCTAACTGACGACGAGTTATGGCCGCATCTTTGTCACGTGGATCGCATCATAGTTTTGTTTGCGGACAACAGTTACAAATTTAACTTTACAAAATCACATATTGCGGAGTACACAGTGTTGTTTTTGGGCTACGAGCGCAATAATGAAGGAAGAGACTTATCGCCTCACTTCTTGGAAAAATGCGCACGTTTGCGCCCTCCGACTACCCTGAAAAAACTACAGTCTTTGCTGGGTTTTTAAAATTTCGGTCGAACATACATTCCCGATTATGCCAAGTGTATCAAGCCTTTGTATGCTTTGATACAACCTACCTTTTCAAAAGCCTGCTGGCTTCCAGAAAGTTCCACTTTACTGCAATCTTTGCAGTCTGATCTTATTGCATCAAACTTCTTATGATAACCATATAAACCTGGTGATACGAATCGTGCCAGGTGCAGTGGGTTTCACTTACTTAACGTTTAATGAAGGAGACACAGTACCTATTGCTTACAAGTTGCATTTGTACACTTCGGCAGAATTACGGTTTTTCCCTATTGAAAAAGTTTTGACAGCAGTCCAGATGGCGATTCTAAAGGAACGCACACTGGCACAAGGGAAATGGACTTTGGTTGTAACACCATGTCTAGCTCTGGAAGCGGTGACAAAGGCAAGTGTACCGAACTCTAAGGCTGTACATCCTCGATGGATACAATGGGCCACATCGTTGACCTCTCCTGATGTCACGTTTATTTTTGACTCATCATTGCGTTCACAGGAGTTTTTACAGGATGAATTTGTTCATCCTCCTCCACTGTCAATGCGCCCCCTTGAGCAGTACCAATGTATCGTCTATACCGACGGTTCGGCGCAGCCAGCAACTGGGTCAAAGCATTCTTACTCGGCTGCTTGTGCTATAGTGGCGGTTACCGTGGTGAACGGAGAGTTCAAGTAGAATGTTGTGCATACTCAGGCATTAGGTGACTGTACCGCCCAATTAGCGAGCTGCACGCTTTGGTACGAGCTCTGGAGTTTGCAGATCCCAATGTGACTACATTAATTGTAAGCGATTCCTACTACTGTGTTCAGTCTTTTAATGACAACTTATTCTTTTGGTATCGTGATTTGAAAGGCAGCACAATTAAACATAAAATGCTTTGGGTTCGAGTCGCAAATCTTAAAGACAATCTGCCTCTCACACAGGTAATTCATACTCTTAGTCATCAGCACGTAGGAGTACACGCAGTTGGCAACAGTTTGGCGGATGAAGCTGCCAAATCAGCAGTAGCCACGTGTTCAGTTGCAGCAGTTACTAGATCCATGAATAACATTTTGGCAGCAATAGCTGCTACCAAGAGGGGTGATAATTTCCTGAAGGGTTTCCCTTCTAAATGCTCTTATCATTTAAGTCCCGATAATGTTCCTTATGTGAGAATTAACGATGTTGGTGACAGGTTGATACCCAACACGGACCGCAGACCTTCACTCATAACAGCCGCACACAAAGGCATTGCTTCGGCGCATGCTGGAGTGTCTGCTACTGTTTCTATCTTGCAGAAGCGTTACTGGTGGCACGGCTTATATAAACAAACCAGTAATTACGTACTATCTTGTGACATTTGTCAGCAGATTAAACCGTCCACGGCAATCCACCCACCACAAATGCAGCTATGCATTTCTAATAAACCTTTCGGTTGTGTTTATTTAGATCACTGCGGTCCTTTTTCTTCAGATACTGCCTAGAAGTTAATCTTAGTTGCAGTTGATTCGTGCACACGCTTTCTTTGGGTTTGGCCACAACGCAGTGCTGACGCCCGAACTGTCATCAGGGATTTGCGTGTCTTTGTGGGAATTTTTGCATGTGGCACCTTCCATTCAGACCAGGGTCCAGGCGTTCGCTTCTAAGGCGTACAAGGATACCATGAGGTCTTTGGGGGTGCAGGTCAAATTTTCGTCTCCACACAGGCCTGAGGGCAGTTCGGTTGTAGTGCGAATGAACCGTGACTTAAAGCAATCCTTGACAACTAGGGTTATAGGGACTGGCAGGAACTGGTTCGCCCATTTGTATAGCGTACAACATGCAGTAAATAATCTCCCTAGAAGATCTCTGGGTGAGCGGACCCCATACAAAATGCTCTTCGGGATTGCGGCATCAGCCGCATCCTTTGACGTAGATAATCATTCTGATGTATTACAGAAACTACAAGAGACCCGTGACAGTCTTGCAAAGGAACATTTACCCACATCCACTGATGCTACGCTGCAGATTCCGGTAGTTGGCTTGCTACCCAAAATCGGTGACCTGGTCCGAGAGAAGGTGGAGAACAAGAAAGAGTTTGGCCCCTCTTATTGTGCACCGGTCCCAGTGCTTGGAGTGAAGGGTACTCGAACAGTTATTTTACCACCACTTCCTGGTCTAAAAGAAACTGATACATCTCAGTGGACAATGTCAAGCTACAACATCTGGCCGATCCTGAATAGCATCACATCAGTAATCTCTGCAACAACTGTATCGAGAGATCCGGGTTTGCCCGCTACTAACAACACCCAGGAAGACACCGCCATTGAGCTGGACTCTGTTACCAATCCTTTGCTGCTCCAGCCTGCTTCCACTCAAAATGAAGAAACTGAATATGCTTATCCAACTACAGTGTCATAACCTGGTTTGCGACAGAACAAATTAATGAATCACGTTTTTCCTTTGACTCGCATTCCACATCATCAAAGGCCCCTTCCAAATTTTGAATTTTTGTCGCCTGGTTTATACAAACTTATTTGGTTCCACCTTGGACATACATCTGGTTGGGGCTCATCGGAATTTTTTTGTTTATGTCCATTGGCTTTGTGACATTCTTTTTCCTTCTCATCAATGGTCACTACCTTCCTGAACGCTTTGCTGTTAAACTGGTAGATGGAACTTTGGCTCCGCACTCTTCTTCTCACATCATGAAAAGAGACCTGACTTTTGTGAACATCACTGCCTGGCCAGTTCTAGACGGCCTCAGTTTGGGATGCTGTAGATTTTCAAATACATGGCCCTACGGAAATAATTAATGTGCCAAATGTACTTCGTGTTTCAATGGGTGATGTAGTGAAACATAACATACAGTCTGATGATTGGGATGTGCAAGCCGTGCAATCCTTGTTTTCAGACTTGAAATGCTATGCCTCTTTTGATGCTGAAGATTTGTATTTGAATACTGCAAATTATGCGGATTTGTTTTGCTATCATCACTATGGTCATCAATATCTGCATAAGGCTAACACATTTAGAAATGTTTTTAATTATACACAATGGGAACATTGCCCAGCTCCTTTGGAAGGCAGCTCTAAAACGTTTTTGAAAAAATTCACATATTTTACAAGTTTTGAAAAATCAAACCCCAGGTCGTACTATTTTAAATTAAATGCTTCTTCAAATTCAAAAATAATGTAAATTATTATATGCTAAATCCTTTATTGATAAATTGTCAGTGGGTGGCTATGACCTGTAGATGTCCACAATTGATCTTAAATCAGTTTGGGGTTCTAAATCCTGGCAAGTACGAGGCACAGAAGCGTTACACCGCGAGTGCCTGATCTCATCACAGATTCTATTTTTAAATGAATCGATTTATCAAACTACTTGTTTTGGATTGGCAACTTCTAAGCAAATGAATGCCCCTGCTATTCCTGCTCTGGCTGCATAGCAGAACTGGAGCAATTGTACTAATTATTCCTTGGCTCAATTACAATCCCTTTTTAACAATGACACCTTTAATTTTTCTAGTTTGGACCCCCTAGGTTGGTTGGTCTGGCAAACTAGTTCGGATGCTTGCCAACTTCGTTTCCATGACAAGGCTCCTGGTTACACACAGGATAGGCCTGATCCTCTCTTTGCTAACTCCCATTCAGTTACCACATATTCCGTTGGAAAGTTATGTCAAAATTGGTTGCAACACTCGACTCTAGATTCAGTGAAACAACATTTGTCGTTATTATCAGGTGACATTAATTTGACAGATTTTATAAAAGGTCCTGCTGGTCTAAGATCAAAACGATTTATTTATGCAACTTACAATGAAATCTGGCAGCTATCTCAAATGGAAGAGGCTTCACGTTTAAGGGCTATTGATCAGGCTAATCTTGAAAAAGTGCTTGCTGTTGTTGATAATAGTATTAACAAACTTTCTTCCCGCATTTATACATTGGACAATATTGTTTCATCTGTTGTGGACATTGTGCAAGAGGATGTTTCTGTTTTGTATCATGGTCAAAATCAATTGCATTCAGTCATGCAATTTACATGGACTCTACAGACTCTTAAGTTTGGTAAAGGTCCTTGGGATTACTTGAACAACGCCTCGTCGTTATTTTTGCCCTTTAACTTGACAACAAAACAGCAGTTTATGTCCATGAAAGAGGCTACTTATTCTCTTTTGCATATTGAAAAGTTAGATCCATTACCATTCTCTGTGGCAGAAACAGAGAGTTAATCCATGGGGTATTAACTCTCCTGTTTTCCATTTTTAAATTTACCTTGTGTATGAAACACTATCCACTAGGCCGCTTCGAACCCTTAGGTAGTGCATTTCTACACGAAGTTTGGTCATTACCATTCGCATACAGATGCCTACGGGATGACAAAGAAGTATACCTAACTGGGGAATCATGTGATACCACAATAGGTCATTCCATGGTCTGTAAGAATATCCAGTTGCATGGCGCATGTAACTTAATGGCCCCAAATTTGCATGTGTTTTAAAAGGTATACCCATGCCAGCTATTAAACCTGCTTTCACTCTGCTTGCAAACGGTAGTTATTTGCTTTTAAATAATGAAGAATGCTGCGGCATGCTAGTCGGCACCCCTTACATTGTAACGGTTTCAGAGCGTGTGGTTTGCTGTAAAAATTTGCTTTTGCCACCCCCACACAGAAGGCTCGATAACTCTAATTGGCCTTCCATTCTGACCTTGAAGGCAGACTTCAACAAGTTGAGCATAATAAGAGCATTGTTATCGCAAAAAGAAGTTTCACTCACATCTGCCCGTGAGACATTCGTCCTTCACGTGGCTAATACCCGTACAGAAGTACAAGCGCTTCTTAACACTGACCTCCCACTACATTTCGGTGCGTTGATTCACACTATCTTCAATGCTTTTAACATTACAGGCATTGCCCATTTTTTTTAAAGCTGTGGCCTCTGGCCTTGTGACCTCTTTTCAAACTATATTCTATTCTATTCTATTTTTTTCCAGCGTCTTTGGTGGCTTGCCACTATTACTAGCCCTAGCCGCTGGGATTTTGTTGTTAATTTGCTTGCTCTGAAATGGATGCTCTTCCAGTGGCCCTGCATAGCCAAGACCGGCTGCAGATGCTTCGTAGCCGTATGCTTGAATGCTACAGTACTCTGCCCCTGGCCACAATCAGCGCGGCTTATGGATTATCTTTTCGCTTTACCTATTTCACTTGCGTGCAACCTGTCTTCAACTGCTTAGATTGCTCCTTTCAATGGGCATTGGATCTTTGCCTCTCCAATATGGCATTTCCTCCACCTGATTTTGAACTGTTAATGAGTCCCTTAGTGGCCCATGAGCAAGAATGTTCCGGTGTTGGAATTATGGCCTGGGCTCCAGTGCTTGGAGTTCTGGCTGAATGGGATATCTGTGCAGCGGCACAGGATTTCCTAAAACTGAGTTATATGGAGTATCACGCAAGTTGCCCATTGATGGTGCTGGAAGCGCCCCTTGTTTTGGAACATATATGTTCATTCACTCTGCTTGATTGAGTGACAACGCTTTTTTCAGACGAGACCAATGGCTTCCTTTTGGAAGCTATTGCCACATACTGTTCGTAGAACCTTGCTGGATTAACTCAGCCATGTATCCTTCTGGAATTATCTTTATTTTTGTGTGTGCCTCTTTGGACACAAATTTTTTTTTCTTTCTCTTCTCACATTCCCCTCAAATCCGAGGTACCATTGATACATATGCTCATCATTCTTGCTCAGACTTGTTTGCAGCTGTGTTCTCTTTACGACCACTGTCCGATAGACTGACCAAGGGAAGGGTGTGGTGCGGATATGGACACACCTGCGGACATTGCTAAGTTAGCATAAGTTAGATATGCTTGGCCTCCACGTTGCCGCTTTTGCTCACGTTACTACATGCCACATTTCTCGTAAACACTTTGCCTGCTCGCTTTCACATGAGAACTGTCTGCATTTCACATATCTAGTTGAACACACTGGGCCCGATTCACAGAACTAACTTAAGACAAAATCCTAAACTTACTACCATTTTGGTATTCACAGAAGGCACTTACTCATTTTGGTATTCACAGAAGGCACTTACTCATTTCGGTATTCACAGAAGTTAGGAGTCCTAACTTTAGGTCTCCTAAATGCCTTCTGAGAATACCGAAAGTCATAAAAATAGGATTGTTCTCAGTTTAGGAGTAGTAAAGTTAGGACTCCTAACCTTAGGACTCCTAAATGCCTTCTGTGAATACCGAAAGTCTTAAAGTTAGGATTTTTCTCAGTTTAGGAGTAGTAAAGTTAGGACTCCTAACTTTAGGACTCCTAAATGCCTTCTGTGAATACCGAAATTCTTAAAGTTAGGATTTTTCTCAGTTTAGGAGTAGTAAAGTTAGGACACTTGTAGAAACGCTTTCCAGGATACAAGAGCTGTGCTTGTCCGGAGATGTAAATT
The DNA here is from genome assembly GCF_964204655.1 of Triturus cristatus. Classification (NCBI taxonomy): domain Eukaryota; kingdom Metazoa; phylum Chordata; class Amphibia; order Caudata; family Salamandridae; genus Triturus; species Triturus cristatus. The sequence continues at coordinate 592,622,568 of NC_140583.1, read as the reverse complement.
CCTGCATCTGAACTCGGAGGTATGGGGTCCCCCTGACAAAGCCTGGAGGCCGTCTATAATTATAATAAATTAGCTTCTAGCACGGGGAGGGTGGCGATGCGCTATAGTCCTATTCCCAACATCATTATGATATGATTTCCCCTTTTGTTCTATATAGAATTGTAACAATGCTGATTTTTTTGATCTTATGCATATTGTTGCTAGTATTGGCTCGTGTACTGCATTATAGAGCACGTTAGTTAAAATAAACATTTAAACTATTCCTTGGCTCTATTTACTCATGTTGTGGACAAGTACGAGAGTTTGAACGAAAGAGGGTTCTTGTTCCCACGTATCCTGAGAGGGACGGAGTAGCATTATCTAGGATGTCTAACCATTGGTAGCTTCGCTGTTGCACGGAGAACGAATGAGACACTATAGTTAGTCGGATTGGGACACTGGGCACTGAGGTGGGCTTTTTGGTACACCACTACACACTGAGGTCCTGGTTTCCTGCGCATAGTTCTGCATATGTGAATCTCTGCAACAAAGCCTGAGTTCTTTCAGGGCTACTGCCACATCCTTGTTGAAGTGGTGGCAGCCAGTCTGATCTCCTCTAGAGATCTGCCCGTCTGCCGATCCTCCGTTGAATGAAATATACAAAGTTTTTGAGTTAATTACCCAAATGCTACTGAATAGATTCACACCAAATAACAAAAGCACAATTTCTGGACCAAAATCTGTCTGACAATTGTTATGTTATCTCGTTAAGCAGTTTTTGCGGTGTTGCTGTTCAGTTCTTCTTTGGAAAAATGAATGGAGAAAACACGTTTCCCCCCCACTCCCCACCCCCCTTTTCTCAGCTCCCGCTTGATGGATCACCCATTGATTCATAAATACACCTTGGTATATTTTTTTAACACTCATAAACGTTTTAAAAACACCCAGAGTCACTGGATGATGTCATCTGTGATGTCATTTGAGATGTCATCAGTGATTTTATGGACCATGTCATGAGTGAAGTAATATGTGAAGTCATATGCAGTGCATTGCCGGGGCGTGAGTTATTCTTCGCTCAGCTAACTATAACTGCTGAATTTCTCTGGTTTTGTACGTGTGAAATCTCAGCCTAACTATAACGTTCCTGTAACCTATGTTTTTTTAAATTCTATTTCCTAACTATACCAGCCCTGTAACCTTTGTTTTTTTCAGGGAATTTCTAAGGTTTTTTTAAATGCTAACTCAGCTATAACGTCCCCGTAATCTTTGTTTCTTCAGTGAAATTCTATGGTTTTTTAAGTAGCAATGGTGTTTGTAGAGTGATGGATGAAAGATGGTGGGCCCTCTGACCAGCTCACAGGAATACCACTGTGTAGAACTAATAGAAAGTACCAGCAGTGCTTCTTGGTCCCCAAGGTCTCTTAGCATCCAAGAGAACTTTATTCCCAACGAATATATAACCTTACAACACAAGCAATTACAACGCATGCCTTTACAATGCAGTTTTGACATCGCAACATCCACTACAACGCATACTTTTACAACGCATGCCATCACCGCATTTTTAGAAGCTACACTTAAAACGCATTCCATAACAACGCATACCATTACATCACATACCATTACAACGCATAATACTTTTAGGGCAACACTAGTGTAAGTGTTGGATAGTGTAGGGGTAAAAATTACTATTCCAACTCCAGTGAGTGCAACAGTAGGGTAAATGTTGGATAGTGTAGGGGTAAAAATTACTATTCCCACTCCAGTGAGTGCAACAGTAGGGTAAATGTTGGATAGTGTAGGGGTAAAAACTACTATTTCCCATTACTTAACTTATAATACGTTGTAATGACATGCGTTGTAGTGACATGCGTTGTAATGACATGCAATGTAAAGGATGTTTTGTTGTAATGACTGCGTTGTAAAGGTAGTGCGATGTAATGACTGCGTTGTAATAGTTGTTTCCCTTCCCGACCAGTAGTGTGTCAGGAGATGCCTTTGCAGAGTGGTGCAGAAAGGGGGCGTGGCCCCTGAAGACCTCTTAGCAAACTGACTGTGTGGGACTTGCTGGAGGGAACAGGAGTGGTAGTTGGCTCCCAGCGACCCTCAATAGCCAAGGGGACTTCATCCCCCAACTAGTACTGTGCCAGGAGGCTCGTGTGCAGAGTGGTGGAGTAAGGAAATCCTTCATGATTGCACAGGTAGTGCCTGTGTGATTCTATGTGTGCCATTGCCAGGGCAGGCCTCAAAAAATCCTACAAATGTTACTGGACCTGCAGGTCTAGTGACATAAAAAATCTACTCGACCTAATAATAATGCTCCTGACCCATAAACTAGGTTCAAATTATGTGATCATGGGCAAGTATTTAAAGTCACCCAGATGCCATTTTTTTCATTTATTACATTTGCGAGCACCTTCAAATACGTGAGTTCAGCATGTCTGCTGTTCAGAAAACTCTGGTTTAGTTTACTAGACTAAACGTTTGCTCCATATATAATACAAATCTAGCCACATATAGGATACACATGACCGCTGACTTGCCTCAGTTCATTAACCGTATTGTCATTTATTTATTTGAAAAGTTTTATATAGTCATCAGTGCAAGGGCAGAAATGTTTCTGAACTCACGTTTAAAAACTGCCACTTTTAATAAATACATAACTAAAGCATGAGGTAGCAGCACACTGTAATTTGCAATCAGCAGATTTTACATAGAAATTCCTACAGAATTTCTCACTGACTTGTGGTTTTAAAACTATATAGTGTACAATGTCTGGAGATCAAGTATCTGCAAACAATTGTCATTTGCACATCACCAAGTAAAGTGTTGTGATTTGTTTTTCTCCTATTTAAATCTTTCCTTGCATCACACTTCTGAATAACAAAAATAAGTTATCATAATTCCTGATATATTTTGAAATAACTGTACTATTCATTTACAAGCTGTTTGGATATTGTGTTAGAAAAAAACCCTGACATTTTACAGCCTTTTGATGCACAATTCTTGTCAGATAACTCCCTTGACAAAAAGCACTAAATATAACAAGAGACAGTAAAGTAAAAAACCTTTTCCAGGAATAGATAAGCAAGAATTAGTAAAAAGAGAAACTGACATGTGACCTCGGTCCTTGAAGAGACAGCAAATGTGTCAAGACAAAAACAAGATTTAAAGGCCTCTTTATTGCTCATTTACTTTCTGCATGAACCAAAGATCTGTTCCTTTCAGTTTAAATTAACTCACCAGCAAGGTCCAGTAAATGCTAAAAATAGCTTGGCCTGATAAAATCTCACTCAACATTGCGAGTGGGTGAGTGGATTTTTCCATAACGTTTCAGTGTAGCTATTTAGTAAGTTACTAATTTAACTTTACTCTTTTATATGTTTGTCAAAATAACTACATCAAAAATGCATTTTCCTTCTTCACAGCAACATTGAAGGTCGCAATGACATCAGTAGTCACATGCTTTACCATCTAAACATACCAAAGCAATAGTGTAAAAGCAGCAAGAAGGCAACGCAAGGCTAAAGGACCCTGAACTTCAACACCAGCCACTATAATGGGGGGGGGGGCATAGAGTCCCTTCAGAGGTCCTTTCTAAACTTCCAGATTTGGCTCCACAGTTTTCCCGGATGGCATCATACTGCATGGATTGTGGAGTTGTTGTGAGTGCTAGAGAGCAGTCCATAAGAGCCCTTCGCAATGCTGCAAATAATCATAAATGTGGATTATTTTTAAATTTTTGTCCCTTCATAGTTTTTCTACATTAGCAGGCGTTTTATTATATTTCAAAATGGGTATCTAATAGCAATGTGTTTTAATTCTAATTTATTGTAACACTAGTTACATATAACTTGCTGTATGGCCAAGTCAAAGCATTCCTCTACAAATAAATACACAGCGAACTTTTGTCAGTTATCATTATTTACTTTTTCACTTTTTAAATACGAGTCAACAGTCTGTGTTTAAATCTTCTAGTGAGTGCATCGACAACATATACAAACATACTCTGTTTTTTGTTACCACACTGTGTAAAATATTGTAATCTCTTCTTCAAAACTATCAACTGTAATATATATGTCCTGTTCTAACAACTCTTCATTTTCACAAGAATCCTGCTGAGGACCAAAGAAACGAAACTGCACATCATCACAAACCTTTTCAACATCTGCACATTACCATACAGAAGTGCTCTATTCATTTCTCCTAAACATAAAGCAGGAGTTTTCACATAAGACCTCCGACCCTCGGTCTAGGTCCACTCTCTCCTCGCAGATCCGCTGTGCCGTCTCTTGCCTCCAGACCCGACCTCCTCCTTGGGAGGTTCGAGGCTGCTGCCCACTCCTGCGCCTGCTGCCCGCTCCAACTGGGACCAGACTGCCTGCAACCACCGTAACCTTTCTCAGCCAATTTTTTTTTCTTAATTTTTCCCTGTTGTGCCACTGTTATTGTGCCCATCTGTGTCTTGCTCTACTTCCACCACTGTTTTTATTTTCTCATGCCTGCCTGTTCCTTTCGCCGCTGCTGCCCCTGCGGCCCCTCCCCCCCGGAATTCCCCCGCTCCTCCCTCCCAGCCTCTCCTCCCTCCCACCTCCCCTACTTAATGGCAGACGCTGTGCGGTCGCGCCGAATGTGCGCCAAAGTCAAGCCTGTCTGCGCCCATCAGCCACCCGACCGCGGCCAGCGCCAGGAACCCTGGACCTCCCAATACCCATCGCTTTGACACCACTACCCTCCTTGCACTCAACCCTAGAAGACTTAGAGAATATCAACAGGCCTCGCCGAACACGACCCACGGGCAGCCCTTCTGCCTCCACTGCCGCCAGAACCTCACCGACGCCAGCACCAGCGACACCCTAAAATGCATCCTCCTTATGGTACGCTCCGTACACAAACATGCCATGGAAATCTGGAAACTATTCGACCTGCCCGACATCGCCTTCTCACAGAGACCTAGACCAACGCATCCTCCTCCCCCGACATCAGCACCGCCATCCCAGACGGATACAAGATCCAGAGGAAAGACCGCACCAACCACCCAGGAGGGGGCCTCGCCATCGCCCACAAGAGCACCCTCCGCCTCACCACCTCCAGCGAAACCTTCCCCTCCGCCGAACACCTGCACTTCCAGATCCAGACCACCCCCAAAGCCATACTCCGAGGAACCCTCGTCTACAGACCCCCTGCCCCTGAACACCCTTCGCCACCACCTTCACTGACTTCATCGCACCCCACGCCATCGCCTCAACAAACTACATACTCATTGGAGACCTGAACTTCTACCTCGACAACCCCAGCGACCCCAACGCCACTATCCTTTGTGACCTCCTTGCCAGCCTCGGACTTAAACAACTCGTCAACACACGACCCAGAGAGCAGGACACCCCCTCGACCCCAACTTTGCGGCAGGAAACAGCGTCCAATTCGGTCACACAACGCAGCCGCAATGGATTGACCACCACTGCGTACACTTCGCCATCAACAAACCCAAGGCACCCAAACCAGCCCCACGCCCACCAAGAAGGAACTGGTGCAAGGTTACTGACGAGCAACTTAACTCCAACCTCACCAGAGACAACCACACCTGGGCACCCAACGCAAACAATGCAGCCAGAGAACTCCACACCTGGATCTCCAACTGCGCAGACAAGCTCACCCGCTACGCAACCCCGACAGAAAACGCCCCAGGAAAGCTGCCTGGTAAACCACCGCTCTCCAAGAAGCCAGACGCACCTGCAGACACCTGGAGAAGAACTGGAGAAACACCAAGACAACCGAAAACCACACCAGCTACAAGGATGCCATGACGGACTATCACAACCAGATCAGAGCCACCAAGAGGAACTTCATCCACAACAAAATCCTGGCCAACTCCACCAACTCCAAGGAACTTGTTAGTGTCATTCAAGAATTCACCAACCTACGCAGCAAAGCCACAGACATCACTCCATCCCAAGAACTATGCGACAAGCTTGGAACCCATTCCCACCTCAAGATCAAAAACCTCTACGACAACTTCATTGACCATCCTCTAGGCACCACAGACGGCCCCCCAGAAACACTAGCAAGCCCACCATCTCCAACTGGACACCGATCACGGCCAAAGACACCGCCTCGGCCATGAAAAGCAGCCACTCAAATTCAGAGCTGGGCAACTGGGAAAAATCATCTTATAGGCCGTTACAATGACTTTGAGGCAAAACTGGCATTGGCAGCCTCTTTTAAAAAAGAAGTGGCAACATGGTACTGGGCTATAGTTGATTTGGAAGATGGTCCCTTTCTTCTGCCGGAGGAACTATGGGGAGAGAGCTTGCCGAGGATCGCGACAGAAGATCAATGGCAAGTAACTATGTCGATATTATATAAGGTGGTTAAGCCTGCGAATTTAAGAAGAAACCACTTGTTCACTCTCCACAGGGCATATTGGACACCAAAGCGGCTGGCAAAATTTAAAGAAGGTGGTAATGTAAGATGCCCCAAGTGTAATAGCCCAAATGAAGATGATATTCACATGTTTGTCACATGCCCGCCGATCAAGATCTTTTGGGACGAAGTAAGTAAATGTTTGACAGTTATGCTCAAGCAAAAGATCGAGGTAAGCCCTGAGAACATTATTACAGGGAGACTGGATTTACAAGGTAAGGGCTTGGATGATAGAACAAAATTGGTGTTTTACTCCATACTGTTGGCCCGAAGGGAAATTTGCAAACTATGGGTTTCTCCTGACTCCCCCACAGATCTTTTATGGATCAGAGCTATGAGAGACATTGGTAAAATGGACATGGTAGTTCCTCTAAAAAAGAAGCATAGATTCTGGCTGTTATTTTTTGATCATTATGGGTGATGGGTTGGGGGAAGTTGGTTGTTAATATTGAAATATTGTGTTGGTGGAGTTTTCCAGTCCTATGATTAAGTTGCTTTTTATCTTTTGGAGAATCTTGCGGAACGAAGTTGGTGCGAGGATCTTGTATCGTCGTGTCTCCAGCTTTTTGTTAAGCAGACCTCCTTGAATATAAGATAACTTACACCCTTGGGCGTTACACAGATAATGGGGTGGAAAGCGGCACATGAGGACAAAAAAAAAAAAAAAAAGAAAAAAAAAAAAAAAAAAAAGCTTGGAACCCATTCCCACCTCAAGATCAAAAACCTCTACGACAACTTCATTGACCATCCTCTAGGCACCACAGACGGCCCCCCAGAAACACTAGCAAGCCCACCATCTCCAACTGGACACCGATCACGGCCAAAGACACCGCCTCGGCCATGAAAAGCAGCCACTCTGGGGTGCCACCACCAACCCCTGCCCCCCTCACATCTACCACAGAGCTGCGGCCGCCATCGCACCCGACCTACAACGCACCATCAACACCACCTTCAAAACAGGCACCTTCCCAGATGACTGAAGCGCGCAGAAGTCAGACCCCTGCTCAAGAAGCCTACAGCTGACCCACCGCCCTCAAGAACTATCGGCCCATCTCACTCCTCCCCTTCGCAGCCAAAGTTGCAGCGAAAACAGTCAACAGGAAACTGACACGATTCATTGAAGAGAACGCTGTCCTCGACCCATCCTAATCCGGATTCCGAAGCAACCACAGCACAGAGACCGCCCTACTCGCTGCCACAGACGACTTCCACACCCACCTGGACCAGGGCCACTCCACAGCCCTCATGCTACTCGACTTATCAGCGGCCTTCGACTCCGTCTCCCACAGCACACTAGTTGCCAGACTACACGATGCAGGCATACAAGGAACTGCCCTGGACTGGATCCGATCATTCCTCACCGGAAGAAGCCAAAGGATCAGACTCCCACCCTTCCACTCCGACCCCACGAAAATCACCTACAGAGTCCCCCAGGGTTCATCACTGAGCCCCACCCTCTTCAACATCTACATGGCCCTCCTCGTAGCCATCATCCGACAACACAGCCTCAACATCGTATCCTACGCTGACGACACCCAGCTCAACCTCTCCCTCACCAAAGACGCCACCACTGCCAAACCCAACTTCCAGAAAGGAATGCAAGACATCGCAGTCTGGATGACCAACAGCTTCCTGAAGCAAAACGCCGAGAGCAAAGAAGTCCTCGTCCTCGGTCCCACCCCTTCTGCATGGGACAGCACCTGGTGGCCGACCGCCCTCAGACCACGCCAAGAACCTCGGCATCGTACTCGACTCATCACTCACCAGGAACCGACAGGTCAACGCCATCACCTCCAGTCAAGGAAGAAGGTCACCCATGCACTCATCAACAGCAAACGGGACTATGGAAACGCACTCTACGCCGGCATCAACAAGTCCCTACTCCGCAAACTCCAGACAATACAGAACACCGCCGCTAGACTCGTCCTCAGCATCCCCTGACACGAACACATCTGCCAACACCTACAAAGTCTCCACTGGCTCCCCATGGAGAAAAGAGTCACTTTCAAAATCCTCACTCACGCCTACAAATGCCTACACAACAACGGACCCAAATACCTCAACGACAGAATCAACTTCCACGTACCCAAAAAGAAACTTCTGTCCTTCCAACCTCGCACTGGCAGAAACCCCACGCATCCACAGAGCCAGAGCAGAAGGAAGATCCTTCTCTCACATTGCAGCCAAGACCTGGAACGAGCTACTGGCAGACATCAGACGCGCCCCCTCCCTGAACACCTTCAGGAAGACCCTGAAGACCTGGCTCTTCAACTAAACAGATCTGCGGACCCACCCCCTCAGCGCCTTGAGACCCTTACGAGTGAGTAGCGCGCTTACAATTCCCTCATTGATTTATTGATTGATTGATTCACATAGTTCAGCCTCCTAACTAAAGTTTGCATTGTTGAGTGGTGTACAACTAACATCATGAAATGATGTAAAGTGCTTTGGTACACTGGTTGATAAACAAGCTAGCTAGTGAGTGTCCCTTCAAATTTGTAAGTTTTCTAACTTTGCAATGATTCAGTCATTGTAAAGTTCTTATTTTCTGTTTTAAACTTCACCTTGGAAAGATATGTAGAAGTGTCCTTTATATACCAATGATTTACTGTTGAATACTACAAATACTACTATGATTCCATTTCTATACAGGCGCCTGACTCCGCCTTCCTTATACCTGTTCTCCAATAACTTGTTCTACAATTGCAGGTACCTTCACCTCTTTCGCAATAGGAATGCTATTCTTCATTTCATAACATCATCCTTTGTAATCAATAACATGAACTAATCTAGTATCCTGGAGATAGCTTACTTCATTAAACATAGATTCTGTCCTCTTACCAATAGCTCTTTTTTTCGTTCACCACTTTTTTTCATTTTGCCCCTTTTGAGTCTCAGTTCTGCATAGATTCTGTACTTACTTCTGTTCCTTATCCCTCTGATCTTTTGTATGCAATCTGTCTGCAATTATGCAATATTGTTCTGTAAAAAAAAACTATATTTGAATTTGCTTTGTAGCCAATGTACCAGCTACTTTACTACTGGCTTACACATAATACAAAAATACTTTTTATTGTATGTTGCAGTTTTGAGTGTACAAATCAACCTACCAACATATCTACAAGCACTTACTTCAATTTACCAATCCCAAACCAAAACACATAAATATTATCGCACCCTCTCCTACAATACAGCTGCACCATATCTCAGTTCTCACTTATACATGCTAAAAGACCGCTTTATCTCTTATGTACTTAATTTTAAAAGAACCATCAACCCAAGTGTAGAAGTACATTCAGTGTATCAACGGTGTAAATCCAAAAACACAACATAAGACCTATGTTCGAGGCATGGGTGCTGTAGATATGCATGATTTGCATACTCCTGCCATCTAGTGTTGGGTCCGGATGTTTGCAAGTTGTTTTTCTTCGATGAAGTGTTTCGAGTCACGAGGTAAGGTGACTCCTCCTTTCGGTGATCGTGCGCATGGGCATCGACTCCATTGTTAGATTGTTATTTTCCGCCATCTAGTTCAGACGTGTATTGCTGCGCTCCAGTTCAAAACCGTTCTTCGGGTTCCCCTCGGTGCGCAATCTACTCTACCCTCGACGTTATTGTTTCGTACGTGTTTCCTACTTCTCCGCGTATTGATTCGGTCAACAAATCCTTTATTTTTGATCGAAAACTTTGTGGGCGACCTTCGGGCCTGACCTCGTCATTCCTGTCTTCTGTTGATGGAACTGACTCTGTTTAAATTCTGCCCTGGGTGCCACGCTAAGAAGCCTCGCACTGTCTTACATAAAGTGTGTAAATTGAGCTTGTCTCCGGAGCACAAAGAAGACCACTGCGACAAGTGTATATCTTTTTGGTCCAAAAAGCCTCTTCGGGATCGACGTTGTGAGTAGCAACATCAGAATATTCAACACACTCCGGATATCTTCGGCGAAGAATCCGAGCATTAAGAGGTCAAAGCGTCAGCAGTGGAAGAAGAAGAGGCCATCTCGGTTCCAGAGTCGGATTCGGAACTCGAGATAGACATGGAATCTGAAGACGTGCCTCAGGGACAGGGTGCCTAGAGTACCAATCACCCTTTGCTCATTAAGCCCATACCCAAAACTCCTAAGGCTTCGGCACCACCTCGGCCTTCTGGCCAAGGTCGGCACTGAGACGATGTTTCCGAAGACCCGCCTTCCGGCTCGGCACCGAAACAGTTAGTGTAGCCTGTCTGCTCGGGACAGAGTTGGCCAAAATCCTCTTTGGATCTGAAACCTTCCAGTTCGAATCCCAAATCCAGTTCAGATCCAAAATCCTCCATGCCGAAAAAAAAAACAGGTTTCAGAGCCGAAATCCTCTGCTCCTAAAAGCAAGACCATCGCGGCATCGAAACATTCGGTGTCGAAATCAAAAGACAGTAGTTTTCAACCCTCTGATTCTAATTTGGACATTGTTCATCCCAAACTGGATCCCAAACAAAAAAATAATTATATCCATCATAGAGTTTGGATATTAAAATCAGCCACCAGACTGTATGCATATCTTAAAAGAAGCAAGAAAGCATACCACCAGAGGTTATTATGCAGCAAAATGGAAACGTTTTATTATCTATTCTGACAGCAAAAAAATTAATCCTTTAGATGCTTCCGTTCAAAACATTATTTGTTCCCTTCTGCATCTACAATGATCTAGTCTAGCATATGCATCTGTCAGATTGCACCCTGCGGCAGTCCCTGCATATTTGCTAAACAGACAGCTTTTATCCTTGTTCAAAGTTCCTATGATTAAAGCCTTTATGGAAGGCTTAAAAAAAGTAATTCCACCCGATTACCTGCGCCACTGGTGTGCAATCTTAACATTGTACTTACACAAATGTCCTTTGGAGTTCTTTTCATGGAAAGTTGCCTTCCTCATTGCAATCACTTCATTAAGAAGAGTTGATGAGCTACAGGCATTAACTTTAGAAGAACCCTTTTTCAGCTTCATAAAGATATGGTAGATCTTTGCACCAATCCAAAATTTCCCTCTAAAGTAGTTTCTGTTTTTCACATTCACCAATCCGTTGAGTTACCTTTGTTCTTTCCTCAACCGGATTCTGTAGCAGAAAGGTCTCTTCATACATTTAGGGGCCGATTCCGATCCTGGAAAAACGCTGTACAAATCGTGGTATGGAGCGTTTTCCCCATACAACTTGTACTTGTAAGGATTCCCCTACAACCTAGGAAGTACGATCCGTACAAATAGACGCTCTCCATACAAATTGTAAAAAAGACCATACAACTCGTATATACAAGCGATTCCGATTCGGATTGCCCTGTACGCGACGTTCACATGTATTCCCGGCAGCAGTTTACAACCCGTCAAGTACGATTCGTACAAACGGCACTCCGTACAGCTCTTTTTTTACAGGAGCCAAAAAGTGCCGGGAAAACATTGTACGCCCCGAAAACAGTACGAGACGGACCCCCCATGTACGCGTCGTACACCCCATGAATACAGGGGTACGGTGCGTATGTACGCGCTGAAGGGGTACTGGTCGTGTACGCACCGTACAAGCACCGTACCCCAAAATCGCTTGTGTACGCACTGTACCCCAAAATTGCGTATGTACGGTGTGGACCCCAAAATCGCGTATGTACGGTGCATACATGCGCGATGTTGGGGTACGCTCCATACACACGCCTCGCATGTGGGGGGACCCCTGTACACCTTATACCCCTATACGACCCGTACCCCGGTACGAGTCGTACCCCCAGAACGAGTCATACCAGGGTACGAGGCGTATAGGGGTTCGCTTCATAGCCCGGTACAAGTTGTTCCCCGTATACAGGCCATTTTCCATACAAATCGCATACTGACAACCCGGTACGAATCGTCCTTGATGGGTTGTACAGCCTTTTTACAAATTGTATGGTCTTTTTTACAAGTCCGTGTCGTACAACTTTTCCCGATCCGATTTGTAATGATCGGGCCGATCTGTATGTATTTTTCCCGTACGAATCGTACTACACGGGTTGGAAGAGACTTGTACGATTTGTATGGAAAAAAATACGGATCCGATTTGTATGTAAAATAAAAGTCCAGGATCAGAATCGGCCCCTTGATGTCAGATGAGCGTTATTGTATTATATTGATAGGACAAAACACTTTCATAAAACAAAGCAACTTTTTGTTGCATTTGCTCCATCTCACAAAGGCAATCCTATCTCTAAATCAGGCATTTCCAGATGGGTTGTTAAATGCATTCAAACCTGCTATGCCAAAGCTAAAAGAACTTTATCTATACCCCCTAGAGCGCATTTAACTCGCAAAATAGGGGCATCTGGGGCCTTGAGGTAACATTTCTTTTGGTGATGTCTGTAAAGCAGCAACATGGGCCACACCACACACATTTACTAAACACTATTGTGTGGACGTGCTAGCACCCCAACAAGCCAATGTAGGACAGTGCAGTGCTAAAGACACTTTTCCAGACAACTGAAACATCTACTGGTTAGCCACCGCTTTGGGAGAACACTGCTAAATAGTCTATGCAAAGCATGTGTATCTACAGCACACATGCCTCGAACGGATTATGTTACCCAGTGAGCATCTGTTCTTGGCATGTAGAGCTGTAGATTCATATGCGCCCTCCCACCTCCCCGGACACCTGCATTTGTTGCAGTTCTCTTTATTTACATTACATACGCATGGACATCTCTTTACTACACTCACTTACTCCATTCTCACCCTCTTGCGGGAAAACAATCTAACAATGGAGTTGTTGCCCATGCACACTATCACCAAAAGAAGTAGTCACCTTACCTCGTGACTTGAAAGACTTCTTTGAAGAAAAACTAGTTGCAAACATTCAGACTCAACACTAGATGGCAGGAGTATGCAAAGCATGTGAATCTACAGCTCTACATGCCAAGAACAGATGCTTACTGGGTAAGTAACATAATCCTTCTGTGCCTCTCTACAATTGTGTCACCGGTACATTTAGTGTTGCAATACTTTTCTACTTAGATGTGTTAGATTTAAATGTATCAAACTGCTATTGCTATATATAAAAATCCACACATTAATGAGTATCACAGCATATAGCTCACTAATTCTTCTGAGTACATGCAAACAGTGTGTGACAGGTTACATATATAATTCACTAGATGGTTCTAAAGGAGTGAATATTCCTCACTAAAACTTTTAAATACATGTGTTTCTGGTTGAGTACAACAATACTTCTTGCATGATTGGATGAGTGCAAAGATATTGCCTAAGTAATTCCCTCAGAATATAGGTAGTTCCTGCATGATTCACAGAGTATAAAGGAACTACATCAGCGGTTCCAAATCTGCATAGTTAGTGTCTGTGATTTCACATAACTATATTGCTACTATCTGTGTGATTGGAGGAATGCATGGGTGTTGCCTGCACATGTAAAGGAATACATAATTGGTGCCTGTGTGAATGGAAGAGTGCATGTGTAAGTACCTGAGTGATTAAATAAGTCTATATATCACACTTGAAATAAATTAGCGTACATGGCTCTCTAAGAGTATACATTTCTCTGTTACTCAGCGCCCACATGTATCAAAAGGTTTCTAAAACTGAAAACAACAACTCTCACCTTTTAAAAGCAAAACACCTTTTCCTAATGGCACACCTACATCATTTCGCTAACATTTCTTGTGTCTTTAAAACATATATTCAGAATTTCTCAAAGAAAAGTTACATGCCAAGTGAAGCTAGCACACAAACTTTCAAAAGACATTCTTCACTATTACCTCTCCCCAATTTTAAACAGAGCATGTTGAAAGAAATGCACCACTCTCACTATATACATGAAAGTCTGAAAAGCCTTGAAGAACATAGATCACCAAGTAAAAATATGTGATTTCATGAAAAGATATACTCCTTCAAGCCACCTTTCCAAAAATATATAGTTCTCTCCATCTTTAAGTAAATTCAACAGTCTCATCATACTTATAGCTATCTGCTACCAGAAAAACCATATTTGAATAAACATATGCAAACCGAGAATATAAGTTAAAAACCACATTGAACAAACACTTCCAAATATATACTTAACAAGTATTACTACTTTATCATTTATATACCCGCACAGCACATTTTCTTATGTTTTATTCATGACTACAGTACCCCAGTTTAATAATGTGACTAAAACTTCCACAACTCCCAGAATGTAACTAATACAGATGTATCTATTCTGCACACAATGCTTAGACATTTTTAACATTGTGATTGTTAAAGACAATGCTCATGGTGATTTTCAACAGTACTAACATCTTAAAGACATACCCTCTGCCATATGCAGTTCATCTGATATATATTTTTTCACATCTCTGTAATATTCTTTTTTATTCAAACACCCATACAAATCTTCATTTCTAATGAACATTTTTTATATAATGAAAAAGTTTTATACATACCAGTGAATTGGGCTCGTAGATTATATTGTTCTTTTTGCTCTTTCTGTATAGTTTTGACACTGTTAACATTTGTAAAAACTAAGCACAAGAATGGTACACCACTCTCATAGAAAGCAACTATAAAATTCAACCTCTTCAACTTTCCACTCTATGATCATGAGAAAGGCAGCAAATGAAATCATGTCTTTCATTTTAGACCACTCTAGCTCCACTTGTGAATGGTTAGCATTTTTTAACCTTTTCCCCCTCTTTGCAAATGAGGTTCTTGTCAGCGTGTTTCCGCGATTATCGCAGAGTAATCAGAAAAAACAGGGTGTTAATAAGTAACTTGAAACTCTGCATCCAGTCTTATGTGTAGCAGCCATATACACACAACCAACGCAATGGCTCTTGTCAGAGCCACCCTAGTACACAAAATATTGTTACTTCTTTTTCTAAAGCTTTTTTTTTTTTTTTTGCGTATCTTCACAATGACGTCGCTGACACGTCGTGAAAACGGAAAACAAAAGCAGACATTCAATGTCCACCAACACATCCAAAAATAATAAGTAAAAATATCAATTCTGAACATTGCACTACACACATTACTGTATACATCTTTGAAAGCATGTTTAAACTCATATTTTTGTACTAAGTTTCTTTTAAAAAACCATCTTCAAAACCTATTTTCCCTTTTTGGGGGTTTTGGGTGCGTTTTAACATCACCATTAACTGCGATGATCGCGCCTTTTCCATAAAGTTAATGCACATATATTACAGTGTTTTGCACATTAGGAGTTTATTACTTTACACTTCAAACTTATGTTTTTCTAGCGTATTTCTAGAACAACCATCTCTAAAACCTATTTTCCGTTTTTGCGGTGATGCCGGAGATCGCAATGATGTTGGAAATCACGATCCCCGTGGTTACTTCGCGAAAGCAGAAAGCAAAAAGCAAAAGCAGGAATTCAATAGCCACCACCACATAAAAAAAATTATAACTTTA
The DNA here is from genome assembly GCF_964204655.1 of Triturus cristatus. NCBI lineage: Eukaryota > Metazoa > Chordata > Amphibia > Caudata > Salamandridae > Triturus > Triturus cristatus. Next base: position 592,606,755 of record NC_140583.1, on the reverse strand, counting down.
TAATGAATTCTAACCATCACAGTAGATAATTCAATATATAAACATCTCTATGAAAACATTTATCAGAATCTCAATATCTCTGTAACAATGTGTATAAATGATTCGCTGATATATTTTTTTTGATATTTTCACCGGTATTCGCGATGCGGTCGTGGCGTTGTATCGAAGACACCCACTCGCACACCCAATCAGCCACTCTTACATACTCACAGACCCACACAGCCACTCACACAGCCACACACACACCCATTCAGCCACTCACAAACCCACTCACACATCCACAAAACCACTAACTATTTGTATGAATGTTAAAATAGGAAATTGTCAGGAAACCTTTGCTTGCAGCCTAGATGAATGAACGTTTTTATAATAAGTTATAATTTTTTTTTTTTTTTTCAGTTTAAATTTGGGGGAATTTTATTTTATTTGTATCTTATGACTTTTATATTTGACTGTATGTATTTATGCTCTTTGTTTCATGGGAACAAAACCCGAAATAAATATATTTGATAATGACCTCTTCTAACAAGTGTGATACCCACTATAAGCTTCATGTTCAATTAGTGCCACTTTTTATGACTGTTTTCAGTTGAACAGTTTTATTATTCCTACATTTGAAGCATTAACTGTGCAAGGGTGTAGCATTATATAAGTCTGTGTATGTTCATTAGTCATTAACAAGGCTGTCTTAAGTGGTGGGTCAATTTCGTGTAATAAGGACAGTGGCAATTAGAAAGAGTACTCTATGTTGTCCACATTACCAGTAGGATCCTATTGCCCTACCCATCTCTAAATTGGATAGTCAAAACTCACAACTTTGCATATTTTTATATACTTACCCAACTTGCTCATAAGTGCAAAGCTTTCAGGGAAAAGTCTATTTATTAGAAATCCAAATCACTAACAGGGCTTTGAGGGGCAGCTGTCACTTGGCAACTGTCCTCATCATAGTATCCTCCCTCAACACACCCCTCATCTCTCACTCTACCCATGACTCCTGTAGCACCCCTCGTTCTATTACAAATTACCCTTCTCCATGCCTCTGCCACACCATTCACAAAGTTCCATTCCCTCACACCAGAGGCTCAGCTTCCTGCCCATCACCGATTACGCTTTAGACGTAATTTACTCTCGAAATATTTCCTAACCTTCATAGGCAAGACATCATGTGGCTTGAAATGACCCCAGTCTGCTGGCCATGGACAGGCTTAAACTTCACCATGGCACAGTAAGAAAACATTGGGCAAGTGCTTATGTGCATGGAAGACAGTTTTTCAGAATTCACGGGCACATACTCCTACTTCTTAGCAAAATGCTATTTATTTCTGTTTTAACATATCCTGTGGTCCAGCACCATTTTATCTAACATCCACCTAAATCGAATCAATTACATCTCTTCTCCTAGCACTCCCTTTAAACTTACCTATTTCCATGTAGATCTACACCATTATCCTGTCTACAGAGTGTTGGCACTGCACATTTAGCAAAGTCAAAATTGATAAAGTATTCGGAGGAACATGCATTGTTGCTACAGTACAGTCATATGCATCTCAGACAAGCCCTGCATTACATCAGAGTTCACAAGCTTGCAGATACATGTTAACATCTGACTTATCGATCCCATGGTATCTTTTTATCAGTGCCCATGACTCTAGCTCTTTTGGGGTATAGGACACGAAGCCCCTCATTTATTACATGGTGGTAATGAAGCACCCACCATTTTTTTTCTGATATCCCATATGTCTTCTTCTCAGTCCACCATCACATTTTGAGTGAGGAAGAATGTGACTTCCTGATGTAAGACCTGCCACTAGATCACCATAGCTAAAACTGTTGCAGAAGATCTGATGCAATTGGCAATGGTGTCAAAGGAGCCATCTTATTTAGCTAGTATTCTGTTTTTTGCAGCTGTCTAAAGCTATTCACATTGGCATCCATTCTGGTGACATTTGCCATGTCAGCCATGGCATACTAAACATAAAAGACCAGAAATGTCCTCAACATTTAGGCAGAAAACTCACAGAATTTTGAGAACATATTTCTGAAGATTAACCCATGCTTTAGTGATCTGTCTTCAGAAATAACATAATTGATGTAAGATCTACCTTACCATCATGGCAGAGGTGACTGGCTTTTCTGGATTTGGAAACTGCCTTTAGGGAAAAATGTCAGTTAGCATTGATCAATTTAGTTGCGAAGGTGGTGCATCTAGCTCCACAGCTATGGCTGACCACCGAAAACGAAATGATACGCTAAATCTTCAAAGTGCCATCAAAGGAGTTGATCGTTGTTTAGGAATAAGCTGATTGTTTTCATTGCTTTGAGTAGTGGTGCATCTGTCATGTGTTACCTTTGTTGACTACGGACAAAGATACGAAATGAAACCATAGATAATAAACATTGTCAGAAAGTTGGTTATTAATTTAAGAACATGGAACCCTTACAAAATGCACCCTGGATAAATCTCGAAATGGGTCTCAGTGAATCACTGCTCAACCCTTAGCAACTGCTGCACAAGCAGTAGACATTCCCAGAGACGTGCATGTTATGTTCAAGCACAACTAACCATTTTAAAGCTAAGATAACAATATCCTAACATTCCAAAATACACTTTTTAAAATGGAGAAAATATAATAAGCAAAACGTTACCACAATAATCAAAACTGGACAAGGGAAATCAGGGGTATTATTTTATTTTCAAAAAGTAAGGGAAAAACTGCCTATAAAAAGTAAAGAACCACTGAAAAAAATAGTAGCTCATGGTTGACTGGGACCTAGGGGAAACACCCTTTACAACTCAGTCATTACATCGCACTACCTTTACAACACAACATCCTTTACATCGCAAGCCATTACAATGCAGCCATTACATCGCATGTCACTACAATGCATGTCACTACAACGCATGCCATTACAACGCAATATAAGGTAAGTAATGGGGAATAGTAATTTTTACCCCTCCCCTATCCAACACTTACCCTACTGTTGCACTCCATGGAGTGGGAATAGTAATTTTTACCCCTACACTATCCAACACTTACCCTACTGTTGCACTCACTGGAGTGGGAATAGTAATTTTCACCCCTACACTATCCAACACTTACCCTACTGTTGCCCTAAAAGTAATATGCGTTGTAATGGTATGCGTTGTAATGGTATGCATGGCAATGGAATGCGTTGTAAATGTAGTTTCTAAAAATGCGTTGTGATGGCATGCGATGTAAAATCATGCGGTGTAATAGATGTTGCGATGTAAAAACTGCGTTGTAAAGGCATGCATTGTAAATGTTTGCGGTGTATCGTCATACATCCGGGACATAGGCATGATTTCTAGTCAACTGTGATGAAGTGGAGGTCGATACACCACGTAGGTATTCCCCGTCAAAGTTTTTACCTTCAGACTAAGGCTACATTTTGAAGTTACAATCCTTGACCCTGACAAGTTGCAAGGCTGAAGGCAGTGAGTGTTTCATTAAGGCAGACACTCAACTGTCAGCTCCTGGGGAAGCCGTTGGTTTTGAGGCATAGAGCTCAAAGTGAGAAAAAGCTTTAGTAGTTGCCTAGGCCGTATCACCGCAGGGAGAGATTATCTTCCTCGCCTCAGTCCAAGTTTTTATCTTCAGGCGTACACTTCGCCATCAACAAACCCAAGGCACCCAAACCAGCCCCACGCCCACCAAGAAGGAACTGGTGCAAGGTTACTGACGAGCAACTTAACTCCAACCTCACCAGAGACAACCACACCTGGGCACCCAACGCAAACGATGCAGCCAGAGAACTCCACACCTGGATCTCCAACTGCGCAGACGAGCTCACCCGCTATGCAACCCCGACAGAAAACGCCCCAGGAAAGCTGCCTGGTAAACCACCGCTCTCCAAGAAGCCAGACGCACCTGCAGACACCTGGAGAAGAACTGGAGAAACACCAAGACAACCGAAAACCACACCAGCTACAAGGATGCCATGACGGACTATCACAACCAGATCAGAGCCACCAAGAGGAACTTCATCCACAACAAAATCCTGGCCAACTCCACCAACTCCAAGGAACTTGTTAGTGTCATTCAAGAATTCACCAACCTACGCAGCAAAGCCACAGACATCACTCCATCCCAAGAACTATGCGACTAGCTTGGAACCCATTCCCACCTCAAGATCAAAAACCTCTACGACAACTTCATTGACCATCCTCTAGGCACCACAGACGGCCCCCCAGAAACACTAGCAAGCCCACCATCTCCAACTGGACACCGATCACGGCCAAAGACACCGCCTCGGCCATGAAAAGCAGCCACTCTGGGGTGGCACCACCAACCCCTGCCCCCCTCACATCTACCACAGAGCTGCGGCCGCCATCGCACCCGACCTACAACGCACCATCAACACCACCTTCAAAACAGGCACCTTCCCAGACGACTGAAGCGCGCAGAAGTCAGACCCCTGCTCAGGAAGCCTACAGCTGACCCACCGCCCTCAAGAACTATCGGCCCATCTCACTCCTCCCCTTCGCAGCCAAAGTTGCAGCGAAAACAGTCAACAGGAAACTGACACGATTCATTGAAGAGAACGCTGTCCTCGACCCATCCTAATCCGGATTCCGAAGCAACCACAGCACAGAGACCGCCCTACTCGCTGCCACAGACGACTTCCACACCCACCTGGACCAGGGCCACTCCACAGCCCTCATGCTACTCGACTTATCAGCGGCCTTCGACTCCGTCTCCCACAGCACACTAGTTGCCAGACTACACGATGCAGGCATACAAGGAACTGCCCTGGACTGGATCCGATCATTCCTCACCGGAAGAAGCCAAAGGATCAGACTCCCACCCTTCCACTCCGACCCCACGAAAATCACCTACAGAGTCCCCCAGGGTTCATCACTGAGCCCCACCCTCTTCAACATCTACATGGCCCTCCTCGTAGCCATCATCCGACAACACAGCCTCAACATCGTATCCTACGCTGACGACACCCAGCTCAACCTCTCCCTCACCAAAGACGCCACCACTGCCAAACCCAACTTCCAGAAAGGAATGCAAGACATCGCAGTCTGGATGACCAACAGCTTCCTGAAGCAAAACGCCGAGAGCAAAGAAGTCCTCGTCCTCGGTCCCACCCCTTCTGCATGGGACAGCACCTGGTGGCCGACCGCCCTCAGACCACGCCAAGAACCTCGGCATCGTACTCGACTCATCACTCACCAGGAACCGACAGGTCAACGCCATCACCTCCAGTCAAGGAAGAAGGTCACCCATGCACTCATCAACAGCAAACGGGACTATGGAAACGCACTCTACGCCGGCATCAACAAGTCCCTACTCCGCAAACTCCAGACAATACAGAACACCGCCGCTAGACTCGTCCTCAGCATCCCCTGACACGAACACATCTGCCAACACCTACAAAGTCTCCACTGGCTCCCCATGGAGAAAAGAGTCACTTTCAAAATCCTCACTCACGCCTACAAATGCCTACACAACAACGGACCCAAATACCTCAACGACAGAATCAACTTCCACGTACCCAAAAGAAACCTCTGTCCTTCCAACCTCGCACTGGCAGAAACCCCACGCATCCACAGAGCCAGAGCAGAAGGAAGATCCTTCTCTCACATTGCAGCCAAGACCTGGAACGAGCTACTGGCAGACATCAGACGCGCCCCCTCCCTGAACACCTTCAGGAAGACCCTGAAGACCTGGCTCTTCAACTAAACAGATCTGCGGACCCACCCCCTCAGCGCCTTGAGACCCTTACGAGTGAGTAGCGCGCTTACAATTCCCTCATTGATTTATTGATTGATTGATTCACATAGTTCAGCCTCCTAACTAAAGTTTGCATTGTTGAGTGGTGTACAACTAACATCATGAAATGATGTAAAGTGCTTTGGTACACTGGTTGATAAACAAGCTAGCTAGTGAGTGTCCCTTCAAATTTGTAAGTTTTCTAACTTTGCAATGATTCAGTCATTGTAAAGTTCTTATTTTCTGTTTTAAACTTCACCTTGGAAAGATATGTAGAAGTGTCCTTTATATACCAATGATTTACTGTTGAATACTACAAATACTACTATGATTCCATTTCTATACAGGCGCCTGACTCCGCCTTCCTTATACCTCTTCTCCAATAACTTGTTCTACAATTGCAGGTACCTTCACCTCTTTCGCAATAGGAATGCTATTCTTCATTTCATAACATCATCCTTTGTAATCAATAACATGAACTAATCTAGTATCCTGGAGATAGCTTTCTTCATTAAACATAGATTCTGTCCTCTTACCAATAGCTCTTTTTTTCGTTCACCACTTTTTTTCATTGTGTCCCTTTTGAGTCTCAGTTCTGCATAGATTCTGTACTTACTTCTGTTCCTTATCCCTCTGATCTTTTGTATGCAATCTGTCTGCAATTATGCAATATTGTTCTGTAAAAAAAAACTATATTTGAATTTGCTTTGTAGCCAATGTACCAGCTACTTTACTACTGGCTTACACATAATACAAAAATACTTTTTATTGTATGTTGCAGTTTTGAGTGTACAAATCAACCTACCAACATATCTACAAGCACTTACTTCAATTTACCAATCCCAAACCAAAACACATAAATATTATCGCACCCTCTCCTACAATACAGCTGCACCATATCTCAGTTCTCACTTATACATGCTAAAAGACCGCTTTATCTCTTATGTACTTAATTTTAAAAGAACCATCAACCCAAGTGTAAAAGTACATTCAGTGTATCAACGGTGTAAATCCAAAAACACAACATAAGACCTATGTTCGAGGCATGGGTGCTGTAGATATGCATGATTTGCATACTCCTGCCATCTAGTGTTGGGTCCGGATGTTTGCAAGTTGTTTTTCTTCGATGAAGTGTTTCGATTCACGAGGTAAGGTGACTCCTCCTTTCGGTGATCGTGCGCATGGGCATCGACTCCATTGTTAGATTGTTATTTTCCGCCATCTAGTTCAGACGTGTATTGCTGCGCTCCAGTTCAAAACCGTTCTTCGGGTTCCCCTCGGTGCGCAATCTACTCTACCCTCGACGTTATTGTTTCGTACGTGTTTCCTACTTCTCCGCGTATTGATTCGGTCAACAAATCCTTTATTTTTGATCGAAAACTTTGTGGGCGACCTTCGGGCCTGACCTCGTCATTCCTGTCTTCTGTTGATGGAACGGACTCTGTTTAAATTCTGCCCTGGGTGCCACGCTAAGAAGCCTCGCACTGTCTTACATAAAGTGTGTAAATTGAGCTTGTCTCCGGAGCACAAAGAAGACCACTGCGACAAGTGTATATCTTTTTGGTCCAAAAAGACTCTTCGGGATCGACGTTGTGAGTAGCAACGTCAGAATATTCAACACACTCCGGATATCTTCGGCGAAGAATCCGAGCATTAAGAGGTCAAAGCGTCAGCAGTGGAAGAAGAAGAGGCCATCTCGGTTCCAGAGTCGGATTCGGAACTCGAGATAGGCATGGAATCTGAAGACGTGCCTCAGGGACAGGGTGCCTAGAGTACCAATCACCCTTTGCTCATTAAGCCCATACCCAAAACTCCTAAGGCTTCGGCACCACCTCGGCCTTCTGGCCAAGGTCGGCACCGAGACGATGTTTCCGAAGACCCGCCTTCCGGCTCGGCACCAAAACAGTTAGTGTAGCCTGTCTGCTCGGGACAGAGTTGGCCAAAATCCTCTTTGGATCTGAAACCTTCCAGTTCGAATCCCAAATCCAGTTCAGATCCAAAATCCTCCATGCCGAAAAAAAAAACAGGTTTCAGAGCCAAAATCCTCTGCTCCTAAAAGCAAGACCATCGCGGCATCGAAACATTCGGTGTCGAAATCAAAAGACAGTAGTTTTCAACCCTCTGATTCTAATTTGGACATTGTTCATCCCAAACTGGATCCCAAACAAAAAAAGAATTATATCCATCATAGAGTTTGGATATTAAAATCAGCCACCAGACTGTATGCATATCTTAAAAGAAGCAAGAAAGCATACCACCAGAGGTTGTTATGCAGCAAAATGGAAACGTTTTATTATCTATTCTGACAGCAAAAAAATTAATCCTTTAGATGCTTCCGTTCAAAACATTATTTGTTCCCTTCTGCATCTACAATGATCTAGTCTAGCATATGCATCTGTCAGATTGCACCCTGCGGCAGTCCCTGCATATTTGCTAAACAGACAGCTTTTATCCTTGTTCAAAGTTCCTATGATTAAAGCCTTTATGGAAGGCTTAAAAAAAGTAATTCCACCCGATTACCTGCGCCACTGGTGTGCAATCTTAACATTGTACTTACACAAATGTCCTTTGGAGTTCTTTTCATGGAAAGTTGCCTTCCTCATTGCAATCACTTCATTAAGAAGAGTTGATGAGCTACAGGCATTAACTTTAGAAGAACCCTTTTTCAGCTTCATAAAGATATGGTAGATCTTTGCACCAATCCAAAATTTCCCTCTAAAGTAGTTTCTGTTTTTCACATTCACCAATCCGTTGAGTTACCTTTGTTCTTTCCTCAACCGGATTCTGTAGCAGAAAGATCTCTTCATACATTTAGGGGCCGATTCCGATCCTGGAAAAACGCTGTACAATTCGTGGTATGGAGCGTTTTCCCCATACAACTCGTACTTGTAAGGATTCCCCTACAACCTAGGAAGTACGATCCGTACAAATAGACGCTCTCCATACAAATTGTAAAAAAGACCATACAACTCGTATATAGAAGCGATTCCGATTCGGATTGCCCTGTACGTGACGTTCACATGTATTCCCGGCAGCAGTTTACAACCCATCAAGTACGATTCGTACAAACGGCACTCCGTACGGCTCTTTTTTTACAGGAGCCAAAAAGTGCCGGGAAAACATTGTGCGCCCCGAAAACAGTACGAGACGGACCCCCCATGTACGCGTCGTACACCCCATGAATACAGGGGTACGGTGCGTATGTACGCGCTGAAGGGGTACTGGTCGTGTACGCACCGTACAAGCACCGTACCCCAAAATCGCTTGTGTACGCACTGTACCCCAAAATTGCGTATGTACGGTGCGGACCCCAAAATCGCGTATGTACGGTGCATACATGCGCGATGTTGGGGTACGCTCCATACACACGCCTCGCATGTGGGGGGACCCCTGTACGCCTTATACCCCTATACGACCCGTACCCCGGTACGAGTCATACCCCCAGAACGAGTCACACCAGGGTACGAGGCGTATAGGGGTTCGCTTCATAGCCCGGTACAAGTTGTTCCCCGTATACAGGCCATTTTCCATACAAATCGCATGCTGACAACCCGGTACGAATCGTCCTTGATGGGTTGTACAGCCTTTTTACAAATTGTATGGTCTTTTTTACAAGTCCGTGTCGTACAACTTTTCCCGATCCGATTCGTAATGATCGGGCCGATCTGTATGTATTTTTCCCGTACGAATCGTACTACACGGGTTGGAAGAGACTTGTACGATTTGTATGGAAAAAAATACGGATCCGATTTGTATGTAAAATAAAAGTCCAGGATCAGAATCGGCCCCTTGATGTCAGATGAGCGTTATTGTATTATATTGATAGGACAAAACACTTTCATAAAACAAAGCAACTTTTTGTTGCATTTGCTCCATCTCACAAAGGCAATCCTATCTCTAAATCAGGCATTTCCAGATGGGTTGTTAAATGCATTCAAACCTGCTATGCCAAAGCTAAAAGAACTTTATCTATGCCCCCTAGAGCGCATTTAACTCGCAAAATAGGGGCATCTGGGGCCTTGAGGTAACATTTCTTTTGGTGATGTCTGTAAAGCAGCAACATGGGCCACACCACACACATTTACTAAACACTATTGTGTGGACGTGCTAGCACCCCAACAAGCCAATGTAGGACAGTGCAGTGCTAAAGACACTTTTCCAGACAACTGAAACATCTACTGGTTAGCCACCGCTTTGGGAGAACACTGCTAAATAGTCTATGCAAAGCATGTGTATCTACAGCACACATGCCTCGAACGGATTATGTTACCCAGTGAGCATCTGTTCTTGGCATGTAGAACTGTAGATTCATATGCGCCCTCCCACCTCCCCGGACACCTGCATTTGTTGCAGTTCTCTTTATTTACATTACATACACATGGACATCTCTTTACTACACTCACTTACTCCATTCTCACCCTCTTGCGGGAAAACAATCTAACAATGGAGTTGTTGCCCATGCACACTATCACCAAAAGAAGTAGTCACCTTACCTCGTGACTTGAAAGACTTCTTTGAAGAAAAACTAGTTGCAAACATTCAGACTCAACACTAGATGGCAGGAGTATGCAAAGCATGTGAATCTACAGCTCTACATGCCAAGAACAGATGCTTACTGGGTAAGTAACATAATCCTTCTGTGCCTCTCTACAATTGTGCCACCGGTACATTTAGTGTTGCAATACTTTTCTACTTAGATGTGTTAGATTTAAATGTATCAAACTGCTATTGCTATATATAAAAATCTACACATTAATGAGTATCACAGCATATAGCTCACTAATTCTTCTGAGTACATGCAAACAGTGTGTGACAGGTTCCATATATAATTCACTAGATGGTTCTAAAAGAGTGAATATTCCTCACTAAAACTTTTAAATACATGTGTTTCTGGTTGAGTACAACAATACTCCTTGCATGATTGGATGAGTGCAAAGATATTGCCTAAGTAATTCCCTCAGAATATAGGTAGTTCCTGCATGATTCACAGAGTATAAAGGAACTACATCAGCGGTTCCAAATCTGCATAGTTAGTGTCTGTGATTTCACATAACTATATTGCTACTATCTGTGTGATTGGAGGAATGCATGGGTGTTGCCTGCACATGTAAAGGAATACATAATTGGTGCCTGTGTGAATGGAAGAGTGCATGTGTAAGTACCTGAGTGATTAAATAAGTCTATATATCACACTTGAAATATATTAGCGTACATGGCTCTCTAAGAGTATACATTTCTCTGTTACTCAGCGCCCACATGTATCAAAAGGTTTCTAAAACTGAAAACAACAACTCTCACCTTTTAAAAGCAAAACACCTTTTCCTAATGGCACACCTACATCATTTCGCTAACATTTCTTGTGTCTTTAAAACATATATTCAGAATTTCTCAAAGAAAAGTTACATGCCAAGTGAAGCTAGCACACAAACTTTCAAAAGACATTCTTCACTATTACCTCTCCCCAATTTTAAACAGAGCATGTTGAAAGAAATGCACCACTCTCACTATATACATGAACGTCTGAAAAGCCTTGAAGAACATAGATCACCAAGTAAAAATATGTGATTTCATGAAAAGATATACTCCTTCAAGCCACCTTTCCAAAAATATATAGTTCTCTCCATCTTTAAGTAAATTCAACAGTCTCATCATACTTATAGCTATCTGCTACCAGAAAAAACATATTTGAATAAACATATGCAAACCGACAATATAAGTTAAAAACCACATTGAACAAACACTTCCAAATATATACTTAACAAGTATTACTACTTTATCATTTATATACCCGCACAGCACATTTTCTTATGTTTTATTCATGACTACAGTACCCCAGTTTAATAATGTGACTAAAACTTCCACAACTCCCAGAATGTAACTAATACAGATGTATCTATTCTGCACACAATGCTTAGACATTTTTAACATTTTGATTGTTAAAGACAATGCTCATGGTGATTTTCAACAGTACTAACATCTTAAAGACATACCCTCTGCCATATGCAGTTCATCTGATATATATTTATTCACATCTCTGTAATATTCTTTTTTATTCAAACACCCATACAAATCTTCATTTCTAATGAACATTTTTTATATAATGAAAAAGTTTTATACATACCAGTGAATTGGGCTCGTAGATTATATTGTTCTTTTTGCTCTTTCTGTATAGTTTTGACACTGTTAACATTTGTAAAAACTAAGCACAAGAATGGTACACCACTCTCATAGACAGCAACTATAAAATGCAACCTCTTCAACTTTCCACTCTATGATCATGAGAAAGGCAGCAAATGAAATCATGTCTTTCATTTTAGACCACTCTAGCTCCACTTGTGAATGGTTAGCATTTTTTAACCTTTTCCCCCTCTTTGCAAATGAGGTTCTTGTCAGCGTGTTTCCGCGATTATCGCAGAGTAATCAGAAAAAACAGGGTGTTAATAAGTAACTTGAAACTCTGCATCCAGTCTTATGTGTAGCAGCCATATACACACAACCAACGCAATGGCTCTTGTCAGAGCCACCCTAGTACACAAAATATTGTTACTTCTTTTTCTAAAGCTTTTTTGTTTTTGTTTTTGCGTATCTTCACAATGACGTCGCTGACACGTCGTGAAAACGGAAAACAAAAGCAGACCTTCAATGTCCACCAACACATCCAAAAATAATATGTAAAAATATCAATTCTGAACATTGCACTACACACATTACTGTATACATCTTTGAAAGCATGTTTAAACTCATATTTTTGTACTAAGTTTCTTTTAAAAAACCATCTTCAAAACCTATTTTCCCTTTTTGGGGGTTTTGGGTGCGTTTTAACATCACCATTAACTGCGATAATCGCGCCTTTTCCATAAAGTTAATGCACATATATTACAGTGTTTTGCACATTAGGAGTTTATTACTTTACACTTCAAACTTATGTTTTTCTAGCGTATTTCTAGAACAACCATCTCTAAAACCTATTTTCCGTTTTTGCGGTGATGCCGGAGATCGCAATGATGTTGGAAATCACGATCCCCGTGGTTACTTCGCGAAAGCAGAAAGCAAAAAGCAAAAGCAGGAATTCAATAGCCACCACCACATAAAAAAAATTATAACTTTATAATGAATTCTAACCATCACAGTAGATAATTCAATATATAAACATCTCTATGAAAACATTTATCAGAATCTCAATATCTCTGTAACAATGTGTATTAATGATTCGCTGATATATTTTTTTTGATATTTTCACCGGTATTCGCGATGCGGTCGTGGCGTTGTATCGAAGACACCCACTCGCACACCCAATCAGCCACTCTTACATACTCACAGACCCACACAGCCACTCACACAGCCACACACACACCCATTCAGCCACTCACAAACCCACTCACACACCCACAAAACCACTAACTATTTGTATGAATGTTAAAATAGGAAATTGTCAGGAAACCTTTGCTTGCAGCCTAGATGAATGAACGTTTTTATAATAAGTTATAATTTTTTTTTTTTTTTCATTTTAAATTTGGGGGAATTTTATTTTATTTGTATCTTATGACTTTTAAATTTGACTGTATGTATTTATGCTCTTTGTTTCATGGGAACAAAACCCGAAATAAATATATTTGATAATGACCTCTTCTAACAAGTGTGATACCCACTATAAGCTTCATGTTCAATTAGTGCCACTTTTTATGACTGTTTTCAGTTGAACAGTTTTATTATTCCTACATTTGAAGCATTAACTGTGCAAGGGTGTAGCATTATATAAGACTGTGTATGTTCATTAGTCATTAACAAGGCTGTCTTAAGTGGTGGGTCAATTTCGTGTAATAAGGACAGTGGCAATTAGAAAGAGTACTCTATGTAGTCCACATTACCAGTAGGATCCTATTGCCCTACCCATCTCTAAATTGGATAGTCAAAACTCACAACTTTGCATATTTTTATATACTTACCCAACTTGCTCATAAGTGCAAAGCTTTCAGGGAAAAGTCTATTTATTAGAAATCCAAATCACTAACAGGGCTTTGAGGGGCAGCTGTCACTTGGCAACTGTCCTCATCATAGTATCCTCCCTCAACACACCCCTCATCTCTCACTCTACCCATGACTCCTGTAGCACCCCTCGTTCTATTACAAATTACCCTTCTCCATGCCTCTGCCACACCATTCACAAAGTTCCATTCCCTCACACCAGAGGCTCAGCTTCCTGCCCATCACCGATTACGCTTTAGACGTAATTTACTCTCAAAATATTTCCTAACCTTCATAGGCAAGACATCATGTGGCTTGAAATGACCCCAGTCTGCTGGCCATGGACAGGCTTAAACTTCACCATGGCACAGTAAGAAAACATTGGGCAAGTGCTTATGTGCATGGAAGACAGTTTTTCAGAATTCACGGGCAAATACTCCTACTTCTTAGCAAAATGCTATTTATTTCTGTTTTAACATATCCTGTGGTCCAGCACCATTTTATCTAACATCCACCTAAATCGAATCCATTACATCTCTTCTCCTAGCACTCCCTTTAAACTTACCTATTTCCATGTAGATCTACACCATTATCCTGTCTACAGAGTGTTGGCACTGCACATTTAGCAAAGTCAAAATTGATAAAGTATTCGGAGGAACATGCATTGTTGCTACAGTACAGTCATATGCATCTCAGACAAGCCCTGCATTACATTAGAGTTCACAAGCTTGCAGATACATGTTAACATCTGACTTATCGATCCCATGGTATCTTTTTATCAGTGCCCATGACTCTAGCTCTTTTGGGGTATAGGACACGAAGCCCCTCATTTATTACATGGTGGTAATGAAGCACCCACCATTTTTTTTCTGATATCCCATATGTCTTCTTCTCAGTCCACCATCACATTTTGAGTGAGGAAGAATGTGACTTCCTGATGTAAGACCTGCCACTAGATCACCATAGCTAAAACTGTTGCAGAAGATCTGATGCAATTGGCAATGGTGTCAAAGGAGCCATCTTATTTAGCTAGTATTCTGTTTTTTGCAGCTGTCTAAAGCTATTCACATTGGCATCCATTCTGGTGACATTTGCCATGTCAGCCATGGCATACTAAACATAAAAGACCAGAAATGTCCTCAACATTTAGGCAGAAAACTCACAGAATTTTGAGAACATATTTCTGAAGATTAACCCATGCTTTAGTGATCTGTCTTCAGAAATAACATAATTGATGTAAGATCTACCTTACCATCATGGCAGAGGTGACTGGCTTTTCTGGATTTGGAAACTGCCTTTAGGGAAAAATGTCAGTTAGCATTGATCAATTTAGTTGCGAAGGTGGTGCATCTAGCTCCACAGCTATGGCTGACCCACCGAAAACGAAATGATACGCTAAATCTTCAAAGTGCCATCAAAGGAGTTGATCGTTGTTTAGGAATAAGCTGATTGTTTTCATTGCTTTGAGTAGTGGTGCATCTGTCATGTGTTACCTTTGTTGACTACGGACAAAGATACGAAATGAAACAATAGATAATAAACATTGTCAGAAAGTTGGTTATTAATTTAAGAACATGGAACCCTTACAAAATGCACCCTGGATAAATCTCGAAATGGGTCTCAGTGAAACACTGCTCAACCCTTAGCAACTGCTGCACAAGCAGTAGACAATTCCCAGAGACATGCATGTTATGTTCAAGCACAACTAACAATTTTAAAGCTAAGATAACAATATCATAACATTCCAAAATACACTTTTTAAAATAGAGAAAATATAATAAGCAAAACGTTACCACAATAATCAAAACTGGACAAGGGAAATCAGGGGTATTATTTTATTTTCAAAAAGTAAGGGAAAAACTGCCTATAAAAAGTAAAGAACCACTGAAAAAAATAGTAGCTCATGGTTGACTGGGACCTAGGGGAAACACCCTTTACAACTCAGTCATTACATCGCACTACCTTTACAACACAACATCCTTTACATCGCAAGCCATTACAATGCAGCCATTACATCGCATGTCACTACAATGCATGTCACTACAACGCATGCCATTACAACGCAATATAAGGTAAGTAATGGGGAATAATAATTTTTACCCCTCCCCTATCCAACACTTACCCTACTGTTGCACTCCATGGAGTGGGAATAGTAATTTTTACCCCTACACTATCCAACACTTACCCTACTGTTGCACTCACTGGAGTGGGAATAGTAATTTTCACCCCTACACTATCCAACACTTACCCTACTGTTGCCCTAAAAGTAATATGCGTTGTAATGGTATGCGTTGTAATGGTATGCGTGGCAATGGAATGCGTTGTAAATGTAGTTTCTAAAAATGCGTTGTGATGGCATGCGATGTAAAATCATGCGTTGTAATAGATGTTGCGATGTAAAAACTGCGTTGTAAAGGCATGCATTGTAAATGTTTGCGGTGTATCGTCATACATCCGGGACATAGGCATGATTTCTAGTCAACTGTGATGAAGTGGAGGTCGATACACCACGTAGGTATTCCCCGTCAAAGTTTTTACCTTCAGACTAAGGCTACATTTTGAAGTTACAATCCTTGACCCTGACAAGTTGCAAGGCTGAAGGCAGTGAGTGTTCCATTAAGGCAGAAACTCAACTGTCAGCTCCTGGGGAAGCCGTTGGTTTTGAGGCATAGAGCTCAAAGTGAGAAAAAGCTTTAGTAGTTGCCTAGGCCGTATCACCGCAGGGAGAGATTATCTTCCTCGCCTCAGTCCAAGTTTTTATCTTCAGGCTTATTCACTTTATTGGTTGTCAAAAGCCTCCAGATGTTCAAGGCTGGCAGCTGTAGCCTGGCAGGGCTGCACAAGTCTGTATACTTTTACTCTGAGTTCCTCCTGTTTTCAGTATGTTAGACCTTAGGGTGGTCTTCCCCCAAAACGTTTTGCCTTCCTCCTCCACCTCGTTTTTGCTGGCTTTAGGACTTTACCACTGATAAGTAGTGCTGAAGCGCATGTGCGTACTCTTTAAACATGGTAACATTTGCTTATCCCTAATTGGCATATTTAATTTACTATCAGTTCCTAGTAAAGTGGTACTACTTGTCCCCAGTGCCTATAAATTAAATGCTATTAGCAAACCTGCAGCACTGATTGTGCCACCCACATAAGTAGCCCTTTTAAACATGTGTCTGGCCAGCCATGATAGCCTGTGGGTGCAATTTTCAGCTGCTGTTTTGACCTGACAAAATAAACCTTTTGCCAAGTCCAAATCTTCTTTTTATTACATATAAGTCACCCCTAGGATAGGTTCTGGACAGCCCATAGGGCAGGGTGCAGTGTATTTAAAAAGTAGGACAAGTACTTTTTAAGTGTTACATGTCCTGATAATGAAAAACTATTTTGCAAGGCCTGCCTCTCCCACAGGATAACATTGTATTTACGGTATTACATTTAATTAGCTGTAACTTCCAAATGGGAACAGGTAAACAGTTCATGTATCATGTCTTTGCAATGTAATGAAAAATCCTCCTTTATGGTGAAGTCGGATTTTTTATTGCAATTTCGACAATGTCGCTTTTAGAAAATTGGCACTTTCCTGCCTCAGCAATTTTTTGCCTGCATTCTGTCTCTGGGTCACATGACTGGGTGTAGATGGCAGTTGGACTTTGTGTATTCCTCCTAGACAGCCACACACAATAGAGAGCTGAGGAGTGACTGGATGAGCCATCACTGGAAATATGGGAGGGTGGAGTTAGGCACAGCCCCACTTAAGGCTGAAAAGGCTATGTCCTGCCTACACACAAAGGATTTCATAACCCCTTGTAATTAGTATAGAGCCAGAGTAGATGAGGCAGGAAACCTGTGTATTTCAAAGGGAAACCTCTAGAAGCTTTCCCCAGTTCAAAGGAGGCACCAGGTATAAATATTGCACCTTAGACACCAACTGTTCAGTACGCTCCGGGACTTGTGGATACTACAGAAGAACCGCTGTGCTACTTTGCTGCCAGAAGGACTGCCGCTTCCCTGCTGCTCTGCTGCCTGCTTAGAAGGAAGATTGAACATGCACCCTTCATCCCAGGCTAAAGTGATTCCAAGAGTCAGCCAGCTGGCCTCCTATTATGAGAAACAGTGACATACAAGCTTGAGAGGCTCCCTGCTACTGCCCAGCTGCCTAGACCTGTACCTGCACCTTGACCTGTCTGAGCCCTGATTGCCCCGCTGCAGCGAGTTCCTAAACCCTAAGTTGTACCCCTCAGGTCATGGACCCTTGGTGTGGCCTCCGTTGATCTCCCTTGAAGTTTTTGGACTCTTCGCGAACGAGCTAGTTGGCCCCAAAACTTTGGCGCCTGCACCAGCTACCAACGCAAAGTACCGGTGTGGCAGCCCTTCCATCTACAGCCTTGACCACTTGCATGAACCGCCAACGCTTAGTACCAGCAACAACTGTCCATGATTCCGACAATAGCTTTATGTTACAGCATAGACCGTCCACAACGCCTAGCCCACTCTTCGTCCTATGTTAGCGGCCATCCACGACACTCTCCTTGCCTCTCATGGCCCCTTCCACCGCGAACGCAACTCTTGGAGCTGGACTGATCTGGTCCCAATGTCCGGCACGTTCTCCAATGCGGTCGGCCTGAACTTCTGACTATCACCCAGTCTCGCACTACCAGATAGCCGCTGTTGGTGCTTTGTGCTTTCTGGCGCTATTTCCACTTACATTTTTATGATTGCATATCTCCAGTTTTACTGTTGTTATGTGAATTTGTCGAACACGGCTTATCACCAGTGAGAGTATACATGCACTGAGTAGGGCAGGTCTGAGGAGGGAGGAGGAGATAATGCTTGCTTTGTCTGGAAGAGCCATGTCTTGAGTTTCCTATAGAAGTCCAAGAGAGAGGGGGAGGTTCTGAGGTGTTTCAGCAGGTCGTTCAAGTTCTTAGCTGCAAGGTATGGAAAGAAGCATCCTCCGCTTCTGGTCTTCTTGATACGAGGGAGGGGATCTGGCAGACATGAAAGCAGAGAGATCATTCATGACCAAGCTTAAACTGGAAAAGCAGTTGGCCTTGGAGGGAAAAAATTGACTCGGTAGAGGAACCACGCAGAGGCTGGACCTTAAAGCTAGTCCAGCAGCAATAGCAGCAGCATACACTCAGGGGCATATTTATCAGTGATTTAAGCAGCAGAACGCAGCAAGCCACCTTGCTGCACTTCTTGGAAGGGCAGGAATGCGCCATATTTAACATTATATCGTGCATTCCTGTCCTTTCCTAGCACTGGCACACTTTTGGCTGCCTAGAGCCAACGCAGGCACCCTTGCATCATGTTGCAAGGGTGCCTGTGTTGTAGGCAGGATTGTTTTTGTGCAGGAAGGAACACCTTGCTGCACAAAAACAATCCTGGGAGGTATTTTCCTCTTTTTATGTGTGCTTTAGAATGCAGCACACATAGAAAAAGGAGAAAACAAGGAGAAATTAAGATATTTCCCCTTGTTACGCCTTACCTGTGGAGGTGTAGCATTTTGATGGATTTCCCAGGTCTGCCACTAATGGTAAATCTGAGTATGTCCCTTTGGATGTGTTAAAAAAGTCTGAGTGCAAATCATACACCATTCATCCCAAATTCAACCAATATCACCAAGAAATACCAATTAATTGCATGATATGGTATATAGTTTTATTCTAAAAAAAAGATTAAAAATATCATATATAAAATACGTTCAATATCACAATAAATATGTGCAAGACAAATTTGTTCTGTATGTAAATACAAAAAACCACAACAAAGTTTTTCAAGAATCAAATAATTCATTACAAAAACCAACAGTAAAAATACATGTTGATATTGGTATTCTCCCATTGTACTAAGATGTATGATGTTTTCAACCGTTTTTTAAGAATAAAACTATATACTGGATTATGCAATTAATTGGCATTTCTTGATGATATTGGTTGAATTTGGGATAATTGGTGTATGATTTGCAATCTAACTTTTTTCAACACATCCAAAGAGAAATTGTTGAATTGTGACTGGTTGTCAATTTGGTGCCCTGTCCTTATGGTTAAGGGGTCCTTCTCTCTTGTTGTTTGGGAATCTGAGAATGTGCCAAAATCCATGGCTGGCTGTGTAGGAACACCCAGGCTCCACCCATGGAACGCCTCCACGCTGCAGAGTAACGCAAGGCAGCGATTTGCGCTGCCTTGCCTTACTCTAGGTTGATCAGGCCATGTAAACCCACGCAAGGTGGTCTAATGTCGCTTGATAAATCTCACTTAGGATTTGCGTCGCCTTTGCGCCCCCTTGCGTCGCGCAATGGTGACACAAAACCTTGACAAGTGTGCCCCTCAGTGTCTAAAGGAGATAAGGTCAGTATACTTTGATCTGGTGCCCAATTATGTGGTGGGAGGTAACAGCGATAAAAAACTTCTGCATATGAGGTGACACCGAGAGTCCGAGAGTGCACAAGATCCCAGAGGAGCACGGGGGGGCTGAAAACATATGTCTTAAGCAGTGAGCGGCACACTCCTTACTAGAAGTGGAGGACCAAACCAGGTAAACCTCCATAAAAGCCATAATTCTCAATAAATTAGGACAGACCCCTGAGAACTACCTCCAGAGTTTCAGGGGCAGACACAAACTCCCAAACTAGTCTTGGATGGATTTCCTGGACTATTATAGCAAGGCAGTGAATGGCTGGGTGAGAGGCAGAAAGGTTATTGATTACAAGTACCTGTATAACTTAATTCTCAGAGAACACATGCTCAATATTTGTTTTACAGTGCTGAGTCGCGGGACAGCAAGGTGAATGACCCCAGGAAGCTTACTGATGAGCCGGACCTCTGGGCTAGCACCAAAGTGTCCAAAAAACATCTGGGTGCATTCCCAAAGGGATGGTTATATGTCCCATCAAAAGAAATAGGGGGAGGAGAAAAACTTAAAGATAAGGAGATCTCAAAAGGCCCCAAATTAGTTCGCAAGGGAACACCAGTTACCAGTCTCAGTCTGACCCAAAGAAAAAAGTGCTCTTTGATAAACACACAGGGAGGTTTGTCCCCTAGAATACTGAGTGCTACAAATATGGGCACTCCAGCTGGCACACCAAATGTCCTAAGAAGGCACTGCCCCCCACTGATAAAAAAGACACTTGGGTTGGCGAGTGTATCTCATACGGAGAAGGGGGTGACAGTTAGCTTTAGGGAGCAGACAGAGGTTACCCTAGTGTACCCGGTGCCAAGAGCCATAAGCCTGCAAATACTTCTAAGTGTAGGCAGTGGTTCACCATCAATCGGCAATAGGTGGAGGCTCTGAGGGACACAGGAGCCAGCATGACTACTGTGAGGTATCAGTTGGTGTCCTCAGAGAATTTCCTCCCTAACACATACCATCAAGTCATAGTCGCAGACAGCCTGTGACATTCAGCTACCCGTGGCTCTGGTTCCCGTGGGGGGGGGGGTCCTCGAGTTCTCTAAAAGTAGCAATGAACCCTGCCATGCTGTAGATTGTGTGCAGGGCAATGGCCTCAAGCACACTATCTGGAAAGCGGTAGAGCTCGGGTCACACTTGGAAATCTTGGGATTGCCTGAATGGATCTGAATGACCACAAGGTCAACGGCTGCCCAGGAAGGAAGTCAAGGGAGCCTGGAAAATGGCCCTGGACGCTGCCACACAGATTAAGGTCAAGGGGCACAGGAAACCAGCCCTTGAAGTTCATGTGTTCCAGGTTAACGGGGCAATTTAGGAGGCTCCTGAGCCGTCCTGGGGAGGACATTGCGACCCTGGGTGACCTGCCTGAACTTGCTAGATGGCAAGTTGAGGGTCGGCCCACAATGGTGGAATTTTGTAAAGTGCAAAAAGAGTGCCCTGCTCTATAGGGTTTGAGGCTGCACGCTGATGCCCAGGCAGTAGGTGATACCTCTGGAGATCACCTTACCTATTGGAAGAATGACCTCCCTTGCAGTGAGCCTAAGGTTCCTAGACCTAGGGCAGCCTGTGTGCTGGTGGTCCCTCAGTGCTATAGGGCCTTCCTACTGGGGTTGGCTCACAGTTTCATCCTCGCAGGATATCTGGGGCAAGACAAGAGCTTCACCAGGCTTGTTGCCCACTTCTATAGGCCCCGGATTAAAACAGCCTCAGATGCATTCTTTATGTCCTGTCCCTTCCAGGCCAGTGGGAAGTCAGTGTAAAAGCTCCCAGGCTCCCCTGAACCCATTACATATGGTACAGTTGGCACTCCCTTTGAACGGGTGGGCATCAGCATTGTTGGTCCCTTGGGCCCCAAGACAGCTTTAGGTTCATCTGGGTCTTGGTGGACCATGTCACCTGCTACCCAGAGGATATCCCTCTGAGTTAGGTGACTGCACCTGCGGTGGGTGTGAAGTTCCGCAAAGAGGTAGGGTCTGACAGAGGCACCGACTTCCTGTCAGCATACATAAAGTCCATGTGGGATGATTTAGAGTAACTTACAAGTTCTCCACACCCTATCACCCCCAAACCAACTGGCCTGTGGGGAGATTCAAGTAGACCCTTAAAGGCATGAAAATGGGCGTACCTGAGATGATGAGGCGTAAGTGGGGAGTCCTCCTGTCATGCCTTCTGTTTGCCTAGAGGGAGATGCCAAAGAAGGGAGTTGAGCTCAGGCCATTCAAGCTCATCTATAGATACCCTGCTAGGGGTCTTCTCAGCCTTGTAAGAGAGGGAAGAGAGCAAGCTCCCTAGAAACCCTCTCAGAATATGCTCAGCCACATGCTGGCACTCTGCCACCTGATGCATCTTTTCTGAAAAAGGGCGAAAGACAATCTTGAGGCCAATAAATAAGTCAATAAACTCTGGTATGACCAGAAAGCCACTCTGGTTGAGTTTCAACGTGGGCAGAATGTTTATGAAGCCTGTGGAGCCCAGAGCTCTTCTGGACTGCTGTGAAGTCTACCTACGAGATGGATCTCAGGACTCCTAGGAACTCCTCAAGGGTGCTCCACATAAACCGCCTCGAACCTCACTATGAGAGGCCTGAAGTCAACATGCTCCTAATGACAGATGAAGGGGTAGAAGAGGAGAATAATCCTCTCCCTGACCTCCTGTCTAAGAGCATGATGGGTCAGTAGAGGGTGTTACCCTCTCCCCTACTCTGACCCGAAAACAGCAGAGTGACAGTCACCAGTTGTTGCAGCAGTTTTCCTCTCTGTTCTCTCTCACCCCTGGGCTGACACATTTCTGTTCTCGTGACATAGACAATGGAGACAGTCGCCGGTCAAAATTAAAATGAACAGGCTGACTGATAAGGTGAGTGCCAGTATTATGGAGGATGTCTCCAAGATGCGGGTGTTAGGGGTGATTCAGCCCTCCAACCATCTCTGGTCCAGTCCCATGGTGCTGGTATCCAGGGCTGTTCCACCGGGCTTCACTTAAGAACTCACGTTCTGTGTGGACTACTGAGGTCTCAGTTCCATCACTAAGACTGATGCAGACCCTATCCCCGAGCTAATGAGCTCATAGACAGACTGGGCATTGCCAAGGTTCTCAGTACTTTTGATCTTACATCAGGGTACTGGTAGATTGCTCCACCTGAGGGTGGAAAAGAGAGGGCTGCATTCTCGACCCCAGAGGCCCTTTTCCAGGTTAGGGTGATGTCCTTTGGCTTAAAGAATTCCCTTGCCATCTTTCAGAGGTTGGTCAACAAGGTCAAAGATGGGAAGGAGGCTTCCTGTACTACCTACTTAAATGATATCGCTGTCTTCAGCTTCAGCTAGGAAGAACAGATGTACCGCCTCCAGGAGATGCTTTAGGTCCTGCAGCCAGCTGGTCTGACTGTCACGGCCAGTATGTGCCAGATTGCACAGGGTTCCATGGTATATCTGGGACACATAGTAGCGGGGGCAAATTGGAGCCCCTATAGGCCAAGATTGCCCCTTAAAACACAGACTGAGGTGAGCGCCTTTCTGGGCCTCATAGTATACTATGGAGGTTTGTTAACCCCTTCCCTGCTCATGACGGAACCACTCCGTCATGAGCCACAGGTGCCGTGTGCTCATGACGGAGTGGTTCCGTCATGCTGCGGCCGTTGGCGGCCGCTCCGCCCACGCGGCGCTAATTCCCCGCCTGTGCGGGCGATTAGTGCCGTGGGCGGAGTCATGACGGAACCACTCCGTCATGAGCACAGCTCAACCGTGACTCATGACGGTGTGGTTCCGTCATGAGCACGGCGCCACCGCAGTGCCCCCAATTCGCCCCCCCCCCCGCCCCCGGGCGGAATTCCCGCCGCGGCGAAGGGGTTAAGGCATGTGTCAACAGAACAGAAGCCTGCCAGAGGGCGTTTGACACCCTCAAGGAGGCCATGTTTACAGCACCTGTACTCGAGACTCCTAAATTTTCTAAGGTGTTGATTGAGCAGACAGATGCTTCAGAGCATGGCATATGGGCTGTCTTAGCACAGCTAAATGAGGAGTCCTTAGAGCAACCAGTAGCCTTCATTAGTAGGAAGTTACTTCCCTGGGAACAGAAATCAAGTGCGATTGAAAAGGAGGCCTTTGCTGTGGTCTAGGCACTGAAGAAGCTGAGGCCATACTGTTTGTGATTTACTTCTGGGTTCAGACAGACCACTGGCCTTTCAGATTACTTATGCAAATTTGGGATTAAAATCCCAAACTGTTGAGGTGGTCCATTTTCCTACAGGTAATGGTCTTTACGGTGGAACACTGTCCTGGGTCAGACCACGTCCATTCTGGTGGTCTATTCAGGTTCTTCCACCTTAGTGATGAAAACTCCCAAGAGATTGGGTAGTTCTCCCCACTTTCAGCTGGTGAGGGCACATGTTAGGCCTGTCAGTCTTCGGGGGTCTTCCTTCAAATGTTTTGCCTTCCTCCTCCATTTTTGCTGATCTCATTTTTGCTGGCCTTAGGACTCTTTGCACTTTACCACTGCTAACCAGTGCTAAAGTGCATGTGCTCTCTCCTTAAAACATGGCAACATTGGCTTATCCACAACTGGTATATTTAATTTACTTATAAGTCCCCAGTAATGTGGTGGTACATGTGCCCAGGGCCTGTAACTTAAGTGCTACTAGTAAGTCTGCAGCACTGATTGTGCCATCCACTGACCTAGCCCTTTTAAACATGTCTCAATCCTACCATTGCAGCCTGTTGGTGCACTTTTAAACTGCCATTTCAACCTGGCAAAATAATGTTTTGCCTTGCCCAAAACTTCCTTTTTAATACATTTAAGCCACCATTCAGCTTGGTCCTGGACAGCCCAGAGGGCAGGGTGCAGTGTATTTAAAAAGTAGGACATGTACTGGTAGTGAAAAATTTTTTTTTTTCACTATTGCAAGGCGTACCTCTCTCATAGGATAATATTGGATTTTCCTTATTACATTTAATAAACTGTAACTTCCAAATGGAAACAGGTAAGCAGTTTATGCTTGATGTCTTTGGAACTGCAATGAAAAAAATTGGACCTGCACCCTTCATCCTTGGCTGAAGTGACTCCAAGGGGCAAACAGCTGACCTCCTGTTCTGAGCTACAGAGACATAACAAGCTCGAGAGGCTCCTTGCTACTACCAAGCTGACCTGCTGCCTGGACCTGCCTGAGCCCTGCTGGTGTCTGCTGAAGTGAGTTCCTCACCCCCAGGTGGTGGCTTTCATGACCTGGACAATTGATGTGGCCTCAGATGAACTCCCTTGACTTTTTTGGGCTCTTCGTGAATGTGAACGGGACTGTTGGGGCCAAAACCTTGCTGCCCGCGCCAACCACCAATGCAAAGTGCTGGCGAACGAACCGTAGGGACCCTCAACGCGAGTGCCAGCATTGACCCTCCGTGACGCTGACAGGAAGTTTGTGCTATAACAACAACCATCTGCAATGCACAGCCTGCTTTTCGAGCTACTTCGACGGCAATCCTCGACGCTCTCCCTGCTCCTCGTGGCCTATTTGCCCGCAAACGGTACTCTTGGACTGAGAAGGTAACTTTCAGGGGAATTAACCTGGTCCCTGTATCCGGCCCACACTCCATTGCAGTCGGGCTGAACTTGTGACTTTTGCCTGGACGTGCATGACCAGAAAGCCGCGGTTGGCGCTTTGTGTTTTTGGCGATATTTCCACTTAAATCTTTAAAACTGCATTTGTTAGGTTTGAATTATTGGATTTTTGCTATTTTGGTGTCAAATTCTGTATTACATTTTACTCTATTTTTCTAAATTGATGTGAGATTTTTCTTGTGTTTTCACCTTATTACTGCTTGAAGTGCTACATAAATCCTTTTCACATTGCCTCTAAGTTAAGCCTGACTGCGCTGTGCCAAACTACCAGAGGGTGGAACACAGGTTAACAAAGATTGTATTTTCTGCTTGGGTAGAGGTTTACCATAATAAACCAGCAACCCCAATTTCTTACACAATGCATAAAAAAAACTCCAGACAGGGCAAACCTGGTATTCTTGCTAACCAAAGGCATCTTTGCCTGGTTCTCAGAAGGTAGAAAAAATAACTACTCCTCACTTTTCACCAACTGTGGAATAGTTCCTTCTTCATACTGTCAGGGCCTGCTCTGGGCTCTCTCCCCAGTGAATTCTTCTGCAGGGTTCAGTCTTCAGTGGTTAACTAGGAGTCCTTTGGTTTTAGTGCCCTTGGAGTAGGGAAAAATTAGGTCTGCCACCTGGCCCTTAGAAAGAGTAGGGTCAGTGCCTTTCAGAAGCCTGCAATTTTCTTTCTTCCAGCAGGGACTTCTACTTCAGATGTAGTCTTCCTGTGTCCATGAATGTTCTGAGAATTTGGTGGAGATGTGCAAATTTTAACATGTGCATTAGCCAATGATTGGAGAATTTTTCCTACCCAATCCTGTTATCTTTTTTGTCCTATGCCCACCTTCTTTTGCAGCACTTCCACTTTGCTTAACTGTAAACATTTGCAGATGCCCAAAATCCAAAATGGCTAACCCCTTTCTATTAGAAAAGGACCAGACTCTCCCCTAAACCACTCCCCTATTTAAATGAGTTCTCCTTCCTCTGTCAGGGCCAGAAAGTTGTTTTTCCTTGCTGGTAAAGAGTTTAGGGGGGTTCTGGAAATAAATAGGAGTAGATCTGGTTAGGTCTGTTTGGCATCGCCAAACCAAAATGAGGTGGTGTGAAAACTGCCCTTTGTTCTGTCTACTGTTCCTGTACCCATCTCTGATGACTAATTCCTGTTAAAAAAAAACATGCCTTCGTGGGCCCAGAGGCCAAGCTTTTCAGCTCTGGAGACTAGATTCATGTCATTTATTCTATTGTATTTATTTTGTAAAGCACATGGCTACCCAACATTGGGCTTCCCAGCGCTGTCTATTCTAGCAGGAGTGAGGGACATGCATGGATGATTATGGGAAAAATTAAGTTTTCATTTCTTTCTGAAACTCATGAAGTTGTCATCCATTCTCAGGCTAATAGACTATGAGTTCCATAGTTTAGGTGCTAGATATGTAAAGGAGCGACATCCACTCCTAGTTTTCTTGACTGGGGACAACCAGAAGATCGAGATTGGTGGACCTAAGAGCTCTATTGATTCAATGGGAGGTGACCAGCTGATGGAGGACTTGAGGGCCCACTTTGTTTTTGCCCGATGTGTCATACATAGTGCCTTGAATTGGATTCTGCAGCATTTGGGCAGCCAGTGGAGAGATTTAAGGGCTGCACGTACTGACTGCGTTTTGGGGATACCTAACAAAATCGGCGCTGCAGCGTTCTGAATAATTTTAAAGTTTTTAATGGCCGGGAATTGGCTGCCCAAGTAAAGTGACTTACCATAGTCAAGGCGGTAAACAATCAGTCCTTCAATCACAATTCAATGTCAGGACCGGAGGCGAGGATTATGCTATTCTTTCTCCACTTTATTGAATAGCAGCCATTCAAATTCAAATAAACAAACTACTATTCCCATGAAACATCGGGAATAACACAGACAAAACAATAGAATGTCCATAGATAGAGTGTCCCCTTTCCTCTGCACCAATCATGGAGCTCAGAGGTGCTGGTAGTCCTCTGGCACTGTCTATGCCCCCTCTTTCTTCGCTGCTTGCAGCCAGATAAGTCCTGTGTTTCTTTTTTCCTTCTCTGATGTTTAACTGGTTTTGCTGTATTAACTGGTTTAAGCATGTGCTGTTATCTGCTTGTGTTGTTTATTTAATGGTGCCCGCTTATATTGTGTTTAAATTGTGACTGTTGACGCTCCTGCTTGTTTGTTCCTTCAGGTCTTACGTGCGGCGGCGCTCCCTCATCTGGGGGTGGGGAGGCAGAGACGCGCGCTGAGCGCTTGCCTCAGTTTGCGTGCATTTTAATTTTAATTTTCATTGCTTCTTTCCCTGAATTTTTACACTACTTGTGTGGGGATAATACGAGTCATCCACTACTCAGCTGACTCGTGACCGGCCATGGGAGTGCTGTCTCCCTAACGGCTGTGTGCTGAAGGTGCTGGCTCGCGGTGCATCCTGTCACCGCCAGAGGGCGCCTGTGTGCGTTCCTCGTCACGGCGTGCGTTCTAGAGATTGCGCGCATTTTAATCTCAGCCGCACCGCCGTGACGGAGTCTCCTGTGCCTGCCTGCCTGAATGCCGTATTGGTCGGTAGACTGCCATTAGGCAGATTCCTTGTGCTTACGCCCCTGTACACCCGCATTCCTGCTGTTAGGCAGTGAAGTTTGCTTTGGGTCTGTTCCTGCTGCTAAGCAGAGATTTTGGTGGCCTAAACGCCTGGGGGTCGGTATTTTGTAGGCTCCATTACGCTCCGCTGGGGTTAGTAGTGCAGGTTATAGCCTGCTGGGACCTTTTTGGGCAGGCTGCCCTTTGAAATTTGGGCACCAGGGCTGTTTGGTCCCAGGGCTTTGCCCTCCTAACGCAGTTCTACCGCATTAAGTGTAGGCTGACACCCAGCCCCCCTAATCTTGAGGTGACCCCTCTCTCTTATTGCTGTTGCCCCCACTTACCTGAGTTGCGTCATTTCCTGGTCCTAATGGCTTCCTACCAAGACGATGTCTATGAGGACGACCAGTGGGAGGAAGACCCACTTTCAGCGCTCCAGTGGGATGAGGATTTTTATGATGCGGTAGACTCATTTATCCATATGGCGGTGGAGCAAGCTATGGTGCCCCTGGAGGACCGCCTCTCCGGTCGGATTGAGCAGGCCTGCGACAAGCAGGCCAGGGCCGCACAGGCCATTCCTGCCTCTCCCCCATTCAGTGGGTCCTCGGCTGAGTCACAGCCTCTGCCTAAACGCCCCAGGGAGACAGGGGTGGACACGGACACCTTTGATCACCTGAAACAGGCCTTCCTGGCGAGTAATGCCCCTCCAGTAACACCCACATCATCATTCTTTAGCTCACTCCACCACCCCAGTTCAGACATGGCCATATGCAAATCAGTCTGACCCTGTGCCTCATGGGAACAGTCCAGCCCGAACTGCCAAGCCATGTCTTCCCTGGACCGGAAACAAGCATCCTGGGACCGGTTTTGGGTTCATAACCCTCATCAGCCAGGCTATCTTGAATCCAGTGGCAAAGTGAGCAAGGGGCCCACGTCTGGGCATACCCTGCCAACGTAGGGCAAACAAAGCGATACCAAAGGGGATGATGGACGGAGCGCTTGAGCAAATCAAACACTCACCCCCAGTCACCTGATCTGGGTTTAATCCATCATCATTCTTTAGCTCACACCACCACCCCAGTTCAGACATGGCCATATGCAAATCAGTCTGACCCTGTGCCTCATGGGAACAGTCCAGCCCGAAATGCCAAGCCAAATCTTCCCTGGACCGGAAATAAGCTTCCTGGGACCGGTTTCGGGTTCATAACCCTCATCAGCCAGGCTATCTTGAATCCAGTGGCAAAGTGAGCAAGGGACCCACGTCTGGGCATACCCTGCCAACTTAGGGCGAACAAAGCGATACCAAAGGGAATGATGGACGGAGCGCTTGAGCAAATCAAACACTCACCCCCAGTCAACTGATCTGGGTTTAATCCATCATCATTCTTTAGCTCACTTCACCACCCCAGTCCGTCCAGACATGCCCATGGGGTGAATGTATGACATTGTTCTGCATTCTTTCCATCAACTGTTGTTTTTGCATTTGTCACCCCGAGTGGGACGGGTATGCTCAGAGGTGAGTCCCGTGCTCTCCATGCCACTGGAATCAAGCTATCCTGGCTGAAGAGGGATGAAACCCCGAAACCGGTCCTAGGAGGCTTGGTTCCAGTCCAGGGAGGACCTGGCTTGGCAGTTCGGGCTGGACTGTTCCCATGAGGCACAGTGTCAAGACTGATTTGCATATGGCTGGGTTCAAACTGGAATGGCATGGTGAGCAAAAAACGATGGATTTAGGCCCAGATCTCTGTACTGGGGTGAATGTATGACATTGTTCTGCATTCTGTCCATCAACTGTTGTTTTTGCATTTGTCACCCTGAGTGGGACGGGTATGCTCAGACGTGAGTCCTGTGCTCTCCATGCCACTGGAATCAAGCTATTCTGGCTGAAGAGGAGTGAAACCCCGAAACCGGTCCTAGGATGCTTGGTTCCAGTCCAGGGAGGTCTTGGCTTGGCAGTTAGGGCTGGACTGTTCCCATGAGGTACAGGGTCAAGACTGATTTGCATATGGCTGGGTTCAAACTGGATTGGCATGGTGAGCAAAAAAACGATGGATTTAGGCCCAGATCTCTGTACAGGGGTGAATGTATGACATTGTTATGCATTTTGTCCATCAACTGTTGTTTTTGCATGTGTAAAACATGGCTATAATTGTAAAGAGATGCTGATCGGGCTTTAATGGGAATAGTATTTGGAAGAACTAAGGAACAGCAGTTAAATGCAGATAAGTTCTTCCTCCCACCTGACCACAACCACCAGTAAAACCATGATTCATTGATACATGAGCTTTCTTAGCATGCGACCAATTTTGATTAATGTGAACATGAAATAAGACACACACCTAATTATAATCAGTCACACATTCGCATATGGCACCATTAACACAAAGGTTGTTTTGAAACCTTGGTCAGGAAGATTCTTTTCTTTGAGAATGGATGAGGTTAACAGACTTGGATAGCTCTTTTTTAAATAGCTCAATCTTCCTCCAGTGAGAGTAGAACAGATGCTACTTAGCAGGGCAGAGTATTTATCACGAGAAGGTGAGCGCAAATGATAATTACAGGCAAAATTCAGGTGCATGCATAAATACATATTGAATTCACAAGGGATAATGATGAGAACGCTGAACAACGCATAATAAACTGTCAGTTGATTTCAGTTAAGAATTATTGGCAATATCAGTAACTATTGAGAAATAAAAGTGTGCCCAATTCTCTATGACCGCCAGCAAATTTCACTGATCACTCAAACACATATTAGTTGGTTCCTAGTACGGATCAGTTGTTTTTCCATTTTTTTGACACATTATTTTGAAGTCTAATTGGTAAATGTAATGCAATTTTTTGTTAATTTAAAAAACATACCCTTGCTGGCGAGATTTATCTTCGGAAATCATATTACCTTTGTTTGATTGAAACATAATTGCTAACTTGAAGTAGCTACAAAGTGCAGTGAAAGTGAATGATTCATTGTGTGCTCTCATGGACTTGCTTGGTGAACAACCAACCACGAATCAGACACCTGTTAAAAATGATCTGATGGCGAACCCCCTATAGGAATCCATTAACTGCACTCTACATATCTCAATTTGGAGTATGTAATCTTCTCCCAGTCTTAATGCATTACAGGACCAGTAAAAGAATTAAGAGGGTTTTTCATACATTGAGAGACATTCAGACAGGCAAGATTCCTGAGAGACCCGTGAGGATACCCTGACTGAGCACCAGACATCTATTGTGGCTGTCACATGAACTTTCTGGAAATATCTAGATTACCCTATAGCCCATTCCATCTCTGAGTTAACTTGTTTCTTGTGCTATTTGAGGTCCCAGTTCCTCAGTCATAAGCCAAATCTCTGTGATTGACGTATCCATGTCCATATTTTGGGAGACCGTGCATATAAAAATTGTTTAAATTGAAAATGAGCGCATTATGGTAATTAGCTCTGACTAAAATATTTTTTGGCTCCTTCATTTGAATAGCCATGTGGCAGCTCCCCAGGGCATCTAATTTAGGGCTGTAGCTCCCTGCTAGTGCCTTGGGGGGACTACTTGATAGCGTACCTTTCAGGGTTACAGCATGCCAGAGGAGGGCTGGCCAGATAGCCAGATACATGGAGAGAAAAAGGCAACATTGAAAAACATAACCTTCCTGGAGTCATTCCCCCTGAACAATAACAGTGGTGCTTGCCTGAAAGAGATGGAGAGTTGGGAGGTTGGTACCCTGGTCTGCCAGCTTGAGGCTAACACACATAATTAACCAGGAGCTTTTTGATTCTGGCTTGGGAATTAAGTTTTTTAGAATCCTGAAACGAGAAGGCATGTTGCTTTTATTTCATTTTGAGTCAGACACATGTACTGCCAGGTGTCCACAGCAAGATGCCTGATGCTCTTCCCGTTTTCAAGTGTTCTTTTCTCAGAACCTTGTCGGTCTGAGCCAAAAATCAGTCGGTATCTCTGTAGACGAACAGAGGAATTCTGGCTATCCAAAGCAAAGCGATTCCAAGGGGAAACAGTTACATCTAACACGTCAAATGCCTGAATACACATAATCATGGCGCGCATCTCTTTCTCCCCAAATGCACTTTTAAGGCGTGAGGCAATCCATGTTACTACATTTCGTATACTTGCTGTTTTGGACTCACTTATGATCAGAATTTAAAGGCACATTTGGAAATCTGCTGTTTTGCATTAATAAATTCATTTTAATTGATTTCACCCTAGCCCGCGTACATTGTTGTCCTCACGAAAGCATTTACATGGTTTGCTGTTAGACACCCTGAAGATTCTTAAAGCATTTCAATTGCATCACATTGAAAAGTGTCAAACAGGCAAAACATGTCTTTTATTGTTGAATACGTTTGAGAAATAGCTTTTCTCTGCTGTCAACGCTGTGGTTGAAGAGACGCTGCCTTTGATTATTGCATTATTGTGAGGCTTTGCTTGGAACTAACGAAGCAAAAAGTGGGTGTTTCTTTTGGAAAATGTAAATATCATTGTGTCCTGCAATTAAAGCACCTGAAATCGAAAGCACGTAGAGGGGTGGTTTTTCAATGATCTATGGAGTTCCATTTTCTTCAATTTAGTCTTTTCACACTATTTCGAGTAACTTGATTTATTCGTGCTTGACAAATGAGCACGTTGGAATTCATAAGAAGGCTGAGGCACTTTCATTTGGAGGGTATGCTTAGAAGAGACTGCTTCATCTACCCACGCTCTAGGTAAGACCAACTGCGCTTGCCTGTTAGGTATATTTTAAAGGATGAACTTAAACTCTCACTCCAAGACATTTTCATTTTGTTATAACTAGGCGTGCGCTTAATTTACGTAATTCTGTGTAACATAATCACACGGAATTACCTAGAAATTTCACAGGATTATATAGATTACACGAGAAGACTAATTCTGCATTTATTTTCCGCAAAGAAATAGTGTTTAATGCAACAGAACATGAATAACCGCACAAGCAGCTGCTCGCTCTGGATACATTTTTCCCCAACTTACTCCCACTTTAGCATTAGTTTCTTAGAGCACAATGCACCCTTGCATCCAAAATGGACATGAGGATACCTTTTGCACTAAGAACATAGCGCTAAATGCAATACTGCACAAACAACAGTGTGAGCAGCCAATCGCGCATGTAACCAGCCCGGTGTCCCTTACTCCAGCTGCGGAACAGTGACCTGGTCAAGCCAGGGGAACACCAGTAAAATCCCCATGCAGTCTCTTACATCCTGAGTTCACTGTGGGTGAGTCCCAATTTATGAGGCTCCCCCACAGTAAAAGCTTAAAAATTAGGTGCTCAAAAAGCGAAAATTCCGGGCGGCCCATAGTGTCAGAACCACCTTCTAACATCCGGGTACTGATACCACTTATGACCTTGGTCTTGCCATCTCTGTCTAAAAAAGGCTGACCTGGGTGGTTATCTCAGCGACTTGGTCCAAGCTGTGCGTCCAAATCCTCAGAACCCCAAATAATTCTGAAAAAGTGATGGGATGGGTTGGTTCCTTCTGAATCTGCCCCACATGTATTGTCTATTCTGTGCCCCTACTGTAGTGCGTAATCTTCTTTGAGATAGGGGTATGCTCTTTCTTTGGTAAAGTTTTTAATATCTTTGGTGACTTTGTCTGCTTTTTTCTTTAACTCAAAGGAATTGAAATCATCTATAGTTTTATTTAGTTTATTTAGGAGTGCTTTCGCTTCAGCTGCTCCGTCTCCTCCTAGAAGTACTTTCTCTAATTTAATTTCTTTAAGCTCAGCTTTGGCGTGTTCTACTGCCGTTTCTACACTTAACACCATCCAATGGCGTGTGCAGGTAGTAGAAATGTGGCTGAAATTGCCTTTGAATTTAGGGTCTTCCCTAAAGATGTCAGGGACATTTCAGACTTGCAAGCCTTGTGGAATAATACCTGCTTTGAGATATTCAGTCAACATTCGAGCATGAAGCTCAGTTCTCACATGTTTTTTTTGGCCTTTTCCAATCTATCCAGTAACTGTTGTCTAGGACTCACACTTTTACTTGGTTGAGTGGAGAACAATGACGGCCCACTTATAATTTTAGCAATATATTCGTCTGTGTATAGAGGGATTTCTCCTTCGGACATCGTAAACCACAAGAGAACAAATGAACCCTATTTGACAAAGGGTATAAGGGAAATCCTGGGGCTCAAAAAGTCGGAAATTAGTTACAAGGGAACCCTACTCACAACGGAACCAGGGTACATATATTATAAACAAAAACAGTGGTTCCTGTGGAAAAATAAAGGTTATTAGGAATACTAATATTTATATGCGCAATCGCAATGAAGGAATGGATTACAGCAATATCAAAAGGAGAAGAACTGTACACAACTCAGTATTAGGTGTACCAAATAGTAGCTTTTATATAAATATATATGAAAAAAACAGTTATTTAAATGGACAGTGCATTGTGTCCCCAGTGAACATGGAACCTACAGCAATTTGTGACATATTTGTGACAAATACAGAATGGTTGTCAATTGTAACTGATTTATACATACCAATACAACACAAAGGACTTACCCCAGCATGACTGGGAGGTTTGTAGCAGTTCTAGATAGTGATTCCGCTAGCAGGAGTCAGAAAAGGAGCCCCAGTCCTCCTGGTACCGATGACAAGGGTAGGCACCACTGCACCCAAGCTTATGCCGGTTATAGGTTGACCTTGAGGTAGATAGTAGAAGAACATAAGGGGGAAATCTTCGCAAGCCTGTTCTGTGACTTGTTGGCAGACTGCACTGAGGAGATGAACCGATTTGTACAGTCCTGGCCTATGGATGGTCATTTGAGCCAGAGGATATGGCTATAGCAGAGAATTACATTAGGTATGGAAAGGGAAATCGTAATTGGAACTTCCCCTGCATGCAGGAATGCCTAAAAAGGTGGGAAGGCCATGTTGAGGAGAAGCCAGTAGAGGCTCCCAAATCAAAGATGTACCCGCTACTACAGAAGGGCAGGTCAGGGACCATCTATGTTCTGTGGGCTCAATTGGATAAAGAGGGGCTAAGGACAAAGTTACAGCCATTGCTGGATGGAGCGGGAAAATGGATCTCATGCTTTGAGAACACCGCAAGAATAAACCTAGCGACAGGCGATATCAAAAGTCTGCTAAGTAGTCTTGTTGGAGAGCAGACCAACACAGTGTTCACCCGAGCTTACCTCTCAGCAATTACGCTGGCAAACACTGAATATGACGGGGCTGCATTCCATTCATACCAGCACTGAATATTGAGGGCCCTGAGGGAAATGTTCCTTGACCATCCTGACGTAGGAGGGGTAATGGTGGAGGCTATGAAGCCAACGGAAACTACAACTGATTTTCTGGATAAGATGAGGAAATGATGGAGACAAGAGACAGTACAGCCATAGACTGACACAAGCCTACAAGTCGCATTCTTTTACAATATTCTTAAAAGAGGGCTGCCCACCAAGATACAAGGCCGATTGGACAGCATGGTTGGGTTAGTCACCAAGCCCTGCCAGGAGATTCAAGCCCATATATTGCATTACCACAAAAAGAAACGAGAAAAGGATAGAGAGAAACAGGAGGAAGCCCAGAGAGACATTGCTAAATTGGTCCAACACAAATTGAAAAAGACTTCCCTTGAGGAGGCCGCGTTGGCTGTAAACGTGCAGATGGCATCAGTCTTAAATTGGGCTCTGCCGTAAAACCCCAGAAGGTTTCAACCTAGCTATATCGGCAGAGGCCAGGGAGGTTGGCAGCAACCAGGCCTTAGGGGATATTACTATTGCCACAGGACGGGCCATCTGGCACTCTGATGCTGGTTAAAAGCATACCACGAACAGAGATCGATGGACTAGGGTCAGCCATCACAATATCCTAATCCCCATAGTAAAAGGTGAGGGAAACCCCTATGCAACCTAAATTCAGCCGCAGGCAGGCCAGTCATCCACCGCACCCTCGCAACAGGGATCAGGTAGTTGGACAAACACGTGTAAACGGCAACCACAGACAGGGAACTCAGTCTAGGAGGGACCGAGCCAGAGCCTCGGCAGGGAGGAGTAACTGTCTGGGGAGGTAATGCCTTCACACAAACACAGAATCCAAATGCTCAGTAAGCTAAAACTCCAGAGTAAAGTAACCCTCATTTGCCCACATCCCAAGAATTAACTGTACCAAAAGAAGGACCAATGAGACAGTGTTGGAAATGCAAACTTTTACTTGCATCTAGGATTCAGGGCTGCGACATGTGCTCTACCGATCGGGTATTCTTACCAAAGTTTGCCATCTTGAAATGCCTGCTGGAGCCAAAGCCCCACTCTGCTGCTGATCCCCAGGGCGGAATTGGCTCGCCACACCCCAGGGTAAGGGCAGTTTGATGAGGGGGCGGGCCGGCTCCCAGACCAAGTACTTAAAAAGCAGTCACCCAGGTTCCCGCACCCAAAGTCAAATGGAGCTTATTCAAATTACCAAGTCAAAAGGTCCCCATTTGCGTGTCCTCGGCCTGGGACACGTGGTTCCATAATGGCGTGTAGTTCCAACTGCCAACAAAAACTAGAAGCGACCCTCAAGATGGAGGCCCTCTTTCAAGTGGTGGGATCCAGGATTACCATACACCTGTGATAGTAAAGACCCCTGGTCCAGTCAGCGTCCCCAGGCAAAGTTCGGCAAGGGTTATATAGCCTTGGCACCCCCCCATGTTCATATGATCTTGGCAATGTTTTCTGTTATTTCCTTCAGGTTTTTCGAATATCCGAAGTTCGGTCACCATACGGTCATCCAACTTGCATGCTTTCAAGTTGGATGTCCCTA
Organism: Triturus cristatus; assembly: GCF_964204655.1. Taxonomy (NCBI): domain Eukaryota; kingdom Metazoa; phylum Chordata; class Amphibia; order Caudata; family Salamandridae; genus Triturus; species Triturus cristatus. Next base: position 592,569,682 of record NC_140583.1, on the reverse strand, counting down.
GCCACAAGCCAGAAATCGTAAGTCCAAACATGACTGAGAAGACGTGGTCCGAGGGAGAGGGGTGTGCTTGGGAGAGGGAAGGTCGTAAAGTCCATCACAGCTCCAGGCGAGAGTAGAAAGCACACTGTCCGCACCCGGTATCAGGCCTAGCAATTTTCCAATGCATCAGGCCTCACATACGCCATCCAGAGAAAACAGTAGCCCTAATCTCGGACATCACAAGATGGCAAGTAGGAGTAGATTGGAGCTTTCGAACCCCTTTGCCTCATGATAAGTGAAATAGCAGATCATTCAAGATCAAGGGAGGTGCCTCAAACCCAACAAAAATAGCCCAAAGTTAGCCCTACAAGAAAAGCCTCTAGAGCAAGGGTGGAACCAAGACATCTGGTGCCACAAGGGAGAAGTACGTTGCATGCTGCATGATCTCGGCACATGTTGCAGCCACCACATAACACTCAACAAGGATACGTCCCAACTCATTCAGTCCTGGGCATGTTTAGATTGAAAACACACCGGACCAATGGTTCCTCAAGTCACACATCAGGAGAGACAGGGTCTCAGGAAACTGGCGAAACCCAAAAAACCTTAGATAAACACTGATAGATCCATACCATTAATCACAAGAACACTCCATAAAATATTAATCCTGACACCCAGTTAACTACAAGGACTCATAAATTCGATTAATCTGCCTGATTACAGATAAACCATCAAAAAGATACCATGACCAGGGCCACTTTCCAGTGCATCACTACAAAATTGTGTAAATAGAGTGTTGAGAACACACCCCTGAGGAAAATACCGGATTCCCGAAGAAAACAATCTTTAACCACAGCACACATGCAATGTTTTTTCTGAATTAACAAACAAACCAGTGTCTTACCCAACAATTCTGCAATCAAACCACCAAGTGCACCATCTTTCAGCTGTCACGTCATCACCCGAAAGTGGATCTAAAGAATGTGAATCAAAACTTAAGAACTGTACTGTGAACTTTTTGATCGAACTGTTGAACTAAAACACCTGATAACCAGAGGACCACAGACATCTCCCCTTGGATCCATATGCGAGACCTGCAGTGTTCAATTGCAAGTTATGTACTTTTGCATTTTTATGTAACTGCTGTCTAGCTTAGGTGCTACCACACCTATTCGTTGCCAAAGAGCCGCCTGACCAAATGGAGTCTGTTCAGAAACTATCTCAGGGCTTGCATAGGGATCTCTCCCTTGTCACTTCTAATTACACCGACCCAAACACTAGCATTCCACATTCACTAGACAGCGTCCTTTTACAAAATACTTAGGGCCATATGTAGATAATTTTTATTTACCGATTCATAAATACCGAATTTTACCGATTCGGTATTTATGAATCGGTAAATAGAATGTAGGTAAACATTCGGTAATTATTACAGAATCGGTAATATTCGGTATTACTGATTCGGTATTTACCGAATCGGTAATAATGCATCCCTTCCAATTCATTCCTATGGGCCTGGAGGCCCATAGGAATGAATGGGAAGCCATTCACTATTACCGATTCGGTAAATACCGAATCGGTAATAGGGGGAGCATATTCATGGGTGGCAGGGTGTCACATTGACACCCTGTTGCACCCCTGAATCGTGCATGTGTGCACATGTGGCGCACATACATGCCCTAAGGGCATGTATGTCTGCCACATGGCACTTTTCAGAAAGCACAAAATTGCTTTTTAAAAGGTATTCGTTATTTACCATCAACTTGTAGTTGGTGGTAAATAACGAATCCAGAAACCAAAAATGCACTCACTTGAGTGCCCCATACATAGGATTTCAGGATTCAGTAATTTACCGATTTCTTAAAATTCCGATTCGGTAAATTACCGAATCCTGAAATCCAGCCACCTACATCTCAATTGCCTAAATACCGGTCGGTAACGGGATATTTACCGATTTTCGGCCGTTACCGACCGGTATTTAGGTACCTACATATGGCCCTTAGTATCATGACCGCTGTGGGCTTTAAGACATCAGCCAGGTCGTGTTACGTCCCTTCGTTGATACCGCATGCAGTTGGTGCAGATAGACTTTACCTGTCCAAAGAGTTAGCCCCTGAAAAAGCAACATGCCTTCTCCACTTGTACCTATGCAGAATCAGGGCCAAAAGTCAGCCCAACAAGGTAGAACCCCACAGAGTAGTAATGACATTGACCCGTTATAAGACCAGCCCGACATCTCTGTACCTTTTCACCGAGCCTAGTGAAATTCAAACTGATCTAGATAAGATACGCAAGAAGGGCACCATAGAAGAGGATACTTCCCAGAGAAGATATTCTTGGAGGTAGCAAAACGCACCAACTAAATGCACAAACACATCCACTCCTGCATTTATCTACGGTCCAAGGGTGGCCCTCAGCGTATCCGGGGCAGTCTTCTTTAATAACTGGTGGACACCCGACATGAAGTTTCTGTGTAGGTCCATTCAGGTCAATGAAATATGAAGGGAAACGGGTCTTTTAGGGGAGGGTTGAACAAAAGCATAGGCAACCCATGTCAGGAAATCTGGGACACCGAGGTCAGTGATTGCACTTGGTGAGAAGGGAAGGGGCAGTCCCTAATTGTACGGAAACTTATGCTGTATTTCTTATGTTTAATAGGTAAAGGAACGCTACCACTGGGTACAAATGAAAACTGTGACACGTTACTGCACATTACGGATATGAAATGGGGCACCTCCACGCTGATGGATGTCTACTGGCAGTGCGGTGAGTTTGCCCACACTCAGCTCATCCCCGCATGGCACAGACTTTGCTTCCTCATCACCATACTCACCACCATCCTGGTCATTCCCGATCATCAAACTTGTACCAGCACCTGCTAAGGAAAAACACAACCCTGCTGCATCAGGCTTGTGAAAAAGAAACTGCAGATTATTTTGGCTGGGATCAGTACAAGGACATTGCAGAAGAATTTAGACTGTCCTCAGATGCACAAGTATCGGCAGGAGGATCCATATTGTTCTTCACCATGCAGATGAAAAACAATGCCCGCTGGCTTCAGAATACCATATGGGGAATGCTTAAAATGATGAACAGCGTTGAGTTCTGCCTTAATTCAATCAAGGATGAACTGAGAGCAATTCGCCTCATGGTGATGCAGCATCGGTATGTGTTGTACTTAATGACTGCGATGGAGGGAGGGGTGTGTGCCAACATTTGGTGCATCCTGCTTCACATTTATCCCAGGGAGTGGCCTGGATAATGGGACATTGACTTTGGCTATCCAAGCACTGCACAGTTTACAAAGAGACATGTGAGGAGGGAGGTGCACCTGAGTGGTATTCGAATTGTTTCTCATGCCTCCCCCAGTGACCTACCGAATTGTGCGCGTCATTGCTACCTCTTTTCATAGTGTTCTTGTTTGTGTGTGGTTCCATGCAATAGGAGATTTCCTGCTGTAAAAACCCAGTCCTCAAATTGGTAAAATGCAAGTAAATATGAAGGTAATAATTGTCAGAACCAAAGAACAGCAGTCACCCAATAAAGTAACTCTCATGTAGTATGGGTTAGATAGCGTAGTTGAAAATTCAACTAGAGGGTCAATGTTAATATTGAGAAAGTTGATGTTAATATGAATAACAATACATTCATGTTTTTAAACGAAATTGCATCTTTATTGACAAATTCGCCAGTTGTGAACTCCACATCAACCCAGACTTAGAAATGCGCGGTTAGGCAGTCCCTGAGACCTAGGCCCGAGGTTACTGATTGACAGATCACAGGTGGGGTAACACTTAGCCAGCATACAAACACGCAAACAGGAAATCTCAGACCGATCCCACAGATAGGGGCAGCAACACCACAGACATCCAAGGAGATTGGCCCCAATAAAGCACACATGGCCGGAAGGGTGCGTGCGGTCCCAAAACACCGTAAAGTTAGATGACACATGAAGTTAGGAACACTTAGCCAATCCAGAAACAACACACACAGTACACGCAGTGATTACGCGCTTCCCATGCCGGACACCTGGACACGTTACCCACTGGCTGCATTGTGTCCATGCAAAGTTGAAGCCCACCTGGATTCCCTATCAGATACATTAATTTACGACTCCAAAGACAGCGGTTTACATTCCTTACCAAAAAAGGTTTGCCGGAACTGTTTATGGCATTCAATGAATTGTGTAAAATCCCGTTTCAAATCAATTGTAAATTGAGACAGTCCTCTGACCCTATACCTGTGCTCCCCACCGAATTGTTGAATTAAACATACTGTCAAAATGATGAGAGAGCATCACCTTAGAGTTAGTGATGCCCTGAATGTACCTAGATCGCTGTTATATAAGAGACCACAAGTGTGCCCTTATTATATTCCTCATGAATTGCAATAACCATGGGCAGCTTGGCGTGGCATTACCTTTCCGTTCCCGCACACTATCACCCAACTCTCCCTGAGCGCTCACTCCCTCCCTCCTTTTCTGAGCACCAATGTGTACCAATGAGGATTAATATCCTATTTTTATGTTTTGTTTCATTCTTTATCTGTGATGAAAAATTAAATCACAAGCAATTATCTGTTTTTTGTAGTGACGTCTGAACTATTTAATGCATTTGAATTAAGTTCGATGTTTAAGAAATCCGAAAAATACTTGTCCACTGTGACCTTTTTTCCGGTACCACTTATATTAGTGGGCACCTTGCACCGGTCCAGGCAACCCTTATGGTGATTTAAGAGGTCTTAGACAACCTTTAAAAGCTCTCTTTGTGGTAGCTGTGGAGAGCAGCCTTCAGGCTTAGTCCGGAAGGAGTGTAAAGCAGATAAGTATCACCAGAATGCAATCTTATAGTACAGATTAAGTGAAAAATAACCACACCAAGTATTTATAAAAATATGTATTTATCATATATTACTCTCTATTACGTTCAAATATCTCCTACACAGAGATAAACACAATGTACACAATACTTTAGCTAAGAAACACAGTAAATTAGTACAGAATACACTGTGGACCCCGGTGGGGACCAAACCATATACTAAGAAAATGGCATAAGAACCACGACTCGGGTCAAGACAAGGTCCAGAGGACGTAGAAGTGCTGGGAACCCAAGGAACCACCCAAAGTAAGTAGATAGGGACCCCACGGAGAGCGTGTGCTGTGTGGGAACACGACTGCGTGCTCTGTACAACTCTACGTGTAAGTCGTGGTTGGATTTTTTAAGATTAAGGACTCTTCCCTGAGGACCCTAAAAACAAACAGTGGAAGACAGATGGTTGGAGAGCCACCCCACCCGTGGATACCCTAGAACCCACGTTACCCACACCAGGGAAGCCAAGTGCATATGTGTGAAGTGGGGGTGGAAACTGCCGTCGGACCCAGTGGAGGACTTCAGGAAAGTGCAGCTGCTGATGAAGGAGAAAGTGTGCGGTGGAATCCAAAGGTAGATTCTAGATGAGAGGTACCTTCAAGCACAGGGGACAGAGTCTATGTTATTCAGGGGTGACCGGGTGACTTGGAAGACGAATGCCCTCCGATGTTGGGTGTTGCAGGGTGGGTGATGATGACCTTGACTCTGCAGCTGTGAAGACCAGGGAGCGCTGTGGAGGACTAAGAGCCGTGCATAAGCTGTCCCAGGACGGATTTCAAGTGCTTAGGGGTCGGTGTCCGGTGGGAGCACCAACAAGCCTTTGCAAATGAAACCAACACAGGAACTGAAGAAGGAGCAAAGTCGGGACCAGCAAGGTTCAGGGGACTAACCACAAGCAGAGGAATCAGGGCAGGCCCCAAGCAATCAGGGAAGCCCAAGAGAAGCAAAGGTGACCCTTAAATAGACCCACAGGCCGGAGGCACTGGAGTCGGGAGAGAACCTCAAGAAGCTCACTAAAAGATAAAGGCCACAATGCACACGATGCTGTGTGGCCCAAGATTCTAGGCACTGGAGGTGCTCGAGGTTAGGGTACTTGGAGCCTGAAGATCTTCTTAGAAGGAAGTCAACGAGCCTTTGCAACTGCAAGTTGACGCTGTGCACAGGGGTTTGGTTATTGCAGCCCCCACAAGGGATACTGGCCTCAAACTTGGTAAGGGGGCAGGGCGGGCCTCGGGCGCTTTGGAAAAACACCACCTGTGTTGCAGAACCTTTTGGAGTCCGGAGGAGCTCAGGATCAGCAGACTGGTCAACTTAGTTTTGTAGGGAAGTGACTCCTTCACTCCAAGGGAGATTCCTTCAAGTGTTTATGATGGTTCATAGGCCTTGGAAGGTTCCTGTATGATGCAAAGGCACAGATGATGCAGCAGACTGGAAGGGAGACGAAGTCAGGCCCAAACAAAGTCCAGCGAAGTCCAGAGTGCCCAGACGGTAGAAGAAGAAGTGGTGTCTGATCTGAATCTTATCCCACGACGAATCTTGGCACCTACTCCCAGGTAGGCCCTTAAGTATCCTAGGGAAAGGGTTGGGATGATTTAGGGGGAGGGTCTGGACAGCGGGGAGGTTGCTCCCATGTACATTGTCCAGTTTTGCGCCAGAGCAGGAGCCAATGACTCCCTGGACTGGTTTCAACTGGACAATGCACAGGGACACCAAATGTGCCCCTCGTGCAGACTGAGTGGCACTGGCAAGCGCACCCACATTACACCAATACACTAAATCCTGTCTGGGAGGTGGTCCTACCTCCCTGTGACAGGATGCCTAATGTTCTGCCTTTCCCTGCTCGAGCTTGCCTCAGCAGCAGGAGGGCAGAATCGTGTCTCTGGTCTGCAGCAACCATTTTGTGCTGTCCCAGTGAAGAAGGCTGGTACCGGGAACACTGAGAGCCTAACGGAGGGCTCTTTCAGTGCTTGGACTCATACCTCCCACACTGTTTACGGTGGGGGGGATGATTCCAACATGTTTGATACCAAACATGATAGGATTCATTGCAGCCGTTTTCGAGATGGTCATCTCATAATTACATGATGCCCCTCTATATAGTATATGGCTGCTTTACTGATAACCCGGGTGAATGGACTCCGTAGGCTGAAGGGGTGTCCTACTCATGCAGGGGCACCCTCTCACTTAGAACCAAGCACCCTTCCTTCAGGATTGCAAAGGCCTGCTAGAGGGGTGACTTATAGGTTTTAAGTGCAGTGACCCTAGATATAGGAAACCTATATCTTTAGTTAGTGGTGCAAGCACCAGCTTAAACAGGCTGCAATGGCAGTCCTGTGGTTCCATTTTGAATGGTCTCCCATGGGTCGCATAAAGCATGCTTCAGCCAACGGGAGAACTCTGAGGTACCTATGCCCTGGGTACATGGGTCCATATACATGGGACTTATAAATGTACCCCAGTATCCAATCTGGGCTGTACCTAAGTACTGAACATAACAATTTTGGGAAAAAGCAGATAGACTGGGGTCCTGATTAGCAAGATCCCAATCAGACTAGTCAAATACAGCTTAGCACCAGGAAAAAAGTAGGGGTGACCACAGCAGCAGATCCTACTTCCTACACCCTGGCAGGCAAATTTTGAATGAGGCGGGCCACTGAATTTTGGACCACTTGAAGTTTGGCAAGTAGAGACTCATTTGTGGCGGGTAGGAGGGCATCTTAGTAGTCAAGGAGGCTAATCACCAGTGCTTGTACCAAAGTTTTGCGAACCGAGAGTGGAAGTGGAGGAAAGACTTTGGGCAACAGACTCATCATATGAAAGCAGGTGTCAGTGGTAGCCACTGCCTGATTTTTCATAGTTCGAGTCGGATTTAGGCGACAACCCAGGTTTCTTACTGCAGCTTTGGGAATAGGTGCTGCGCCTAATTTTGACGGCCACCAGTCCGGGGACTAGAGCAGATGGGCTCTGCCGAAGAGCATGATCCCCGTTTTGCTGGCATTCAACTGGAGAAAGTTCTCTGTCATCTAAGCAGAGATGGGTTTCATCTCATCTGCAAAACGTACTTTCATATTGTGCGGGTCTTTATCAAAAGAGAAAAGAAGTTGGGTATCATCCGCATATGAAAAAAGTGTAAACCCATAAGCTTTGACGGTTTCAGCAAGGGAGGCTACATAGATGTTAAATAGTGTGAGGCTAATACAGGAGCCCTGAGGCACCCCTTTTTGAGCTCTATGTTGCGGGATCCAAACAAGCCTGGATTGATGGTCTGGGTTCCATGTGATAGAAAGCTCGTAAACCATTGCAGAGCTATTCCACGTATACCTTTCATCTCTAGCCTCTGGAGCAATCTGTGATGAGACACTGTGTCAAATGCTGCCGACAAGTCAAGCAGCACTAACAGCAATTTTTATCCAGAGAGCATCAGATGTAGTCCGTGGTCCCAATGAGCGCGGTTTCACTACTATGCATGGGTCTAAACCCGGACTGGGAAGGGTCAAGAATCCTATTAGATTTTAGAAACTCAGTAAGTTGTCCTTTGATATGCCCTTCCAGTAATTTACTCAGTAGGGGGAGAAGTGATATAGGACAATAATTGGACAGGTCACAGGCTGTGAATAGGTATAACGTGGGCGGCTTTGCAGTCTAATGGGGGTCCTTCCTGAACTGATTGAGAGGTTTAGTAAAAAGCAGATGACTTGGGTGTGCTGATTAGACAGAGCTGCTAAGATATTGGCTGGAGTGATGTCTAGAGGAGACCCTGATTTGGCTGCTTTCAGAGCTTTACAAACGGAATCTGGCCTAAGAGGTAAAAAATTATTTAGGGTACAAGTACTGACAGCATTGGAGAGGGTAGAAATGGATTCTAATCCCATTTTCACCACCGGTCTGAGAAAGTTGTTGTAAATCAAACTAAATTTCCCTTCAATGTGATCTGCAATAGCATCACATAGGACTTGTGAAGGTAGAGTGTCAGCTGAGCATGCATACAGGTGTGAGAAAGATTTGAGGACTTTATATACCTCTTTAAAGGAGTTCCCAGCCTGTCATAAGTTGTAGTGCAATGTGTGACTTATCCGCTTTTTAGGTCTCGCTGAGCCCAGCGCATGCGCTGGCTCGGAGAGACATTTTGTATTTGGGATTTTTAAAGTGCTGCCTGTGGCCTAAAGCTTGAGTGCACACGAGCGTGCACGCGCGCAATCGCCAATCACTGCTGCGCGCGCACCACTCGCGTGCTTGCCACACAGCGCGTCCCGTCCTAGCGATCGCAATCACTTTCGCTTTGATCGCTATTACTTGCGCTTTCACGGCCGCGTGGCCGTTACTTTTACGGCCGCGCGGCCAATGCTTGTTGATAATACTTGCAGCCAAGCAACCTGATGAGGTCTGGGGGGGTCGCTGCTGTGTTGTGTAACACAGGATGCCGCTCTGTAGTCTGGTAATTAAACGAATAAGGGGATTATGCAGAAAAGCGCCACTGAAGCACCTCCTTCATCTTGCCCCTTCAGACCACGCTCTGACTATTCTGGCTCCGGCTTCATTTGTGTACACGGACTTCAGTGCCGGTGACGTCTTCCCATGTGAATCCTCCCCTCCATCTTCTCGTCCCTAGTGCGCACTTGAAAAAAGCACACTTAAGCAGAGGAGTTTCATAGCCGCAGGTAGCTAGTTTAAAGAAAAAAAGTTATCTTACCGTTTAAATAGCGCTTCTTGAGATATATATCCCTGATGATTCGTGATCGAAATAGCGTTCCTGCAGTTTATAAGAATTAAAACAAACAAACGCTTGAATCGTAATTCTGCAATAGTTGTATTTTTTAAAAGCTTTTTTACAGAGCTCTCTAAATGTCGAGCCTGCATTCATTCATCCGTTGGTTATGTTCCTCGTTGACGTTGGCTCCAGTGATAAAAACTAACATTATGGTGTTCTGTGCAATTGCCTGCTCTCAGCTGGTACGTACCGCCAAATGTCAATTTTTCTGCATACAGCTAATACAGGATGCTTCAAGTGGCTTGCCAGAATGTCATCATCTCAGTATTTCGATCATCTAGGAGTTCTTAAAAGAACTGCATGTCTGTGGGAGGGAGAAGCTGCAGCACAGGAGGAGAAGGGCACAATGCAGCTTAAGGGAAATAGTTACCTTTAGAGATGGTAATAAGGAATGTGGAGATGCGCAGAAAACCATGAACGTGTGTATGAAAACCCTGCTGGCGATATAAGCTTGGTATATGGCCATAGTTTTTATTTCTATCATTGAACCTCCTACAAGATGCACACCCATTGTGAGATCTGGGAATAGGCAGGTAGAGTATGATTTGCCCAAATCAAACAATTTGATAGAGTTGGAGACCCGAGATTGTAATGCATTTCGGTACTGCTTGTTTCAAAAGGCTAGCGCTTTGCGTCCATCCTGGTGAAAAGACCACGACAACGGGCACAGTCTATCCACCCTGTCAAGGTAATATTCAGTCCAGGTTTCTTTTTGCTACAAACTTAATACAACTTTCAGATTCGTTCTAAATACTCACAATCTTGTATAAAAATTGGAAACAGAACAGTACATTTTAAGGGCGATTGCCTAAGAACATGCAACTTATTCAAATGGATATACTGGGATTAAAACCCACATTTAATACATTTTTATTTCCAGCACATTAGGTTAAGCGGTAAATCCAGGATTATATATTAAGTAAAGCATATTACTTGCAGCAAAGCAACCTGATGAGGTCTGGGGGGGTCGCTGCTGTGTTGTGTAACACAGGATGCCGCTCTGTAGTCTGGTAATTAAACGAATAAGGGGTAAATGTATAGTATTGGTGTCTGGCTACCGGAGTGGTTTGCCCACATTGTTCGAGGTACTGTCAATGTTTTTGTTTGTTTTGTTAGTAACACTGCCTACCTGTATCATATCTCCCCCTTGGCATAGCCATTAGGTCTCGCCTTTGGGACCTTATAAGTGTTTAGTTATCCTGCAAATTATCCTTGGTGCAACAACATCAACTGTTGTATGGCTAAACACTTATAAGGTCCCAAAGGCGAGACCTATTGGCTATGCCAATGCTTGTTTGATGTTGCGATGGTACAGAGCTAACATTTTTTAGTACGCCTCTCTATCACTGGGGTTATGGGCTTGCTGCCATCATCTCTCTAGTTTTTTACACATGGCTTTGTATACCATGGAGCATGTGGACCATGTTTAACTACATGATGGTTTTTCACAGGGGCCAGGTTGTCTAGCATCGTTTTTAAAGACTTGTGATAGTCTGATAGTGCCCCCGACGTCCATTATCACTGGAATATTGAATTCCTTAGTTTAAGAGTCTGGGGTGACTTTGCGCCAGGGTTTCGCCAAATTTTGCTTCGGTTTTTAGTGTGTTCAGGTACATATGTTGAGATGACCCGAAACCGGACTAACCAATGATCTGTCCAAAGTAGGGGGCAAGGGGGCTCACAGGACACAGAGGGAGAATTAGTAAAAATCAGATCCAGTGTGTTGCTCGTGATATGCGTGGGTCCTTTAACTATCTGCATAAGCCTGCATCTTTAAACAAAGTCCCTGGTTGTATTACAATCATACTTCAACCCCAATATATTCTTTGTGCCTCATGGATTTAGAATTCATATAACCTTAAATCAGTGGCACATTGAGGGACATTCTTAACAAATATGAATTCCATTATGCGAGATCCCTCCTCATATATTGAGTGTTCCGTAAAGATGCTCAGGTTGTGTCTAAGGCCGTGTCTGCCCTTGTGCCATCGGGCAAACCTGTGTTCGCTATCCAAGATGTTGTCGCTGGTGGTGTAGCAACTGGTGGTCCTACGCCCCTCCCAGCCATGCTGTTGGAAGGTTCACTGCAGGCTGCTTGTTCTGTGCTGTCTCCTGCTGTTCCTCTGTTTGCCTGTTGATTTTCTGTTGTTGGGAGTGCATGCCTCTAGCCATGCCTGCTGTAATGTTGCTGGCTAGACCACCCTCTTGCAGTAGGTTTGACCCAATTGCCACCTCTGTGTTGTGGCTGGCATTGTGTAAGCCTCCCATATGTTTAGTGGGTGGTGCTGCTTATGTGGGACCTTGACTAAGTGCTGTACATCCACTAGTAACTTCATTCATTTCATTACTGTGACACGCATTTTCTCACTATTTAGAACAGTGTTGCAGAGCTGGTTTCTGCCATAAATTTGCTGGTTAGAGCCATCAGAACCTTTCCCTCAGTCCTTCTCCTTTGCTTGTGCTTGTCTTTTTCTCTTTGCCTTGCTCTTTTTTTGGGTTTCTCCTCCTGCACATATCTGGTGTTGCATCCTTTTGCAAATGTACTTGTGTCCTTGTTTACGTGTATGTCCTTCTGATGGCTTAGTCCTTCACCAAACAACCTCTGAAGAAAGCACTCCTTGCCAAGCTTACTACTCGCCTCCTTAGCCAGCACAATCAAATGTTCCAAGTCCTCCGCTTCTTCAGAGCTCCTATCTCCGTGCTCCCCACCATTTTCCGTTTTTTGACCAATGTGTCACCAACCGCTTCCCTGTCAATAGAGAATGCACAGGTTTCCTTACTTATTCACAAACCCTACTTGTCTTGAACAATTTTGTTTAAAACTAAACCTTTTTCCACCAACACTTGTCACAGCCTTTCAACAATGGACGGCCGATTCAGATTTGCTGGTGCTTCTGCAATTCACCTATTAATTAGCATTGGCCCTTAATCTCGCCTGGTCCTCTGGCATGGCTGCGTACATCACTTCAGGTCTTGTGCCTGTATTTCTGCATCCTGCTTGTGCTGCCTTCCTGCCTCTTGATAGGGAAGGGATGAGGCAGGCTGAGTTCTCGTCAAGTCTCAGCGATAGGTGCCCTTGATCCCATTGGTGTCTAACCTCAATATTTGTGGGTGATACAGAGGGTGGGGCTCTGATCACGCACCTCCCACAGTAGACTCCTTTCTACGGGCGACTCCAACGGTAGTCATTGCTGTGCCTGCTGTGAGGCCGAAGTTCTTCTCTGCCTTCCGGGAGGCTTTCAGCTTGCAGGCTACCTATTGCTTGGCCTTTTGGCTGCTTTGACATTTGTCACAACTTCAATACTCCGCTTCTTTTGTCTGCATCACCTCGCTCAGCTTGGTTATGCTCCTGTGCGTGCTACTGGAATGATCCTTCTCTGTCTTCCGACACGCCTTCCGTCTTCAGTCACCCTCGAGTTTCACATCAGGTCTGCCATAGCTCCTCCCACAACTGGACACGCCAGCCTTCTTCCAGTGGTCCTCTTGCTCAGCCTATCTCTCTTCAGGTGTCGGCTGTGGGGTTCTTATTCATTTATTTATTTATGTAATTTTATATAGCGCGTACTTTACCCAGAGGTGTCGGAGCGCTTTACAATAGAGAGTGAAGTACATTAGATCAGACATTACGGGTAACATGGTAGAGATGATAAGACATATAACTACTAGAGTTTTGCAGAGTGATGGTTACATATTCACAAAATATAGAGTCACTAAAAATTGTACATTACAAACTAAAATTGGAGCGATTAGGGTTTCAAAAGTACATATTACACTGTTGAACTAGAAGGAAAACTAGTTCTCCAGAGAGGAACATGAAACAACCAGATAATTATTAGTAACAGTGTCTTTGGAAGAGAAGTGTTTTATGGTCCTTTTTAAAGATTCGGACAGAGGTGGTAGTGCAGAGGTACGGATAAAGTGAATTCCAAATTTTGGTCGCATAACCGGAGAAAAATTGCACCGTAAGTCTTTCCCTTTTGAAAGTCAGAGTATTGAGTAGTAAATTTTCAGCATTACATGAGGGTCTTGATCCCCCTGAAATTTTTAGTTTGTTAGCTAGATAGTTAAGGGTGGAAGTATGAATGGCTATATGGGTGATACAAGCAGTCAAAAATATTGACCTGGCTTCAATAGGGAGCCAGCAAAGAGTGATCAGCATAGGCATGATGCAGTTGTTTCTTTTGGCACTGTGGACAAAGCGCGCCGCTGAATGAAGGATGGATTTCAAAGGAAAAAGGTGGATCTTGAGGACTTCTGGAAGGAGTGAGTTGCAATAGTCAAGTCTGGAGTGTACCTACGATTGAACAATGTTTTTCAAGTCTTGTTCAGGTAAGAAATGCCAGATACCCCTGAGAAGGCGAAGTTGGTAGTGTGCATTTTTGGGAATGGATGTTAAGTCCCTTGTCCAGGATGACTCCTAGGGATTTAGCACTATCAGTATGTTAGGTTTGCAGTGACGAATGTTCAGATTATCCATCTAAGATTGCACAGGAGTTGGAGGGTATGAGATGAGAAGGAACTCCGTTTTTGAAGGATTAAGTATCAGGTGGTGAGATGTCATCCATTCTTGGATAGAGTTGAGGGTGGAGGCGAGGAGTGAAATGTCATGTGCAGAGGACATCTTTAGGTAGAGTTGGTTGTCGTCAACATAGAGGTGGTAAGGGATACCATTTTTTTGTAGTAGTTCTCCTAGAGGTTCCATGTAGAGATTGAATAGGGTGGGAACAAGAATAAAGCCTTGAGGGACACCATAATGAACAACCTTAGATATTGAGAGATAGTTTTGTATTTTGATCATCTGAGATCGGCCCGTAAGGTATGATTCAAACCATTTAAGAACTAAGCCTTCAAAACCCATTAGATGTTTTAAAGTGTCGAGAAGGGTGTAATGGTTTACAGTGTCAAAGGCTGTAGAGAGATCAAGCAAGATCTCGAGGCAAGAGTCAAGTACACTGAGGGCATCGTCAATAACATGTAGCAGCACTCTTTCTGTGCTGCAGCCTTGGTTGAAGCCAGATTGAAATTCAACAGGAAGGTTATTGCCCTTGATGTGTTGGGTGAGTTGCTCCGCTATACACCTTTCAGTGATTTTAGCAATAAAAGGGAGGTTGGTGATAGGGAGGAAGTTATTAAAGACGATCACCTCAGCGGATGGTTTATTTAATAGTGGGGTCACCTGACTCGTTTTGAGGACATCAGGAATGGAACCTTGGCTGAGAGAGAGGTTAACTCAGATAAAACCAAAAGGGGAGCGTGTGAGTGTAAAGGTATTTTGAGAGGTCACTTGGGATAGGGTCCAGAGAGTGGTTCGAGGGTTTTGTTATTAAAATGTTCTTGAGGAGGGTGGGCTGGGATGTGAAGTATGGTCAAGGAGCAAATGACCTTTTGTATCGAAGAATTGAACAAATTCTTCTGCTTTCTTGGGAGGATCAACAAATTTAAGGTTAGATGAGGCGGGGCATTAGAGGTAGTTCTGATTAAGTCAACATTTTTCTTTGGTCTGTTCTTGCCAGAGTTAAGGAGGGTTCTGAAGTAATTCGATTTTTCGCAGAAAATTTGTTTGTGGTAGTGTGATCTAGCGTATCGGAGATTAGAAATATTAATAGTAGAGGGTGATTGTCTCCATTTCTTCTCCAGGTACCTTAGATTTGTTCTTTCATCATAGAGACACGTATTGTAACATGGGGTGGAAGGTATGGGCCTTTTCCTTTTCCTTTTGCTTTCAAGTGGAGCTAAACTGCCAAAAGACAGGAAGCTCAGACCTTCAAGTGTTGCTGTACTTTAAGTTAATGTATTTGTTTTTATTTATACACCACACACACATACACACACACATACACATTATCTACTGGCGGTCGCCAGTAGATAGGTATAGTTAGGACCCTGTTTCCATAGGAAATCCGCAACATTCTATTTTGAATAACTTTGGCGCCGGTCGACGAATCCTCGCGAATTTTTCAAAATAGGTGGGGCGCTACGCTCCGCTCCTACCCTGAAAGTCTCGGGGGGATTCGTCAAGCGGGGGCTGAGATAAAAGGGGGGTCCCAAAACGCGTTTTTCCCATGCATTTTTCCATAGGACCTTTAGACAGAGCTACAGCCCGAACGGCTGAACAGAATTTAATGAAATTTGGCAGAGAGGTAGTCCTCAGGTCAAGGAAGTGCCTTTTGTAGGTTTGGTGTAAATCTGTTCAGTAGATTCTGAGAAAATAGCCTTTAAATCAATATATAGATCTGAGCCAGCTTACGGTGCGCTTCCGGTGCGCTTACCGTACGCGTACGGTGACGTGCGCGTGCGCGATTCTGATTGGCCGTTAGATCTTAGTAAACATTCGAATCGGTCGAAACCAGGAAGCGGCGGCCGCCATTTTCTCTCTCGCACTCTGACAGGGGGTTGAAAAACAAAGTGCAAAAACATGTAAAGGGGCTGTTTAAACAGCTCCCAAGCACCTAGCCATGTCGAGGGAGTCCCCAACGATCCCCCAAGTGAAAAAAGGGAATTTTAATTTTTTCGTAAATTTCGCCGATTACGCTTACCGTACGCGTACGGTAATAAATAATAATAAAAAATAAAAAAATATCCACATTCTCACCACCCCGTGTGCAAATGGTGCCCGAAGTGCACCTTTTGTGCATGGCTTAGTAATTTTGAACAAAACATATATTTTACCTGTCACAACGATGCTCATCATATGTCCTCCATGTGCGCACGGTGCGCGAAGCGCATCGTGCGTTCATGGCCTATCTAGCGTAACGTGGGCACGCAGTGCGCGCACGGAACGAACTGCGTTAAGTGGGCGCGCACGCCACAAATGGCGTAAAGTAACTTAGCATTTAAAAAAACGTACAAATTCACTGAAAAAACCATAGGTTTCACACACGTTATAGTTAGGAATTAGCATTTAAAAAACCTTGCAAATTCACTGAAAAAACCATAGGTTTCACACATGTTATAGTTAGCTGGACATTTTACTGATAAAAAACCAATGAAATTCCCCCGTTATAGTTACTGTAGGCAACTATAACTCACGCGACCGTAATCCTCTGCTGATGACATATGTGTCTTTATGAAAAAAAAATATTTGTAATATATGTATAGCTAAAATTTAATGGAAGAAGACATGGGCAAATAAGTGTCTAAATACAGTATTAGCATCAGCAGAGGATTACGGTCGCGTGAGTTATAGTAGCCTACAGTAACTATAACGGGGGAATTTCATTGGTTTTTTATCAGTAAAATGTCCAGCTAACTATAACATGTGTGAAACCTATGGTTTTTTCAGTGAATATATATATGAATAGATATTATAAAAATGTACTTATTTATGCAGTGACCTATATAAATGTTAAACATAGAAATATATAACCATAATATAACCATAAGTAATATGCACATTTGTTAAGCAGAACTAATGAAATTGTATATATTTATAAACAAGATTATTATACGCATTAATACAAAGGAATACACATATCTAGGTACACGTAAATAAACCATATAACTGCTTATATGAACAGCTGGATATTTATGTTTGAGTATGGTGGTTATGTAGGGAAGTGCCATCTCTTGAGTAGCCTTCTGAAGATAAGGTAGTTATCCTTAGATCTTATGTTTGAGGGTAAAAAGATCCATAGTTTGGCTGCTTGAACAGAGACAGATGTTCCACCAATGGCTTTTTTCTTGAATGGTGGGATTTTGAGTTGAGGTGCAAATCTAGATCAGAGGTTACTTTGTTGAATGTATTTTGTGAATTTTTTTGATGAAGAGCAGCAGTGATCCATGTATTGCTTTGTGGGCAGTGGCGGCCCCTCCACTAAGGCGTAGGTGTGTCTCGCCTCTGCTATTTGAGCAGTGCAAAAAAGAAAAGAAAATGATAATAACAAGACGTTATTATCATTTTATTTTTCTGTGCAGGTCTGGAGCCAGTTCGGGCAGGGCGGGGTGGGGCCGAGCAGAGTGAGGAGTGGTTTGCATTCCCTAAGTGCACCTAAATGCAGCCAAACATTCATTCGCATTTAGCATGTTCTCCACCTTGTTGTGTTGCACCACCCTGAGGAGAACATGTCCAGGTTATCAGGCACTGCCTGAGCAGCCAAAAAGGCTGCTCAGACAAATCACAACACTGCTGCTGCAGAGACGTGATTGGCTGGGAGAGTCTGGGAACCTGGGTGCTTGCAGCCCTGCTAGCAGAGTGAGGATGGAGCAGAGGCGTGTGGCAGCAGCGAAGGTAAGTTTATTAATTTTTTTATCAATTAAAACCCCCTCCTTCCTCCCCCCCCCCGGCTCACCAACCCCATTCCGATGCAGCCATCACTGTTTGTGGGTGATGCAAAGCAGCTTGAATGGATCTTCAGACAACCAGTTACCAATGTAGGGCCTTCAAAGCAGGGGAAATGTGGGCAGAATTCTGATTCCATTGTAGTCTTTTCATAGTTGTTACAGATGATCCATGGTAGAGACTATTGCCGTATTTGAGTTTTGACAGAACAAAAGAGATAGCCTCAACCTTTGTGGAAAGGGGGGAAATGCGTCACAGAGTTTTTATAGAAACAAAGCTGGATCTTGCTAGTTTTTTCACTTGCAAAAACAACAATTTGATGGACTGAATGCAGAACAATGTCATACATTCACCCCAGTAAAGAGCTGTGGGCCTAAATCCATCGTTTTTTTGCTCACCGTGCCATTCCAGTTTGAACCGAGCCATATGCAAACCAGTCTTGACCCTGTGCCTCATGGGAACAGTCCAGCCCGAACTAACAAGCCAGGTCCTCCCTGGACTGGAACCAAGCATCCTAGGACCGGTTTCGGGGTTTCACCCCTCTTCAGCCAGGATAGCTTGATTCCAGTGGCATGGAGAGCACGGGACCACATCTGGGCATACCCGTCCCACTCGGGGTGACAAATGCAAAAACAACAGTTGTTGGACAGAATGCAGAACAATGTCATACATTTTCACTTGGGCATTCATTGATACCTTGGAATCCATGGTAATTTCGAAGTTTCTTACTTCCTTAGATACTTTAGGCAGCCATCATCATTGCTGCATCGAGTAGCCCTAGCATAACAGAGCATTAACGATCACTCATAAAATCAGATACACCAAGCCAGGTCTGGCATATTTTAGTATTACTCTTGGGATAACTGCATATTTGGCATTATAGTACTAAAAATCCTGTCATATTGATCAGTGCCTTCACATAATAGAGAGGACTAGGCCGAGGTGAACATATTTGAAATTGACATGCCTTTACTCATTGGTGGCCTACTCAAAGTGGTGGTGACCTACAAATATTGAAGGGTATAATTTGCCCCTGAATATTCAAAATCCCCACACAGGACTTTGCTTCGTGAAGTTTTTGCTGTGAGTTAATTTCAAAGAGCAATTGTCCCTGCCTAGGTGAGCATGGGCTCCAGTAGTTCTAATTATTATCATTCTACCCTGCATATACTAATCACTGTCTCCATAATACCACTCACATCGCACCAAGACACTCCTTTTTGGGGGTAATAGATCGCTATAGAAGTATCATTTATTCATTCATTCATTTATTGCACATAATAGGAAGCCTATCATCATGGCATTAGAAGATAATTCTTTTACAGATCTGTAGACATAATAGAAGGTTTGTATTTTCTTATTTATAGACATGAAGAAGGACTATCTTCTGTAGGTTTGACAAGACACTTTCTATTACACATAGTACATAGCTAATGGCTGGGCATTTGCAGTGGTGAGGTGGCAGAAGGCCATAGACACAGCTTTATGGGTTCTTTGCGTTCACCACAGGAGATGTTTGGCTGTTCTCTCCAAAGCCCCCAATTACCAACAATGTTGAGCAAAGCTCGAACATTGGTGGACTGACCCTGGCCGCTAATAGCATCTCCCCAAGCCCTTAAAAACACCACTTTTCCTCATATTGTTTACGGAATAGTGTCATTTGTGAATATCTGTATCACATTTTAGGAGTGATCAAGTCTTCGTTGGTAAGTGGAATATTGATGATTTTGAATAACATTAATCACTAGGGGTAGCAAGTTCCAAGGTTTGCATGGCACGAGAAGGGAAGACAGAAATCAGAGTCGACCCAGGAACACTAGGAGCTCAAACCATGGAGGACTAGTTAAAACCGCTAGTAAGAATACTTTCTAAAGTCTGCCCAGGAGTAGAAGGATCCTTTTTCTTGAAAGCAGTGTTGAGCCATCTGTAAATCACTTGTACTCCACTCAGGAGTGGCAGATCCTGACCTATAGAGGCACGGTTACACCAACAGTAAATCTTTTTATGGAGTTCACCCAGGATTGGTAGGAGCCTAAACTCTAGGGGTACGGTTATGCCAAAGTAGAATAATTATGACATACTATATTTTAATCCAAATTAATTGCATACGTTCTGCTTTTGGATTTGGAATAGGATACGGATAACGGTAGGATAGTGTAGTAGAGATTTGAGGTTGGAAAGGTAGAGTTTTGTGTGCTAAGCCCACATCTAAGTTGGAGCAGCCTCCCATGGCCCTAATGAATGAGGTGATTTTGCTCCAGATCCTGCATGCAAAGATGGAAAAGGTCTGCTGTCTTGTTTTTTTCTTTTTACCTTCTTATTCTGCAGTCCGATGGTGTCTTGGCTATGGATGTGCTGAGAACTACCACAGATGGCGAGCCTGTCTGTAAGAAAAGCAGGGGTGCTGATAGTGATGGCTTTGTAAATAATGCAACTAATGTTGAAGGTAGTGCATACAGGCAAGGAAAGCTAGTCTAGTTCCATCAGGATGGGGATGATGAGACAATATTTCCTCTGGCTATGGATGAGATGTGCTGTGGCGTGTAGAATTGCTTTCAGGGCTGCCAGTGTGGAGTCCCATAGAGCATGGAGTAGGGCACTACTACCATCCAAATGCAAGCATATGAGAACTTTAACATCGGTCCTGAAGTTGATTTCTGGAAAAAAACTGTTTTACTTTCTTTAGAAGAGAGAGCTGTTACCAGACTGGTTTAGCTTTTAAACAGCACAATTGCCAACATTTACTCCTCGAAATGATTTAAACTTTTATGCAACACAGTCTGCAATATTTACACCAAAAACTAAAATTGAGCAAAAAATTTCTAAAGAAATATCCAGCAATATTACACAGAAAATAGATTTAGCAATGAAGTGAAAGTTGTGATTGCTCTGTTTGAACATATTTCGATCAAACATTACTGAGTTAAAGTGTACATTGGTCTTACACATTTGTAAAATCCATTGCAGTCTGACTGCAGAAATGATGATTTGTTCACAGCAGCTTGATACATTTTAAGGTACCAGTTATAAATATTTTACTTCACTTCTGTACCCCTTATGTGAACTCTATACAACTGTGCAGAACCTCTGCACACAATCAGCTGTTGTACCAGAGTAACAGATATGGCAACATTGGAATAATGAATGCTTATTCTTTTAAAATGATCCCATCTAGTCAGGCTCCTTTAGGAAGCTATAGCAACTACAGAGTTAAAATCTCCCAATTTCAAAAGCAAAAAGTTAAAGAAAATATGGGGTAGAAATGTATTTCACTAGATGTAGCATGCTAAAAGATCATTATTTGATAGCTGGTACAGCCAACCCGATACTAAAGCATCAGACATCAGGTTGGGAAAAGCACAGGTGTTGAGAACTAGTCCACATAAGTTGCAAGCAAACAGGTATGTCCCCTAAAAATATTCTGGGAGGTAGAGTAGGACACTGCCGGACGTGTTTGCAAACACCCTTTATTATGGTGAATATACTTTTTTCATTGTCATTGCAAATAGTTTTCATTGGCGTGTAGAGTCATATTAACTTCAGTGCATTTCAGGAATAATTCACCCCATCATTGGAACACAAGTTTATTTAAAGCATATTTGTCAATCTGAATTTAAAGGATAATCAGAAACTTAATAGGATGACTACTATGCAAAAGTGTAACATTTTACTTGCCTCCTGTGTCACTGTACCAAGTTAACAAATATGATGTGTGTAAGGCACATACCTGAGGTCAGTTGTCCTTAAATTTCTGTTAGACCTTGCATCCTTGACCTAGTTTCCCCTATCTTTTTGCCTCTACCTCCTGTATTTGTTACTGTTATGCTGGACTTTGTTTTTGCTGGTTTAGACACCCTGGGCACTTAGTACTGATCAGTGCTAAAGTGCAAGTGCTCCCTGTGTAGATTCTGTTTTATTATCCATGATTGGCATATTTTATTTACTGGTAAGTCCCTAGTAAAGGGTAAGTAATGTGTGCCCAGGGCGTGTACATCAAATGCTCCTAGTGGTACTGCAGCACTGGATGTGCCACCCACATGAGTAGCCCTGTACATTTGTCTCAGGCGTGCCATAGGAGGGTCTGTGAGGGCAGCATGTCTTATAACACTAAGGAGAGTGAGAGAAAAGCAAAGCAGTTGCAATCTCCCAAAGATACAATAACACAGAAGCAACTGCTAGTTCCTATATCCCCGAAATAGGTTCAATAGATGTTGAGAGTCAATTGTAGAATCTATAAATTGACCCATATGTCAGATGTTGTCATTACGCATAACCATGGGAGGAGTAGGGATATCCAAAGATATTGGAGAAGACGCCTCACTCACTAGTAGTGACATGCTTCATCATTGACGTCTTTCCACACCCAGGTAAGATGATACTACCTGGGCGGACTCAACCAAAAGATGTGCTGGGAGGTCTTATATAAATTTTCTCTGGTTATGCAGGGAACCAGTTCAGTGATAAATTCTAAAAATACCTCAAGGTGTCCCCTCGTTCAAACCTTTATTCTTGGGGTATCTGGGGTACTGAATAAAAGGCTTTATGCCGTGATGGGGTTATTTTGAAATTTTTGTTTCAAATATACCCACTTATTCTGCCAACATGTTTCGGCCCGCACACAGAGCCCACAAGGGTCTGGGGCCTTCTTCAGGGCTGTATGGTTTAGTTTTTTGGTTTCCCTGACTTAAGTTTGATCATGTACTACATGCAAACCCAAATAAAAAAGAGGCCTATTGCACTCACCTACGAAATGAAATCCAGTAGTTTTTCTGGAAGAAGAAAATAGTGTCAGCAACATGTTAGCACTCTATTCTGGACTAACACCTGTGGTGACGACTATATTGATCATCTAAGTGGCTATATCACTCCACCCGTGATACGTGCAATATCGTCTGTTATATTGCACTTTTTGTGTCATAATCCACACCTCTAACTTGAGTGTGTCCAATCCAATAAGCAATTTCAAACCTTGCCCGATCACTCCTCAAAACTCTCAACTAATATATCTAACTCGTCCGTGGGGTAATGGTAGTATAGTTTCTATATACCCCGTGCTCAAGTGCAAAAATGGTGGGTGAAAAAAACTGAGGAATATTCAATAGGTGCCACATAAGTGAACCTGATAACCTCTCCAACCCTGCATCTACTAGATGTAAAAAATGTGTTCATCCATTAACCAATCTCACCTACTGGATGGTGCTGAATTGCACCATGCGGGTCACGTGAATTTAGGTGCCGTCTTGTAGTCACACACTGGAAATATAAAACAGTGGAGGTTTACAATAGTTAGTGAGCAATTAGTTACACACTCGAATTTTCATGTGCTTCCGTGAAGTTTTGGGAGCCGCGTATTTTTGTGCTGCATCACCCATACTCTGGAAACACCGAGTATTATCATATGCATAGTGTTTCGAGTGTTCTCAAATATTAACGTTTAAAATATTTCCACAACACCGGTATTTGCAGCGGTTCCGAGTCTAAATGTTTGAAACTACTGATTGTGAGGCTAATCCCAAGGGGTGTTTCACTAACCCGTTTACCTCAACCATTAGCGTCATTCAATTCTTCAAAACACTCCTGATAGCGTAACCCATCTGAAGCGGTTAAGGCATTTGGCAGTCTCTTAATGCCCGCATGTATGTATATAGCAGTATTGAGGCACCCCCAACACACACGCGCATTATTTAGACTTGCTGCGTCTTGCTTCGCAGCAGTTCTGATTCTAGAGGTTCGGGTCTACTGATAGCGAGACCAATCCCAAAAGGTATCTCAATAACCCGTTTACATCAACCCTTAGTGTTATTTAGTTATTCAACATTCTCATGGTAGCGTGATCCATCCAAAAGTAACACCCGCATGCATGTGTATAACAGTATTGAGTCACCCCCACACAAGCACACATCATTTAGACTTGCTGCGTCTTGCATCGTCAAAGCTCGGACATCGTGAGTCACCCCCACACAAGCACACATCATTCAAACTTGCTGCGTCTTACTTCGTCAAAGCTCGGACACCGTGGGTACACCTGTTGTGCTCACTGCCCGCCGCCGTGTAAATTCTGAATGTATGAGGCGTTTTTGAATAGTTCGCGGACTTCCGGCTGTCTTCCGGGTTACGTAGACAGCGTATAGTTTGATTCGATGTAGTGTGTCACGTGGAAAGTCAACTAAGACGTGCATATGTAATAGGTACTGTTCTTGCGTCCCTAGTGGATTTTTGGGAATTGTAGGCTAAGGATCCGAAGTTAATATGTTCGCACCCTTGATGTTTAACCGAAGGGGATCAGTGTCGCCTACAGTAAAGTTGTATTGCTTGATCGTTTAGCTCAGGATGTATGGTGTGGGACTGTCGTTGTTGGATACTTTTGGGAGCCTGTATTCCATGTATGTTAGTGGTACTAGCTTGTTCCCATATGTATCTAACTGTGGTGATTATTCTCGTACCCAGTTGTTGTTGCAATTTGAAGTTGTTATCAGTATCTAGACTATCTAGACTAGATCCGTATATCTACCTCAAGGGTCAAGAAACGGTCGCTGTATACATATATATGATCTATGTTACATGTGGTGTAGGTTAGTTTCCACGAAAAGCTTGAGTCAGTGATGTCTCTACTAACCACTTACATGCCCCTATGAGTTTCCCAGATCTGTTTAATTTGTTCTCATCCTTGGTATGTACATACCAAGAGGGGCGGATACCAGTCCATAATTCTGACATTCAGAAGTATGTATGGGATCCTGCTCAGGTTAAAGAAGACCACGGGATTTCCTCATTTAACCCATTGCTGACACTGGACAATCTGTAAATCCAACGTTGTTCTGTTTTCAACAGTTGTTTCTCATTGCAATGGTTTGGCAATTTTTCAATAATTGACCAAGTGAAGTCATTCTCACTATGTCTCTGCGTTAAAAAATGGCGCATCATTTTGGTGACCGTTTTACCACACCGGAAGGTGCTACGGTGTTCATTTAATCGTGTTTTCACTTTCCGTGAAGTCATGCCAATATACCTCAGATTGCATTTGCAAGTCATGATATACACCACGTTCTGGCTGTTACAATTAGAAAATGACCTCTGTTCCCATGGGGTCTGTAGCCCCAAATCGATAGTTTTGCTCGCTTTTGTTAGGGTGCACACATTACAACTTCCACAAGGATAGTGTCCTACAACTGCAGGTAAATCCCATAGTGTGTTTGTGTTTTCACTGGTTCCTGTCCTTTTCTTGGGGCGAGTGTGTACTATTGAGTCCCGTAGGGATTTTCCACGTTTAAATGCAAAGAGGGGTTTTGGTAATTTCAGGGTTCCCGAATTTAGGGTCTTCCAGTGTCTTGAAATGATCCCCTTTAATTTGTTAGATTCAGTGCCAAAGGTGGTGACGCACACTATTCTCTTGTTCTCAGGTTTGGAATGCGATTCCAATAATGCCTCCCTTGGATTGTTGATTGCCCTCTTATTGGCCTGTTTAATTAATCGCGTTGGATACAATTTCGAGTGTAATTTCGTAGATAGTTTCTCTGCGTGCACCTTGTATGTTTCCTTATCCGTACAATTTCTGCGTAGTCTTAGGAATTGTCCTACTGGTAAATTATCCTTCAAGGTTTTCGGATGAAAGCTGTCATATCTCAGTAGGTTGTTCACATCTGTTGGCTTGTAAAAGATTTCCGTTTTCAATATTCCTTGGTCAGGCCAGATTTTCAGATCGAGGAAGGTAATCCAGTCTCTTTTTATCGTCATAGTGAACTTGAGATATTGATCTCTAGAATTGAGCCAGTTCAGGAAGCTTTCTGCCGTTGCTTCGTTCCCTTTCCATATGAGGAAAACGTCGTCTATGTACCGCTTCCACACCGACATATTGTCAACATATGGATTGGTATCGGTGTAGATAAAGTTGGTTTCAAAATCGTGGACATATAGACAGGCTATACTCGGTGCACAGGTCATGCCCATGGAAGCAGCATGTCTACCTGGCAAGTGCAACCACTTGCCAGGCCCTAACCTTCCCTTTTACTACATGTAAGGCACCCCTAAGGTAGGCCCAAGTGACCCCCATGGGCAGGGTGCGGTGTACATGAAAGGTAAAGGTAGGATATGTACTGATGTGTCGTACATGTCTTGATATTGAAATACTGACAATTTTGTTTTTCGCTATTGCGAGGACTAGCGCTCCCATAAGGTATAATTGGATCTGCCTTGTAACATTTTACAAGTGCAACTTTCAGTTGAGAGCAGCTAGAGATTAAAAGTTTTGCCTCCCAGAGCTCAGGATTTGAAAATACATCTTTTAGCAAAGGTGGTTTTTAAATTGTGTGTTTGAAAATACCACTTTTAGAAAGTGGGCATTTTCTTGTTTAACCATCCTTGTGCCTCTGCCTGCCCATGGAATCAACGTCTGGCTTAGACTGACAGGGGCCCGTTTGTGCATTCATTCTAGACAGTCACACAAAGGGAGTTGAGGTGTGCCCTGCATATGCTCATGACCCATCACCAGCTGATGGGCCTTCTTGAGCTAGAGTGGTGGGAGGAGCTGTCACGTGCACCTGAAAATGCCTATGCCTTTTTCACAATGCTGTCTCTGCCCCCCGGAGTGTGTCTGGAGCCAAGACGAGGCAGGGCAATAACCTGTAAACTACAAAGACTTCAAAGGCCAAAAGGGGCATACGTATTGGACCTAAAACTGCCGCCTTTCAGAACACTTTTGGATCAAGAGGGAAAAAAACACCACGAAGAAGAGCTGAAGAGCTGTCGGGTGTAGTACTGCCTCTTTTCTGTGTGTCCCTTTGCTGGGTTGGCCTGCAGTTGCTGCTTCTGTCTGTGGGCAGTGGAAAGAACTGGACTTTTACTTTGCTGTATTCTGCTTGAGAAGATTCTCCAAGGGCTTGAAGTAGAGATTGCCTCCTCTTTAGAAGTCTCATGGACACAAAGACTTCATCTGCAGTATCCCTGAATTACACTGCTGGGAGTTCTGACCTACCGTGTGGTGCCAAATCCAGTTCTGGGCCCTAGAGGTTTGTTCCTGCTGCAACGAACTGCTTGAAGACATCAAATCAATATTTTGCCCTTCCAGCGCCTTTTCTTCCGCCGCTGCACCCCTGTGCCGAAAACTTTCCACACACTGCTGCCATGCGGCCGAACAAATCGATTTAGCGCCTGCCTGTGGTTGTTAAGATCGACACTTTGTGGGACCGCGGCTGAAGAAACTTAACGCAGCGCCTGTTCACCGCATCAAGCTCCAGCTCGTCCCAGATTTCCACACATCGCACCTGTGCACCAAGTTTTTATGATGCAGCTCCCGCAGACAAGAACCGTCTTGGAACTGACGCATAACTTCCACCTACAGTCCAGGTTCGACGCATCACTTCTAGTGCATGCAGCAGAACTTGCACATCACCTCCCCAAGGACTCAGAAACTGACTCATCGCTGTATTTTTATGGTGCTTCACTCCTCTGCGGCTGTTTTGTCTTGTGGATTTCGACGAATTTGAGGTATTTTGTGTAAAAGTCACACATCGATAGAATTCTATCGACAGAATTACTAAAACCTTTTAAAAGTCATATTTTGAGTTATGTACTTTGCATTTTTGTCGTTTTGGTCTTGTTTGGTTTAGATAAAGATACTTTATTTTTCTAGACTGGTGTGGTGTCCATTTGTTGTGTTTTCACTGAATTACTGTGTGTGTTATGTACAAATAACTGAGATAGGCCTGACTGCTTGTGCCGAACTACCAAGGGGTTATCATGGTTGTGTAATCCTCTTATCCTGACTAGGAGGAAGGGTCCCTACTTGGACACTGTTTCCCACTGCCGACTAGAGATCCCCATTTCTAACAGTCTGTAATAACAGTGTTTAGTAAAGCAATTATATATAAAAATTTAACATTTAATGTCACATAGAGATGCCAGTCATCACAAGAAATCTAAAGCTTCAATGACTGCCTCCTTTCAGGATTCAGACACTTATACACCCCCCCTTTTGTGTTGTCTCTATGCCAGTCATGCGGACAGATGCCATTCAAAGTGATTTCTCTTTTTACTGGAGGTTAAATGTGGTGCCTTTATCGGATGTGCATCATCCTGCATCTGCTGTGTGACTGCAAAGTCTTTTTTTGTTCTTTATTGTAATTTATAATATCACTTGTAAGACATGAAAGTAAATATCAAGCTTCTCAACATAAGTGACATACAATCATATTTCAAAAAGTTTCACCCATGTAAATCCTGACGGATCTTGGCCCTGTGTTATATTCAGTTGTGTATTTTACTACTGAGTTAACACAGCATCTGTTTGTTTATTGATTCCCTTTGGTCTTAGTTTACTTAATCTATCATTCCAAAATATTTCCTATTTGTATAAAATCTTATGTTGGTCTCCCCTCTTTTTAGCAGTGTCACATGATTGATGATGTGGGACCTCATTTTTGATTTCTGATGCTGCGCCTTAATAAAATAGCATGCATGACGGGTAAATAAATATTTAGAAAATCAAAAGATTGCATAACAAAGATATAAGGGTGCAGGTAACACGTCAGCATAATTATCAAGCTAGAAAACTAGCCACAGGCAAGTGAATCCATAGTTAGGATGGTCATTTGCCACTAACAAGGCCATTCTGCCTAGGTAAGATGAAAAAAATAAGACTGGGTATATTTCTGAGATGTTGTCTGCTTGACAAATCTGTGCTCCTCTGTGCCAATCGATGAACTCTACTCCCTCCAAGAAACTACCCTTCCACATCTGCTCCACCATGATAGATTGCCCCTGTCTCTCCAAAGTCTCTGCTGACTGCTTTGTTATGGGGAAGTGGCACTGGGTGGCTATCTATCCCTGATTTTAATTTAACTTTTTTTATTTAAAAGGTTTTATACAGCGCTAGCTAGACCCAAAGATATCAGAGCCCTCTACATATGGTGAAGATTGTTCAATTGCAGTAAATACATATATACAGACCAAGAAAAGCTTTGTGCAGTCAAGGTAGATACAATATGAGGACAATTTGCGCAACACATGATAATGGCGAGAATGACACAAAAGAAGATTTAACAATAAAATGACCACCGTAAAGAGTCTGGAAGGATTGGGAAAGATCTTTGGGAACATAACTCAGACAGTTTGGAAAATAAAGATTTTGTTTAGTATTAGGTATTTAAGGTCCCGTTTCAAGCAGGAAAAGGATGGGTTGCAGCTGAGATCTCTAGGGGGTGAGTTCCAGATCCTGGAAGCATTACCAGAGAAAGAGCGAGTCTCCGAAGATTTCTTTTTCAGTTTGGGAGGAATGAGAAGAAGTGAGTTGGAGCTTCTCAGAATACTGACTCTTCCTGCCTTGGAAAGTTTGAAACCATGGTAGACTGGGTTGTGAGTGTGCAGGGCTTTAAGAGTAATGCAAGTAGTTTTGTAGATACATCGTCCTTCGATGAGGAAGCCAATTGAGGCTCTTGAGAGCTGGTGAGATTAGCTCAAATCGTTTAACACCTTTTATTAACCGTGCAGCTGTAATGAGAACAGTTGTAAGGGGGAAAGGTGGGATTTCGGAGTTCCTGTGAGGATGGCGTTGCCATAATCCAATTTTGAGAGGACTAGAGACTGCACTACCGACCTAAAATCATTGGGAGGAATAAATGGTTTGATTTTCTTGAGGTGTTTAAGAGTGTACAGCGCTACTTTGTCAGAGTTGGTGAGGTGGTCCTTCAAAGACAAGTTTTTAGTCCAGAGTATTGCCCAAGGACTTTACGGAGTTGGATAGTGTAAGAGAACAGTTGAGGGCATCCAGGTTCATGAGCCAATCTTGTATTGGTAGAGGGTTGTTTTTTGGGATGAAAAGTTGTAGTTCAGTTTTGTTGGGGTTCAACTTTAAGTGGTTATTCTTAGGCCAAGTTTTTATCTTGATTAGTGTTTTGTTCAGATGTATGATGTCATTCAGTGATTTAATATTGTAGTAAAGTTGAGTGTCATCGCCATATAGGTGATATGTGACCCCTGCTTGGTTCAGGATAACAGTAAGGGGCTCCATGAAGAGATTGAAAAGGTTTGGGATAGAAATGCGCCTTGGGTTAGACCTTGAGGCACTAGTGTTGGTTTGGAGAAACAGTTATTGATTTTTGTTTGTTGTGAGCGATGTTGAAGGTACGATGAGAACCAACTAAGGACTGTATCATTGATATCACTGCGGTTCTGGGTGATTTACATTATCAAGCGCTAGCGATTAAGTAAAGTAAGATTAAGAGGCATGCGTCACCTTCATCTAGAGATCTGCGAATATCATCTGAGACATTGAGCAAAGCAGTTTTTGTGCTACAACCTTTCCTGAATCCAGACTGGAAGGTGTCCAGGAGGTGGAATCCCTCTAGATGTTGATTGAGTTGTAGAGGAATGCATTTCTCCATTGTTTTGGCTGGTGATAGGTCTGAGGTTATTGAGGTCATTAGGGTCAGCGCGGAGGGAGGTTGTTACATGTCCTAAGGAGAGAGATGTGCTGATGATTTTTTTCCAAAATGGGGCAATGATATGGTTGAGATTTTGTACTAATGTGGATAGTAGGGGATCATAGGTATGGGATGTGGGCTTCAGGTTTGCAATTAAATTGAAGACTTCAATTCCTGTCATGGGTTTGAAGTCAGACCAATTAGCATAATTTTTCGGTTGAGGAAGATCATAGTCGACATTCGTTATTCTAGGGACCAATCGGTCATTAGTTAAATTTGGAGTGGGGGCAATCGTGGAGGAAAGTGAGACAGTGGGGTGGGGTGGGCTGGAATGGAATACATATTATCCACTTGGATGATGGATTGCTCAATTGTTGCTACTTTATCAATGAAGAAGTTGGCAATTTCTTCACAGTATTCATTGGAGGCTGTTATTTTGTGAGGGGAGGTAAGGGTAGTTTGTCGTTTGATGATGTTGAAGAGCTCCCTAGGTCTGTTCTTAGTGCAGTCAAGTTGGTTGCGAAAGAAGGTGGCTTTTTCACTAAAGATGTGTTTCTTATATGAAAGTCTTGCAGATCTTAGCAGTGAGAGGTGCACTGTAGAGGGGAACTGTCTCCAAGTCCTTTCTGCTTGTCTAAGTTGTCTCCTTTCATTGTTCATATCGGAGTTGAACCAGGATTTCAATTGTATTTTTCTAGATTGTTTTTGTTTGAGCGGTGCTACTTGGGCAAGGACATCAATCGTTGTATTTTGGTGGGCGGTGAGGTCCTCAGCAGTGCGAGCAAGAAGATGATACTGTAGATTGGCCCGTACCCTGGATTATAATTCCGATAAAAGAATTTGTTTGATATTCCTAGCCCAGTGTGTAGGTTTTTTGGAATGGGCTGTGTGAGCTCCAAGGAGGGTCTTGATATTAAAAAGTATGAGATGGTGGTCAGACCAGTCGGTAGATGTGATGGATCAAAGTGAGATCAGATCATTTTTGCTGGTTATAGCATCTAGAGTGGAGCTTTTACAATGGGTTGGTTCATTGCAGAGATGTTTGAGGTCATTTAATTCAAGAAGGTTAGTCAGGAAGCGGACAGTGGTATTGTCTGAGTTATTCCATTGAATATTGAAGTCACCCAAGAAAACGTCCTTCGAGTCCGTTACGGAGAACCGTTTTACTAGGACAGTTAGTTCCTCTGAGAAGAGGGTGCGATCACCAGATGGGTGGTAGGTGTTGTGAAATTTGATTGCAAGTTCAACACCAAGGTATTCGGAAGTTGAGTATTTTGAGGTCATTAAGGTGGTAAGCTGGATTCCTTCTTTGTGTATGATTGCCAGACCACCACCTCATCTCTTTTTTCTGTCATGTCGATTAATGGAATAGCCGGGAGGAATGAGCAGGTCTAGAATGGTTGTTGAGTGTTCATTGGGCCATGTTTCAGTGATGAATGCAATATCTATTAAATTATCTAGTATAGCTTCTGCAATATCTGTGGCATGTTTAACTGCTGATCTGCAGTTTAGGAGCATGCATGTTAGCAGGCTAGAACTATTGTTTGTGGTATGAAGTGTCTGAATAGTGGTATATTGAGCTGGCGTTCTAAGTGAGGTGCACCTTCTAGGGATTCTATTTGTGCCCCTAATTACTGTGATAGCGGACAGAGGCGGGTGGACCGTATTCTGGGTCATAGTGATGTAAGATTCTAAGAGATTTTTGGCTTCCGAATCCGATACATGGCTGCAAGCTCGGTGGTGTCTGTAGGACGCACAACTCAAGGGAATAGTGGTCCACTATGGATGTTGGCTGATATCTGGAGAACCTATAAATGGAGACAACTTTTCCCTTCTAGGAGTATGGTAGTGGGTTAAGTTGACCTGGATCAGAATGTCCTTTTTTTCATGTGAGAGGTCTGTAGCTAGTGAATCAAGTTTTAGTTCTATTCGCTTCAGCAATTGGGAAATATTTTCACTGAAGTTTCCATCTCTAAAAGAGGGTTATATGCATCCGGTCTCGTAGTTAAGGAGGGAGAGTGAGCTTCACTATAGGGAGGGCCTGTGTCATTGATGTTGGAGATGCGGACATTTTGTAAGAGCTGAGATGGGACAGCATTAGTAGAGAGGGGTGAGCCCATGGCGAGAGGTCTGGGTTTGGGTCTAGCGTCATCGGTTTCTGGGTGTATGTATGTGAGTTTTATTACTGTTATTTCATTGGTTGGGGGGGTGCCGTAAAGTCAATCAATTATTTACTTCACGGGGGCAGCACTGTTGCTTGGTGTGTCAGAGGGTTCAACAAAGGTGCTTAACGAGTCAGTGGAGTTAGCGGAGCGCAATGGTTCAGGCTTGGCAGTAGGAGGTAGAAGGGAGAGGGGAGATTGGGGCATAAGGCCATGTTCTGATAAGCTAGCTAGAAGGGACGGGATGTGCTGGTCAAAGATGGGGAGGTTATGGTCTGTAGCTTGTATAAGTATGTACCCTGTTCTAAAGATAGAAATGGAGAATTCCCCTCTAAAGGTTAGGGAAGGGAATGTGGTGAGTTTAGTATATTTTGATAGAATTGGTGACTTTTAGGTGGAGAGGGAAGATGTTTCTCCATTTTGCAGGGCGTTTAGTGTAGAAGGTGAAGTTGGTTTTCTCGTTACAATTGCTCACGCTGTAGTAGGTATCAGCTATTAGTTTTTCCAGAAGTTGTTTGAGAAGGCTGTGTTTGAACTTCTTGTTTGGAATGTTAGATAGATTATTAGGATACCTGATGCTCCATGAGGTGGGGCCATATCTCTCAGTGAAGTGTCGAGGGATTTGGGGAGTAATAGTTAAAAAAAAATCAGAAAGTCTGTTCATCCAGCAGAGCTAGTAGAGGTAAGGATGTGCAGATGGTTGCGGGCTGATCAGGGTGCTATGTGGGAGTTGCCTCACAGTGCGCAATCAGTTTAGCAGGAGTGCTTCAGAGGTGGGTAAACCATGCAAAAAAGTCTGGTAATCCAGCAAAATTGGTAGATGTAAGGATGAACTGATGGTTGCGGACTGATCAGGGTGCTATGAGGGAGTTGCCTCACAGTGCGCAATAAGTTGAACAGGAGTGCTTAAAAACTTTTTATTTTTTAAAGTGGTCTTTTCAGGTTCAGTTGGAATCCATAAAGTATATAGTTATAGGTTATGCACTAGGAGTCATTAAGTCAAAACCAGCATTAAACCATTTGTTGCCACATGGAAGGCTTCACTCCAAGATGACTGCAATAGAGGATACAGTTCCCACTTGAAAACAATAATCATTCGAAAGACTCTTTAAATTTGGCCGCCGTGTTGCAAAGATGAAGTCCTCTGTTAGTTTTTATGCCCTCACCATAAGCTGCTTCTAGGTACTGGGGAAAATATGCAGTGAGAATGTTACCAGATCGCTCCTCATTTGAGGAATTTGTAACAAACGCTCCCCTGAGGGGGAGTGCCAGCTACATTACATACAAGAGTAGGCAGCATAAATGCAGGATGCCGAAAAAGATGCCGCAATGCAGTGCAAGACAGAACATGAAAGACACGCTCGTTCTATATGGGACAGCTCTCACTCCCCAACCAGTGAGTATCGTCGGAAAGGCGGGCCAATTAGGAAAGACAGTAAACACCGTGATGCTCTTTCCTCAGCCCTGTGATCCTCGTTGTCAAGATGGCGTCCGGCTCCCCCCAGCCGGGAGCAGACCGTGTAATTCAAACGTATTTGAGTAGCCTGTGAATGGGCAGAGCGCCATAGAGATAAAATGCGGGCCCGGAGACAGGCTATGCCCGCAGAGCCATGGGTAAAAAGTTCAGAACCTCCCGCTCGAACAGCACAAATGATGGGCACCTTCTGCCACCAATTGGTAGCAGAAGCAGACCGCTGTTGAGCCGACCCCACGCCACACATCAGATGAGCTGACCTCCAGAACGATGGCACCTAGGGGTCGCGCGGTACTGAGGGTGGTTATCAATGTCTCACCGGTGCCCTATGAGGAGCCCAGACATCCTCATCGGTTCTGCGGGGAGTTAAGTTGTGGGAGCCTCTGGAAAGAAGACGAGAATACAGCTCCCGGACAAGCGGAATGTAGCCTGAACACAAAAGACATCTCTCCACCTCGAGATTTTATCACCACGTCCTAGAATGGTTTTAATCTCCATTCTTGATCCAGCTACTGAGGATTTAGTTCAAACCACAAATGTATTGCCCTGAAGAAGCCCATGTTTGGGCGAAACGCGTTGGCTGGTTCTAACAATCTCATATCAAGCACATCTGAAAATAAAAGACCCGAAACGACTCTCTGCTGACGTTTTATTGATGTTCTTTTCTGTACCAATTGTTTGTGTTTATACAGTGCCTCTCATCCAACCAGTTTATACAAACTAGTCCTTGCTGCTTACCAGCAAGCATTAGCATCTCAGCATAGACTATGAAAGAGAGTACAGTTTACCATTTCAGTTATTGATTCCAATTGTTATTACTTTTGTTTAGTGTTCAGAAAGTGCATCAGTTGCTTCGGAGCACCAGCTCAGAAAAGAAATTCTACAGCAGGATCCAACAAGCAAGATTATGACCAGAAGAACAAGTTACTTCCTTTTGGTAACGCTCTTTCTGGTGGATACTCGATCTAACCCAAGATCCTTGCCAACCTCATTCTGTTCTGAAAGTGACAAGCGGAGCCGCAAATAAGTTCACCCATGCGTTGTAGACCTTTTCTCTTGTAAGTTTGTCCACGCTCTCAGAAACATAGCTTATCAGCAAACTGAAAGGACCAGTGTGCAGTTTCCTAAATTGGGACCTTTTTAGATGGAAAAGGAGGCCATGCCATAGAACTGAAGGGTGTGGTTGGTGGTGAGAAAGCTGCGGTTAGATAGAGATTCCACCAGAAGGAGCATTACTCCAGGAATTTCACTTGTTCTTCTGATAGAAACTTCTAACTGCTAATTCCTCACCTTCTGAATACTTTACAGAGCATTACCTCTCCTGGTGGTGGGTTTGTGGAATGGTTCAGATCAAAACTCCTACAGGACTGAATGGGCAAAATTCCCATCCAGATGGACTTGCCTGTTGAGGGAATAGTGCTTTGTTAACTTGTGAACTGAATTCCATGTAGCAACCTGACAGATATCTAGGATAGGTCCACAGATTGCCAATGCAATATTAACAGTATTGGCTCTGGTGAAATGAGCCCTCGGACTTCTTAGCCAGTGCACAGCAGATCTTAATACAAAGGACTATCCGTCATGATATGGTACACTTCTGCACCACGTTTACCTCTATTTACTCCAGAGAATCCTATAAAGAGTTGATTATTGACTCTATAGTTCTAGGTATGATCACTGTAAAATCTCAGTACTCTCTTGGGGTCCGAGCAATGGAATCTCTCTTCCTCTTCCGAGGAATGAGGCGGAGCAAAGAATGTCAGAAGAGTGCTAAATTGTCTGACATGAAAAGACATGACTATCTGTGGCAGGAACTCAGCAGTTCTTAACACCAGTTGTCTAAAAAAAGATAGTATAAGGCTGTTGACCTGAGAGTGCCCGAAGCTCACTCACGGGATGTGCTGATGTTATCACAATCGGAAATAAAACTTTCAAGGTCAAGAGGTGTACTGTACAACTGTACATTGACTCGAAATGGTACATTATTAGGAAAGTGAGATGCAAGATTAAGTCTCACTGAAGCTTCTCAAAGGGTTTTGGTGGCCCCATATGTTGCAAACCTTTAAGAAATCTCAACATAACAGGTAATTTGTAATAAAGGGATATCAAGTAACCTTTAGTAGTGCCCATTGCAAGTCTTTGCTGGGATAAAGATAAAGGGGCAGATTTACTATTGTTTCATACAATACAATGCAGCAAGACAACTTGCTCTCCATTGTATTAAAAGGAGAGAGGAGAAATGCACCATATCAATTAAGATATGACACATTTCTGCTCTCTTCATGCACTGGTGCACTTTGTGCTGCCTTGCACCAGCGCAGGTACCCTTGCGCCATGGGTCACAGGAGGCCTATTTTACAAGCAGGATTGTTTTTATGACAGAAGGGATGCCTTCCATCACAAAAACAATCTGTAAAGGCATATTCCTCTTGCTATGTGTGCTGCAGAAAGTAGGAGGTCACAAGCAGAACTAAAGATATTTCTTCTTGTTATTCCAAGGTCTCGGAGGTGCACCATTTAGACGCAATTCCATGTATACTGTCCTTAGTAAATATGGGATTGGATCAGAAACCATGGGTGGATATGCGGGAACGCCTATGCTCCACCCATGGAACGCCTCTCTTCCACAAGGTAATGCAAGGTAGCGCTATGCTCTTCCTTGCACTACTTTGGAATTACAAAACCATGCAGAGCCACACACTTTGACTTTGCATGGCTTTGGAAATCCCACTAAAGGACTTGCTTTGGCTTGAGTCATGCAAGGGCAACATAAGCCCTTAATAAATCTTCTCCAAAGTGAACAAGACATCCAACAGTCTGGCTTGCAACAGGTCCTTCTAGTGGGTGGCACACCAAGCCACAAGCTTTTTCCAGCACACTGCATACAATGATTTAGTGGACTTGCATCTCACTGCCAAGATACTTCAACGACTTCAGAAAGAAGATCTAAGGATATCAACTGCTGCTGGTCAGTCTCCACGAATGCAGCTTCAGGTTGTGCAGAGTTGGGTGCTAAACTCTGCCCTGATGCTGTGACAAAAGATGCTCCAAAATTGGCAGACTTATCATAGGACAGATGCTCAAGCCTAGAGGTTCTGGGTACCACAGTCTCATGGCCCAGTTGTGGGCCTCTGAGATGACTTGGGCCCGGTTGTTCCTGAACTCTTCAGAACTCGGGGCCAAAGTTGTAGCAACAGGAAGTGCGTGTCTCAGAGAGGGCCTTCTGGGAAACTCCAATACAGAACAATTTTGACACTGCACATTCTTGCAGTGGAGAATAGATCAATCCAGGGCTGGAAGATGCCCTGCTCCTCCTCCTGGTTTAGATGCCTTGATGACCCAGCCAGTTCAATAGGCATTGAGCCTCTTGGCTCAGGACATAGGAACCCACCCTACCCTGTGTGTCGCAATACTACATGGTGGTGGTGTAGTCCATAAGAACCTACACCAGCCTCCCTTTGATGATCAGCAGGAAGGCCTTCAATGCCAATCGAATTGCGTGCCACTCCAGCAAATTCATGTGGAGGTGAGTATTTGTCACAGACCAGAGTCTTCTGATATCTATTTCTGCCAGGATTTCTGCAACCCAGGAGAGGAGTGAAGTGATGGTCACCACCATCTACTCTGTATAGGTTTGGGAAAGGAGTCTGCCACTACACCAACTGCGGTCCATCAGCCACCATTGCAGATATTTTGCAATCTCCTCTGACACCTGGTTGGAATCTGACAGATCTGTTTCGGAGGTAGGGACCGCAAATGCACTTCATTCAGGAAGGTTCTGATAAAAGGAAGCTTGTGCAAACAAGTCAGTGTGATTTGCATATTGTTTGAGAACCCTAGTGATATAACAATATTTGCTGTCGTCTAGAGGTAGTCCCCAGCAAATATAGGATCCCACCCTCATTAGCCAGTCATTGAGGTAGGGGAAGGCAGGTACTACCAATCTCCAAAGATGGGCAGCGACCACTGTCATAACCTTTGTGAAAGTCCACGAGGCACTGGCGAGCCAAAAGGGAGCATGAAAAACGTAAATGCTTGTAGCTCACCTTGAATTACAGATAGTGTCTGTGCGCCTGCAGGATGAAAATGATGAAAATAGGCTTCCTGCAGGTCCAACTCCACTATCCAGTCTCCTGGATCCACTGCAAATAGAACCTGGGCCAGTGTGAGCATCTTGAATCTGTCCCTGCTCAGGAAGGTGCTGAGTGTGAGAAGATCCAAAATATGATGAAGGTCTCTGTCCTTTGGCACATGAAGTAATAGGAATAACCTGCAGTCCCCATTTCTTAGGCTGGTACCCTCTCTATGATTCTTTTGGCCAAATGAACCTGCACCACCAGATGCAAAATGGCCAGATGAAGCTCTGAAAGCTGTCTTATGCCAGGGCAGGAGTGGTGTTTCGAAAAGGAATAGCAAGGCATAGCAACGATAGATGATTTGAAGGACCCACCTGTCATATGTGATGCTCTATCACATCTGTAAGAAGAAGTGGACCATGCCTTCTACAGAGTTGTTGTGTGGGACTAAAGGTCTACTAAATAGACTTTGAAGTTGTTGCTGGAGTGACATGCCCCTAATGGCCTGGTCATTGTTTATTGGGATTGTGACCTTAACAGGGCTGGGAGGTCTGTTGTACAGAAAACAGGCCTGGCATTGCCTATATGCCACTTCCATGGCATATCCCCAAAAAGGGTCAAGCTGTTGGGGAGACTGCCAAGCTGGTGCCAATGACCTAAGGAGTGCGTTGTGGCTCAATCGAATGGCATGTCCAATACTGTTGCCTGAATATCCCCAGAGAAGGCTGTGGATCTCATCTACGGGTGATGGCAAAGCACCACACTTGCTCTCATAAGCTTGACTTATAAAATCATTGATGACTAGGCCTGATCGGATTACAAACTTAATTTCATCCTGAATGGTTTGGGCAAGGAAGCCAGTTTGTCTTCTGGTTCATTAACTTTAAGGGTGAATTGGAGGAAGGGATATGGTACTCTTAAGAATTATACATGTTAGTTTGTTGTCCTATGGTGTAGTGCAGTGTTTACGAGGTAGGGAGAACACCCCACTCCCCAATATGTGACCCAAAGTCACCAATACAGAAACACTTATCCTTCAGCTCATGCTATTATCAACATGAAATAAGTACACAAATTTCCACTGATTTCTTTATTCTTGCATTCTTTTTGTTCCATTCTTTAGTCCTTGGCCAACACGTGTTTCATCGTATAAGGGAAAAAAACTGACATCCTTAGGGCTGTTTACTTGTCAAGGACTATATGTCTAAATGCCGGTTATACTTCCATCCAAGCATGACATAAGAAATCTCTGTGTGATTCCCCACTCTCCAGATTCAAGCGGGCTCTTGATTGGAGTTTGTCACTGTTTTCTTATGAAGTGACTTTCCTTTCTTGCTTACCCTTCTCCGGTACCACGTCCACTGTCTCTGTGTGCCGCGAGCGAGTGAACTCTTTCTAGGCAGCAGTAAAGGGATTTGTGGACATTTCAAACATATACTAATGTACTTATTGCATGTTGATAACGTGCTCTTGAGGACAAAAGTTTACAGTTAGGCTTCTGGGACTGCCGGTCAGATCTCACCAGCCATGTCCCAAAGTGCATGGGTGTGGCATCCCAGGAGGCAACTGGCATTGACCGGCATCAAGGCAAGGCTGACTGACGAAACTTTTCTCTTAGTAAATGTTTCCATATGTTTAAACTCTCTTTCTGATGGATACATCAGCCTGTGGATTTCTCACCTTTTGAATTGCCCATTGCGCCAGCAACCACGGAAAGTTTTTCCTAGCTCTCCCACGTTGATAAGGACATCACAATGGCACAGCTTCGCTGGCGACTCCATAGGATGTCATCGGAACCATAAGAAGATCTTGTCGGCGTGCTAATGTCAGTTTCCTTTTTTCT
Source organism: Triturus cristatus (assembly GCF_964204655.1). NCBI lineage: Eukaryota > Metazoa > Chordata > Amphibia > Caudata > Salamandridae > Triturus > Triturus cristatus. The sequence goes on along the minus strand of NC_140583.1, from coordinate 592,529,818 downwards.
GCACCGTTGGCGCATAACAGTTTTTTCTGGGACTCTCCATTTTCTTCATATTACTTTGTTTCTACTTTCTTCCTTGGTGTAACAGTGTGATGGCTACACTGAAAAAGTCAGGGTTCAAGCCTTGCAGGGAGTGTGGGGGCTATATGTTCATCACGGACCCCCTCGACGATTGTCTCTGGTGCCTATTATCGGATCACAACATCAAAGGATGTTCATCCTGTCGGAAAATGAATCCGAAGGCGCTGAAGGAGCATGAGGTGAAGCTTTTCATGGCACGGGGGAAAAAGGAGAAGAGGGGCCGCAAGTCACAGCCGTTGACCTCACACACCTCGAAGTTGAGAAAGCTTAAGAAGAAGCACTGACATGGGTCTCGGCATCAATCTTCGAAGGGCAAGGCTTTGAGGTCGGCTTCCCCTGTTCAGCGGCATCATGCTAAAGATGACATCTCGCTGTTGTCTTCTCCTTTTCCGCAGGCGACTCCGGCCCACTCTCTGATGCCGAGGGATTCGCAGGTGCCCAGGGATTTACTGGCACCCAGGGAGTTTTCTCCTGCACCTGCGGCATCGCCTGTACTGGCTCCGGTGTCCCTGGTGCCGCATCCACAGCCCGCCACACTGCCTCGGTCGGATCCAGACCTGGCGGTTTTGGATCCTTATTCACCCTTTCCGGGTCCAGGTGCAGATCCGTCGCATTTCCTGAATGCGATGTTTGGCATATTTGCTAAGGCAACTTTCCCTACCAGTGCGCCGTCTGGCTCAGTAGGTCCGCTTGCTTATTATTTGAGCATCCCCCAACAATATGCCCAGGCATCTTTCATGCTCTTCATGCCGACGACTTCGTCATGGCAGTTCCCAGTGCCAAGATTGTTTATGCCCATGCCACAGTCTCCGGCGCCTTCTGGTGTTGGCCCCATGCCTTCCTGGCTTAGAGCGGTGCCTCTGCCATCTTTTGAGGGTCCTCCGTCGAAACCAGCGCGGATGTCTCTGGTGCCGCCGATCCTAAACTTGCGCTCCAGGAGGGAGGACCAGAGGCTGCTGGAGGAGGAGGAGTACCAGCAGAATTAGGCTGAAGAAGGGGAAATCCTCGACTCCATGGATGACTTTGAGGGCCTTCAGGAGGTTAGTGACTTGGACACTTCCCCGGAGTGAGAGCTTTCTTCCCCGAAAGCCTTGTCTTCACAGGACGTTGCTCCAAATCATTCCATCAACAGGAAGGCTGCTGACCTATTGGATCTACAATTGCCCACGGCTGAGGTCAAGTCAAATATCCTGACTGAGGTGTTACATTCCTCTTCTTCTGTTGTTGAGCCTTTGCTGCCTTTCAACGAGGCTTTGACAGAGCTAATTTTGAAAGTGTGGCAGAAGCTCTTATCTGCCCCTGCTGTATCAAGGGCAGTGGCGTGACAATATAAGCCTTCTCCGGGTGATCTGGCTTTCCTTACTTCCCACCCTTCGCCTGATAGCTTGGTGGTTCAGGCTTCTTGTTCTAATAAGCAGTTGGCTGGGTCTTTCGCCACCACTCCGAGAGAGAGGGACTCAAAATAACTGGTGCAGTCTGCCAAGGTATTCTCCTCTGCAAGCATGGCCTTAAAATCGTCTAATGCCACGTGTCTGTTGGGGAGGTATATCCATGCCTTGATGGACTCTGCTAAAGAGGTGGCTCCTAAACTGCCTGACGATGACCGTAGTTACTTCTTGCAAATGTTAGCAGACACGCAGGCTGCAGCCCCTTCAGGTGATTCAGTCAGGGCTGGATACGGCGGACTTGGTCACCAGGGTGATGGGCTCCTCTGTGGCTACCAGGAGGCATGCCTTGCTCAGGTCTTCGGGGTTCTCTCCGGATGTGCAGGCTACTTTGCTTGATCTGCCTTTTGATGGGTCCAGACTTATTTTGTACGAAAGTGGATTCTGCTCTGCAACGTTTCAAGGACAATAGGGCTACTGCAAGATCCTTGGGCCTGCAGTCCCAGCCTAGGGGCTATGGATTCAGGAGGTTTTGGGAAGGTGACTTCCTTTCGAGGCCGGCGGCAGCAGAACCCCCTGTACAAGTCGTACAGAGGAAAGGGTAGAGGCGGTCTGCGGGGGGCCTCCCGGCAACAGTCGTCCTCCTTATCCTCCTCCCCTGTCCCCACTACCGGTTCACAGGAATGCACCTCTAGATCCCCCATCTTGGAGCATGTTGGTCCCGTAGTGGGCCGGGTGTCCTATTTTGTACAAAATTGGAAATCTGTTACATCAGTTGTTTAGGTTTTGAATCTTGGAGAAAATGGGTACGCCCTACCATTCCAAGAGTTTCCACCTCCTTACCCTCCTCTCCAGGGCTGGTTCGGAGGACCATCAGCAGGAGGTTCTTGCCTTACTGCAGAAAGGTGCGATAGAGGTGGTTCCAGTGCAGGAACGGGGTCAGGGATGCCACTCCCAGAATTTCCTGATCCCCAAGAAGGACGGTCGTTTGAGGCCATCCTAGACCTCAGGATCTTGAACTTTTACCTCAGGCAGGACAAGTTCAAGATGAGATGTTGACCCTGGCTCAAGTTCTTCTGGCCCTGCAGCAGGAAGGCTGGATGGTATCGATTGATTTGTAGGATGTGCATTTTCATCTTCCCATTCTGAAGTCGCATCAGAAGTATCTCCGTTTTACAGTGGGATCTCAACACTACCAGTTAGCGGTCCTTCATTCTGACTTACGTCCGCACCACGGGTCTTCACAAAGGTGATGGTGGTGGTAGCAGCTCATCTCAGAAGGTCATGTTCCTGTTTTCCCTTATCTGGACGACTGGCTGCTTAAGGCTAAGTCGCCAAGGTTGGTGCTCCGTCATCTGCAAGTAACAACGTGGCTGTTGTTCGACTTGGGTTTCTTGATAAATGTACCCAAATTGCACCTTGTGCCTTCTCAGCCCAACCTGTTCATAGGGGCAGTACTGGACACTACTGTGTGTGGAGCTTTCCCGGCTCTGTAGAGGAGTCTCAACATTCAGGAATTGATTTCTTTGTTTCATGATGGAGTGGCTGTTCTAGTCCTGAAGGTCCTACGCCTGTTCGGTCTGTTTGCTTCCTGCATTCTGTTGGTCACCCATGCACGTTGGCACATGAGGGCACTCCAGTGGTGCCTCTGCAGGCAGTGGTATCAGCACAATGGAGATCTCGGGGAGATGGTCAGAATCTCCAGACACTGCAGTGGAGCTGTCTTGGTGGAGTGTTTCGGACAGCCTGTCTCAAGGGAAGCTTTTTCAGCCTCCACCACCAGTGGCCACATTGATCACGGCTGCCTCCACTCTAGGGTGGGGAGCACATCTGGGAGATCTGGAGGTCAGTGGTCTTTGGTCTCCAGAAATTTTGCTCCACATCAACCTGGAATTGCGGGCAATACGTTTGTCTCTCAAGGCCTTCCTTCCCTCCCTTTGCGGTCAGTTGGTTCAAGTCCTGACGGACAACACTACCGTGATGAGGTACATCAACAAGCAGAGAGGGGTAGGGTTGTACTGTCTCTGCAGAGAGGCTCTGCAGCTCTGGTCCTGAGTTCAGGATCATTAGATTTGCGTAATTGCAAATCATTTGGCCGGGGTGTTGAACGTGCATGCGGACAATCTCAGTCGGCAGTATTCAGTTGACCACGAGTGGAGGCTTCACCCGGAGGTGATTTGCTGCATCTTCAGGTTGCCACTCATGAGAAATCTCACGGCCCGTCGTTCTGCTGTCTCCAGTATCCGATGCGGGGAGCATTGGGGGACGCGTTTCAACTGGATTGGAGCTTTCTGTTTGCTCCTATTCCCTTGATTCTTTGGGTTCTGAGGAAGATTCCCCAAGACCGGGCCCAAATTATATTGATTACCCTGGATTGGACAAGAAGGGTGTGGTACATGGATCTTCTTCACCTCTCATCACACCCTCCACTCCGTCTCCCTCTCAGGGCAGACCTCCTCTCGCAGTCGCAGGGGCAGGTTCTACACCGACACCTCCAGAGCCTGCACCTTCATGCCTGGAGATTGAACGGGGTAACCTGAGCTCTTTCTCTCTCCCACCGGATATGGTGGATGTTATTTTATCGTCCAGGAGACACTCCCCCAAATCTGTTTATTCCTCTAGATGGGCCAGTTTTGAGAGATTCATTGATCCTTTGAAGGCCCATTTATCAGATGTACTTGGTTTTTTACTTTCCTTGACCTAGCAAGGTTGTGCTGTGGCGACAGTTAAGGGCTACCTGTTGACTTTGTCGACCTTCCTTTGTTTGCCAGAACAGCTGTCTTTATTTAAGTCCCCCATTGTCATGAGGTACATTAAAGGCCTCACCAATAGGTTTCCTCCCACTCCCTTCATAATGCCTTAGTGGGATTTGAATTTAGTACTTACATTACTGATGGGGTCTCCTTTTGAGCCTCTTCATAGTTGCCCTTTCAGGCTGCTTTCTTTTAAGACTATTTTTCTGGTGGCTATCACTTCGGCAAGGAGGGTGAGTGAGCTGCAGGCTCTTAGTTTAAAGCCTCCTTTAACTACTATCCATGCAGACATGATGGTTTTTAGGACCAGTGCTGCTTTCCTGCCTAAGGTCGTTTCTCCTTTCCATCTGGGACAGTCTGTCACATTGCCTACCTTCTATCCTCCCCCTCACCCTTCCAAGGAGGAGGAGAGACTTCACCACCTGGACCCTCGGAGGGCGGTCAGCTTCTATCGAGACAGAACCAGGGACTCAAGGTTGGATGCCCAGCTCTACGTTGGTATGTGGGGAAGATGAAGGGCAAAGCTGTCCACAAGGGAACGCTGTCCAGGTGGATCATCTTGTGTATCAAGATATGCTATGGCCTGGCCAAGAAGGAGCCGCCTGAAGGTATCAGATCTCATTCTACAAGAGCAATGTCTTCCACATCTGCTTTGGCTAGAGGATCTCCCTGTGGTGGACATCTGTAAGCCTTCAACATGGGCCTCCCTCCACACTTTCGCGAATCATTATTGCTTGAATTCTGAGGTGAAGAGGGATGGCCATTTTGCACGATCTGTGCTGCAGGACTTTTTGGTATGAATGGGTGGACACCCTCCTCCGGGAGCGGGACTACTGTGGTATTCAATTCAAAAGGTGAGGTGAGGAATCCAAAGGCAGGTGTATCCATCAGAAGAACAAGTTACTTACCTTCAGTAACGCTTTTTCTGGTGGATACAGTATCTGCCTGTGGATTCCTCACTGACCCACCCTCCTCCTTGTTGTCCACCTACGTATACCGAAAACGTTTTCATTGTTTGACATTGTTGTTTTCCTGTGTCATTTGCTTGCCATACTGTTTGTTAGGAAATGCTTTGGTTTGAGCTTTTCCGTGTTACCTATATACTGTATACTGTGTATACTTGCATTATGTTGTCAGTCTGCCCGTTCGCTCCGAGGGCAAGGAAAAAATTAGAGAAACTGGCGTCAGCACACTGACGTGGTCTTCTTATGGCTCTGATAACGTCATACGGAGTCGCAAGCGGAGCCGTGCCATTGTGAGGTCCTCGTCGACGTGGGAGATCGAGAGAAAAGTTTCAGTGGAATGCTGGCGCAAGGGGTAATTGAAAAGGTGAGGAATCCAGAGGCAGATACTGTATCCACCAGAAAAAGCGTTACTGAAGGTAAGTAACTTGTTCGTATAGAGTAGTAGTTGAAAAGGCATTAGGGTTCATTCTGCCGGTAGAAGTCTGCACCATCAAACTTTTAGGAGTTGGATGCCGAGTTAAAAAATCAGGGTTGCCTGTAGCTAGAAGAGGTTTGCTCGATGCCTCGGTAAGAACATTTGTTTTTACCTTAGTAGTGGAAAGGGGGTACAGCCAAGGTTTGAGCAGCTTTCTTGATAGCTGTGGCAAAGGATGAACTTTTTTCAGTTGCAGGTCCAGAAGAAAACACCAAACCAGCATTGGGTGAGGTATTCAGTCCACTGCGACTTACACGTCCACATGCCAGTTTTCCTCATCATAGGATGGGGCAAATACATCTCTAGTGCCCCCACTGTCACTTCTGTATGATTGGCTCTGCTCGAGAGGCACATATGGCAAAAAAAACAGATCAACCAGCGGTAACCAGACTGGAGATCCCTGCAGATGCTTAGGGCCCGAAGGCACACCAGAGGTAGACGGAAGTAAATGTAAATGTTGTAAACTTGTAAAGCGCACAGCTGCCCCAGCAACGGGGCGTCCCGGCGCTGTAGACCGCTGGGGAACCCGTCCTGGCTATCCCTGTGAGATGGTCCCTTTCTGGGTATCTCCAAGGTGAAACCAGGCATCCCCGGCGTCTGTGGGGGGCCGTTGTAGAGATGAGGTGTACCGGAGATGCACAGCATGACCTCCTTATAGGCTTTGATCTGCTGAGACTTACCTGAATACTTAACTGCAATGAAGATCTGCAGGGGTCACAACTTCAGGAGCAGGTGCGGGTCCGCACTGGCGGCTTTGCTCCAGAGTGGGACCAGTCTGGAGTCTTGTGATGCTTTGCCACCTAGAGCTTCGTCTCACATTCTCGGGTGGCTGTCATATTTTTCTGGGTGCAGTTGTGGCTAGCCATGCAGTTGTGCGCCAATCCGATGTACCAGAGTCACACTACTTGGAGGTCTATCACATACATCTGTTTGCAACAGTCCCTACAAGGTTTAAACCCTTTAGTCTCAGTAGGTGACATGTTCGGTTGCAAACTGGAAGAATTTAAGAGAAAATCATTGAGAAAAGTTCTCTTCCTGGAATGAAGGAAAGGAGCAGAACTCCAGATCCATAACTTAAGGCTTGGAAAGAAGGGAATTGACAGCAGCACACAAGGCAGGCGCTTAAATGCGACTGTGCTTGTCACTTCTGGGCGGAACAACATTGACACTGTGTTCCATGATGTAACCTACCGTCGCTTAGGAGCACTGCTTGTTCTAGTTTCAGCATCCACCCTGCTGCCTGCGGATATTCACAAGGCGAGGAATCTGTGGTTAAAAGTACTTATAAGAAAAGTGTCCAATTTCATGGCTCCTTTGTACATTTGATGGTCTTCGCAGGGTAAAGGGTGAAAGTACCACATTGATGAGGCTTGTGACTGAAGTAACCTCCCACCAAAGCACCTATATTGCAACATACTTTGCTTTCGTAGCCACCCTTAAACGTCTTGGTAGTTAGTATGGTAGTGACATAGTTAGTATATAAACAGGTGCACGTCCTTGTTATACTGTTTTTCCTTAAACAGTACATACACAGCATTGCGAGGCAGAGTGTAAACTGAACCCTCTGATTGACTGGTAGCTATGGCAGTGACTGTAACCCAGGAGTGACATGGCGAGGCCATTTCAAGCCCAGGACAAGGCAGGACTGGTCATGCTTCTCAACTTTGTGGCTGCCCGCGACGCACGCAGTGTGCCCTTGTAGAAAGGCAACCACCTTAGTTCCGCATTCTGGCACATCCACCGCGCTCCACTTGCTGGGACCCCCCCATACGAGTCCCCCACATCCGGCGCTCTCACCGTGTCAGTGGCCGTCCTCTTTGTTCCCCCCACTGGACACACTGTCACCCTCCCTACCGCATACCCAGCGTGCCGGCGGATGTTCTTTGCAATGTGCTGAATTACTAAAATGTTAATTTGTGTTGCAGGCGGAGTTCCAGGGCGATCTGGAGGCTGATTGGGACATAGGGGTATCCTCTCAATGAGCACAGCAGGGGTGCTCTATGCCAAACCCCAGGAGTGTTCATGGCAGGATCCTGGATGGAAACGTTGGCGCTCCACTAGTCCTTCGGACGATTGTAAGCCTGAGCTACCTCAGCCTTGCCTTTCAACGCTCTGCCCCTAAAAAGACCTGAGTAAAGTCATGGACTGGTGGTCCACGGTATTTAAGGGAGAAAATCCACAGATAAAATGGTAGCACTGATTGGGTTGGCCACGGTGCCGTTTGGCTCATCAGGCGGATGGGCAGCTTAGGTTACTCATCGCGGCCTGCCCTTGGATCGTCCGTAAGTTAACCCACCACGTTGGCATATTTCATGTATGAAATAAACCTGCAGCAAACTGTTTTCCCTACAAAATACTGGGCTCAGACATAGTTTAAATGTTTTACTACTTTGTACATGTGCTGTACAGTGCTACAGGCAAGCAAAATTTGAAACGGTTTGTAAAAAAATTACTTTACTCTTGCCTCAAGGAATTTTTGGGTGCAAATCCCTATCAATAAATTTTAGTAGGTAGTGCTTTGTGCCAAAAACCATTGATGGTTTGTGGGAACGCCCATCTCCAGCCATGGAATGTCTCCTTGATTCAAAGTAGTACAAAGCAGCAAAAATTGCTATTTATGTTACTTTTATACAACTTTACAGCCCGAATAAAGTTTTCGCCATGAAAATAGTTTATCAAGACTTTGCATTGGTTTGCATTACTTTTTGTGACTTTGCACAGGTTAAAAGCCTTGATAAATGTACCCCCATGGAGAACAACCTGCGCAAGCTTTTTCATGCAGCTCTGTAACGTTAAATGGGACTGTGGGATCTAGCTCAGTATTGTAGCAAAAATGTCTCTGAAGGTGCCAACAGTAGTTGATGAGGCACGAACAACGATAAGAACAGCAATTATCCATTGTGGAAGCAGCAAGGGTGTAGTCTAATGGAAGGTGCAAGGTGAAAACACGTAAATTTGGCTTTGTAGTCTATCTAACAATTTTATCAAAAAATGTTCAATTGACATTAATCTAGTGGCCCTATTTTAAGCTGTAACAGCCACCAAAATATTTCACTCAGGCGAAACAGAATTGAACTACTAAACAACCTAGCTGCAGCCATTGTGTCCTCGCATATCTATACCTTACGCCACAGTCTTACCATGATCACTGCTCTTTCTGTAATTATATCAGCTAAGTATAAAACATCCCTTGCTGCATTTGCGCGAGTACTAGATAGTCCAATGGTTAACACCTATCCATTTTTGATAAGAGAACAACGTAGCTTAAACTCAATTGACATTTTTTCGGAGACTGCAGATGTCCTAGTGAAAGCACAAATCAGTGCTAGGCAAACACAGTTTTCTGCAAATTAACTCTTGTGTTTGCTGAGGGATGTAAATTCATCCGGTTGGGCACAGATATTTCTCCGTACTTGTCCGGCAGTGTTTTTTTAAAAGATTTAGGGAAAAAACTGAAACACTTTGGCATCCTTAATTTCAAATCTTTGTTTCCTTGGGCACAGGATAAAATCCAGAGTGCCTTATATTTTCCGACTGTTCATGCCAAGGGGCTTCTTTTTACTATTTTTTAATTAATGATCAAGTGTGGCTAGTATAGTTAGGTTTATTTAGCTGACTTTCGACTTTGTTATTCTCAGGGTCACCCTTAGGTTCAACACCTACACCCTTCAGGCGCTAAGGTACATAATTCATAGCACGTCAGGGTTGTTTGAGTTACATTCTGCCGCAGTTCGATAAAGTTATCAGTATAGCTGAAAAAAACATAAATATTCCTTTACGTTCCACCTTAAATATCCATTAGAATATGATTAACGCAAATATGATTACAGTGGTTGCCAATAGGACCCGAACCCCCCAGGATGCCCCCGGCCTCGCCCCCCACAGAACAACCCAAAATCAAGACTTGATTACCAGAGTTGTGGTTAAAAGAGGCCATGTTTAATCGAAACAATCGCACATAAACATGACAATATTTATCTAATCAAATTCACATTTCCTAAGCTGCATATTTATCCACTAGATCAAGACTCAATATTTACAATTTAAATTTTTGATCCTAGCATCATAAACCATCTGTAAGAAATGACAGCTTTTATTTATATACAAAATTCTCTATCGCCACAGCACAAAGGGGCTCTCTGGCTCGCGTCCTCAAACTGAGAACCACGCAAGGCGCAACCCACCTGCATCCTTGAGAGGTGAGCCCCTGCCATATGGTCCTTGTCTGCAACCCTAGGGGCCCACCCCTCCACCACCAGGCTGACTCCAGGGGGCTCGTAGGGTATAACCAAGGGCCCCCCGCCCTAGTTTGCAACCTGAAGCCCTTGTCCCCAGCCGGTGTTTCCATTCTCTCTGGGGTGAGCTTACGTCTTTCCCCCTCAGTGCTGACCTAGGGAGTCTGCAGGAGGACTCCCGTTAGCAATGTAAGTCCATTTCTGTGGCCTCCTTAGCGCGACAAGGGCCAACCGGTCCTTCGCCCACCCCACCCCACCACACCACAGAACAGATATTTCACAAACGACCAAATGCCATTAATCCATAAGTCCATTCCAATGTCAGACAAGTGAACGCCATCGCGATGGAACATCTGATCCCCTCTGAGCAGTAGGTGCGGGATGTGACAAAGGCAGGCCTGTCCAGAACACAGTTTGGCAAGTTCTCCATTCAGGCACCTCACTGAAACGTTCAAATCCCTTGATCTCACTCCGGGCCCCCATTTACTCCGTGGGATCATAAATGACCATTCGATCCGCGCCCTAGGGAATGTTCTCCCCAACCATGCGAATTCTATCAGTAACGCCTCCCTGACAGCCCGAAGACCAAGAGTCACCATGTCATTTCTGCCCAAATGCAGGATGATTAAATCCGGGGACTGGAGTCCCTAGTGCGCCTTCATCTCTTCCACCAACCTCCACAGCTGCCCGACTCGGAGGCCCCCAATGCCCCACCAGTGGAATGACATCCCTTCCAAACACGCCGGTTTCGACCTACAAAAGAGTGTCCTAACACCCATATCCCTCTAGAAGGCATGCTACTGCAGAATGAGAGAAAAAACTTCAGAATGGCCACGCACAAACATTATGAGCAATATCACAATAGCGCTTGAAACATGCCGAACACTATCGACCCACGAGCTTAACTTCGTCCACCGACAGCCCTACTCCCGTGGCCAAGGTCACCGCCCCTATCCTGAATGAGTGTTTAGAATAACCCGTGGCATCTATACCCAGATTTCTCAAGTTGCTCTTGAACACTGGCCTGAACTGATATATTGATAAGCACCTTTCTTGTTCATGTATAAACAAGACGAGCTTCTGACCTTGTGGGCGAATCGCCAAGTAAGCTTCCATCCGCGCAACTGGGTACACCAGGGCCCCCGTGGCAGGTTTAAGCCAAAACGTAGTCCCCTTGCCCAAAGGATCCGTCTTAGATCTCTGTAACGTAATGGCAAGCCCTTCCAGACACATTTTTACATCCTGCCATTGCACACCCCCTGCCGTGTCCACTCTAGAGGTCCCTACTAGTTCGCTCACCCTGAAAGCCCCATAAAAGGCTAATGTGAAAGCGGTGGCGAACAGGGTTGACTCATAAGCTTATGAGCACACTGCTTGCAGGGCCTCCACCATATCCCCCAGGAAGCGCCAGTCCAGGGGTCTTCTGCCATCTCTCTTTATCCCCTCTAATCTGGCCCACCCCACGAGTGCCTTCCTGACCAAGAATGAGTTCTCCCCCATCCTGAACTCCTGCCAGTTTTGCAAAAAACCCAACAGCTGCTAAGTGGGCACTTTCATAAGACACTGGTCTGCCCTGTTCTCTCAGCGCCTGCAAGAAACCAGATATGGCTTCTGATGAAAACATGCTCTCAATTCCTTGCCACAGCACAAAAAACCTGAAAGCTTTAAAATGATGCTGATAAGTGTGCGCTCGCTCATGGAGGCCCCTACGAGATGAACTAGTGTGGGGCTCCAATCTTCCACAGAGATCTCGGGAACACTGTCATCTGGTCCGATGCTTGTGGATGGAACTTCCGGAAGTCCTGCAACTTGGAGCGAGACAAAGCATCAGCTGCCTGATTCTCAACACCCGGGATATGTGCTGCTCTAAATATTAAATTTAATTACAGACATATGTTGAAGGGAGCTTTATTTAAGGATCAATAGGGCAGGGGGCTGAGCACAGAGCTCTTGGAGCCTTCACGGAGTGAGCGAGGGAGTGAGCTAGGGACAAAAGGGGTACCTTAATTTGAGCTGGGGTGTCTGGGAACACTCGCTCTAGAAATGAAGGAAACAGATATGTGAGCCATGGAAACTGAGGCTGAAAGATTTGGCAGTTTTATTAAGAAAGTGCAACTTAAAAAACTGCAAGATAAAGACATAAAAATACAAATACAGAATCCAGATAGTCACATGGATAAGATGGCATTTCTGTATTAAAACTATTGTACTGTCTGAGAGAGACACATTTATAAATGCATTATGAGAAACATAAGTTACATCAAGGATAATATTCTCAGAATGTAAAACACACTTGATCTAAAATACTGAGAATACTCACGTACCTACCTAAAACCTAAAAGAAAGCAACTTTGCAAATGTAATATAAGTATGGAATGCTCAATAAGAAAACACCAATTTGGGGACAAAATAGCATAGCAAAATAGCATATACAGCAAATATATTGGCAAGTTAAATTGTATCTTAAAAACAAGAGCTCTTGGAAACCACCCATACCCGCCAGCCATCTACTAACAGACGGGTGGGGGTAGTCCAATGATGTCTCTGTGGTCTCCCTACTTATACTCTTTAAGGCGGTTAGAAGTGCCTACGGTATCGTCATCTCACGCCACGTCTACCTCGTGACTTACGGTATGGTTCTAATATTTTACTATACATGGTGACGCTCTTTCCAGTAACTGTGGTACGTGAGCTAGGTGAAAGGTCATATCTCAGGCAAGGCGCTTGCCGTAAATTGGATGGGCAAGCAGAAAAAATGTGTATTGTAAAGGGATTCTGTATATACATATATAAATCTTCACGTCCTGTGTTCCTTAGCTTGACACATCTGCGGTGGCAACTTCCCTAAAAGTATGTACTGGCCCAGGATGTAGTCTGCTGCATTGTCGAAAGAAGAGGGGGATGTTGAACCTTGCGACCGTGAACTTCGCACACGGGTATGGTGGGGACTCTATAGTTTGGAGCAGGAGGCCTCACAGAAAGAGGAGCTGGATTCGATTTGGATCAGACCTGCCTTCAGCCTGTTGTACAGGAAAATGGCAGAGCTATGGTCAACTTAACAAAGAGGACTACATATTGAACAGAAGGGCCTACACAGGGGTTTCATGCTGGCTGAGTGGTAAGGATGTCCCAGGGTATTTGTTATATAGTAACACAGGACCCACTGGTCAATTTAACACGGCCTACAAATTAGGCTGGCAAGGCAAGGACAAGGGTCTCATACCTCAGGTGTGGACAGAACAGACCTGGGGCACGCTATGATATAAAAATAGACCCTCTCTCACATAACAGCACCAAATGCTTCAACAATCTTAAAACATGAGTACAAGAGACCCCTTGACTATTAATCGCCTCCACCACAGACATGTTGTCCGACCAAATAACTACTTCCTTGCTGCAAAAAAAAAAAAACGCCCAGACTGTGACTGCCACCACAATGGGAAATAATTCCAAAAAGGCAATATTCCTTGTCAGGCCACTTTCGTGCCAAGCCGCCGGCCAATACTCCCGGCATGAGCGAGGCCCCAGCACTGCCCCAAAACCCACACTACCTGCTGCATCAGTGAACAAACCCAAGGCCTCACTGATAACTAGTGGCGCTAGCCACACCACCTTTCCATTAAAATCCCTAAGAAACTGGCACCAAACCTTTGTCGTCCCTCACTTCTACACGCAACCTAGTATGGTGATGTTTCTTTGTCAGCCCAGACATTGCTCTCGCAATTGATCTGGAGAAGGGGCGACCCATAGGAATGATGCGCAACGCAAAATTTAACTGGCCTACCAATACTTGGAGTTGGTGTAAAGTCACTTTTGGTCCCTACAGAGCAGAATCAATTGCCTGTGAAAAGGCCTGTACCTTGTTTGTCCAAAGGTAGCCTGCACTCTCCCACCACTGTGTCGATCTCAATCACAAGAAATGCCATGCAAGTGGCAGGGCCTACTGTCTTCCCTGGTGTGAGAGAAACTCCAAACTCCTCAAACAGTGCCACAAGCTCATTCAAAGCCCACCCACGAACTCCTGACGAGGGAGGGCCCATCACCATGAAGTCATCCAAATAATGCACAATATCTGTGTGACCTGCTCTGAAAGTGAACAACCAATGCAACATTGAACTGAACAGCTCAAAGTACTTGCAGGATACTGCACATCCCATTGGCATGCATTTGTCATAGAAAAATGTGCACTTAAATTGAAAGCCCAGTAAATGATAATCGTCGGGATGCACTGGCATGAGCCGGTAGGCTGACTCAATACCAGTTTTTGCCATGAAGGCATTGAGCCCGGATCTCGCACTTTTTGCAGAGCAGCGACAAAGGAAGAGTAAGTCACGGAGGATAGCGCAGGGTTAATTGCATCATTAACTGAAGCCCCTTTAGGTGCTGACAGGTTATGAATCATTCTGAACTGGCCTGGATCTTTTTTAGGCACCACCCCTAGTGGTGATCAAACATAATTAGGCCAGGGAGGGGTGGTGAAAGGGCCCGCTATCCTACCTAGCGCGCTTTCTTTTACCAATTTTTGGATCACAACAGTGGCATGGGTGCGCGCAGACAGTAAGTTCTCACAATACATCACAGGTGGAACACCTTGTGCCGGAATGTGTTATCCCTTAGAAAAACATAATAAAGCAATTGGGCTGCATTCCTATTGGGATACTGATCCAGCCAGAAATCAGCCCCTCAATCTTAACTGGGGTGGGCAGAGACCTATTGAGATGATGCCTTCGGGTCCCTCCCACTGTGTTTGGATTTTTTGATGCATTTGAATTCGGGGTGAAATGGGTGGCCACAAAAGGCATAGGCGTATTTAAACTTACACGATCCGGCTGGTTGCTTACAGATTATTCGATTAAATGCCCAGCGGGTCTCCTTTTTCTCACCCGATCCCCATTGTGTTGTCTGAATGGGCTGTTTCATTGGTGTCTTGTTATTCATACTCTCCAACCAGACATTCACCTCTTGTCTGGTCCCAACCAATCTCAGGATCTTCTACCTCTGCCCATCTGAAACCCCTATCATAATCTAACCATGCCATCCCGCCATATATTGCATGTGCCTTCAAAGTTTTTTTAGAGTAGAATATCAATTGCGCTGCCAACTCAGGCCTCTTTTCTAAAATCACTGTTGCAAAGACATTAAAACCAAAGAGCCAATTCGTGATTGACTCTTCCACCTTTGGATTCCTCTGCTTGGAAGAGCTATCTTTCCCCTCCTTCTCTTTAACCTCAACCTCCCTCCTTCTAGGCCTTATCAGTGAGAATATATCGATAAGCTCTCCCTTCCAAATCATTTCCTTAACGTTCGCTGGGACATAAGATGCTAATTTCCCAGGCTTGGAAAGTAATGTATCCTGTCCCCCACAGAGCATTCGTCCCACTACTAAGATTCTTGTCTCCGGTCTCTGAGCCCTTACCTGTTGGGACGATTGAAGGTGGATTCGTTTTTGCAGGGGACTCCTGCCCCACTGCCAAAGGGAATGTGCTTGGACCTTCTTTCGCCTGTGTCCTTGCTAAAAGATCTATCTGCCTGTGCAATTCACTCATGGTACCCCCCAAACTTGTAGACGATGCCCACAGGGCCACCGAAGCCCCGCTGCCCTGACTTCCGGAGTCAGGCGCCACTAACTGACCTAGTAATGTTGCCATTGATGCCAGTGTGCCTGCTGTGGACCCCTGCATTAAGTCATTTGACCCCCCCGGGAATCCCTGATGTGGGCGCGGTAGCTACTCCCGATACTGAGCCATGAGCTGCCCCCACCGGCCCCACTGTGCGTTGCAGGTGTTTGAACTGGTGGCAAAACCCCTGGCAATATGCCCTGGGCTGGACCACCACCCACCAACACGGCATTTGCCATAGGTGTCTGTAACCCTGCCACAGTATTCGGGGTTGGCTCAGCACCCTTTGTATTTCTGCCAACACTGCCCCTACATCAGTTGCACTGGGAACCTCCTGCTGTATTACCACCGGTAATATCAGTTGCGTCGCCATATTGGGTGTCTCTTGGGGAACTATTTTGGAAGGAGGCTGAACATTCTGCCCGTTACATTCTGCCCGTTCTCATTGTGGTAGCCCTCTAGCTACACTCTCTTGCTTTTACTTTTCCTTGTACTGGGGCGTGTCTTTGTCCTTTTTTCTAATGGAGGGAATGCTGCTCTAGGCGGCACATTATCCTCCGGCAGGACGTGACATCACGTCCTTGCCCCGGAAGTACTTCCCTCCTCACCGCCGCAACTCAGATGACCCTGAAGTCGGGAGGGCGGGGCCGGGATCCCAGGGGGCCGGATCCTAATGGCGCTTTTTCTAAAGGTTCGCACTTTTCCATAGTGTTGAAAATAATTGAGAAAGGTTACTGCCTGCCACAAATACTGCCAATACAGGTATCACTTATGGGTCCTCTGGACTATGTCTAGCCTACCATACTTTTGTTTAGCAAGGATATGCTTTCCTTTGAACTCATATGTGGGTTGTATATTAGAATATCAACTACATATATATTGTGCTTCAGGAATACCATAACAAAAACATCAACAACCAAAATGTTGTAGAAGTATATATTGGTAAATCTAGTTTACTATTCTTAACTCCATATCTAAATAGCTAGAAGATGCTAGAAAGGATGAATATTTTCGCATATATCTGTCTGAATGAAAGATTTATTGCACAGTTACTTAAAACCATTTGCAGTACAACTTATATCAATGAGATTAAATCAAAAACATGATTCCGTAAAATCCTTCACAGTGCATCTTACTTTAAAAAGAGTTCACATGAGATTCTAACCTATTTCAATTCTGAGGAAAATACTATTTGTGTTAAAAAGAAAAGAGCTATAAAAACATCTTTGCGACATAGATCGATGTATTATTTTAAAATGTGCCTTGATCAAATCAGCAGCAAGTCTGTTTTCCAAGAAATGGCTTGATACAGTTCAAGACTCTTCCGGAGTTGTCAGGACCTTCTTCTTCAGTAAGTCTGGTGTGCAGCTCGTCCATGTATCTCCCAAATCTTGCCAGGTCTGTCGTTAGGGTGCAAGAGAATGGAACCGAAGCTGCTTCTTTCACTGTCCGGACTCCTTTGCATAGCCACATTGGCTTTAGAATCTTCTGACGAGCCTGTAACAGGCCGGGGCAACAGCATATCTAGGGCCATATGTAGGTAGGGTCACATTTACCGACTCATAAATACCGAATTTTACCGATTCGGTATTTATGAATCGGTAAATGTGATGTAGGTAATCAATCGGTAAAATTTACCGATTCGGAAAGGGTCAGTAATTTAGAATCGGTATTTACCGATTCGGTAATGAGGCATACCTCCCCATTGATTCCTATGGGCCAGGAGGCCCATAGGAATGAATGGGAAGCCAGTTACCATTACCGAATCGGTAAATACCGAATCGGTAATGGGGGAGGCAGTATCATGGGTGGCAAGGTGTCACATTGACACCCTGTTGCACCCCTGATTCGTCCATGTGTGCACATGTGGCGCACATACATGCCCTAAGGGCATGTATGTCTGCCACATGGCACTTTGACATCAGCAAAATGTCACGTTTTGCTAGGGATTCGGTATTTATCACCAACCTATATTTGGTGGTAAATACCGAATTCAAATTCCTACACATCACTCATTTGAGTGTTTCCTACATCTCATTTCAGGATTCGGTATTTACCTAATCGGTAAATTTACCGAATCGGTAATTTTACCGATTTGGTAAATTACCGAATCCTGAAATATGCCCCCTACATAGCAAATGCCTAAATACCGGTCGGTAACGGGATATTTACCGAAAATCGGCCGTTACCGATCGGTATTTGGCTTCCTACATATGGCCCCAAATGTAGCAGGGATTCTGTTTTAAAATTGCAAATTGTACAGTTGATTTTAAGATCAAGGGATTTCCACCCGGGATTTAGTTCTTTGGTTGGAAGGGGCACTAGTCTGGCCCACAGAATGTTTTTTAGGGCCTTCCTCCACAGTGCTTGGCTAAGGTAAGGCTGGGTTTTATGCTCCATGTATGTTGAGATCAGCTCGGGTTGACCTCCTCCCATTTCATAATGTTCTAGGTCAGTTTTACGTGACAGTTGGTAGCATTGTTTGTTGATTGTATTTTTGATAGCCGGGTAGTTTATTTCCTCTTGACCCCAGTTCTGTATTGCCAGGTCCAGTGTTTCCACCGCTTTCTGCATATAGAGTTGCCATGGGTTGGTTGTCACTTCGTAGATCGGGTTTAGCATGATCTTCATGCTTCCAGTGGGGGCCTTAAATACTTTGTAATAGTATTTCGCCTGTGTACCCAGGCATTCTTTGTTTTGTTGAACAAGACCAAACTCCAGGCGAATCAGGCTATTACGAGTGTATTTTGGTAGCTTGAATATGTGTTTATGCGCCTGGCATTGTACTTTTTCTTACATACTGTCCATTTTGCCTGGAAATGCCAGCTGTGCATAACCCGCAATTGCCCTTATTTTGGATTGTAGTACCTTTCTGATTGGGACTGTCATTGGACTTTGCATTTTCTCGTGTAAGTTGCACAGAGCGTAAATTGTCGACTGTACTTTGGAGTTCATTTTATGTAAATGTAGAGTCGCTTTTCCAGAATCGCTGAGCCAACAACCAAGGTAATTATAGGATTTTGAAGCAGAGATTGTGTCTCTACCCACGTGCCATTTAAGCAGTGCTTTTTTTGCCCAACGCCCGAAAATCATAACTTTGGTCTTATGTGAATTTATTGTTAATTCATTTATCTCGTAAGTGTTTAAAGCATGTAGACCCCTTTGTAGTTCAATTTTAGTGTGGTCCATCACCACTAGATTTTCTGTATATTGTAATATTTGAAATTTGTTAGCTCCGATTTTAGGGCTTGCAAGGATAGCATTATTGAGCATCTTACCCAGGTCTGCTGTATATAGGTTAAAAAGTGTAGGGGCAAGTAAGCATCCCTGTTTTAGGCCTCGGTTTGTGAAGCACTTTTTTGTTGTCGTGTTGTCTGCTAGCTTGACTTTAATCCAAGTATTACTATCTAGCGAAATAATGGCGTTGAGGTGCCCTGCTGGAATTTGCCAGTTGGGCAATTTAGTCCAAAGCTTGCGCCGGGGCACCCCATTGAAAGCTGATGAGTAGTCTACAAAACAGGCGAAGACTGTTTTTTTTATTTTTGATGTTTGCTTGCTGACTCAGGTACGATATGGCCACGATGTTATTCGATTGTTGAGCAGCCTTTACGAAACCCTGTTTGGTACAGGGAGAGGATATATCTGTCACTATCATACATTATTGGTGGCATTAAGGCTGTCATTGTTTTCCCACCATCTTGAAACTTGTCCTGACTCTCGAGTTTCACCCTCTGCAAATAACATCAACAGCCTGGTTGTGCCAACAACAACAAAGGTGACCCTTCCCCGGGCAGTGGTCAGGGGTACCTTGATGCATGAAAAATGTAAAGCACTCCAGAGAGCAAAGTGTTCAAAATGTCCCGAGACTCATCAATCGAGGACATTCACAAGCTTGTGAGTGGGCATTTCAGGTGATGGATTCGCCTGCAATTTGTGCCTGACTCACAAGGCACGAATTTCAGGTAGAGTAAAAAAAAAAAAGACAAACACTATGAGTGTCTTGCTTTGATGGATGACGCGTGCTCAATGAGGTTTCTGTGCCTATGGCCACAGGCTGGTCCATTGAGCATAGCCAGCGGGGGTTCCAAAATACTGCATTTGCCCAAGTACAAGACAATCCAGTGTCAAGTACTAGGGCAGTGAAAATTCTCAGAAAAAACACCGTTAAAAATTGAGTTATGGTTCTAGTTCAAATGTGTAGAACCACTGAAATTCGAGTTGTGTTTATGAACAAACACATGTCGTAGCTCACACTTATTTGCTAGTGGAATGAACAGATACACAAAAACGGGTAACAGAAGAACCCCATATTGGATGCTGTGAGTTATAGTGTGTGTTGCATGCGTTCATCTCCATAACTCACAAATTTTTGCGGTTAAGTTTTACACATTTGAACAAGAATCATTTTGAATTGGGGCTTTTTCAGTTAGTACATATTGTCAATATAGAAGAATGTGGAGTTGAGCATAGTAAAACTATATTTGCATTGTCGACAAATCGATTGTCAATTTTTGTTTGCTAGAATATTTTGTAGCACAATATTATATTTAAAACGTAATATTCCAGTATGTTATCATATGTGATATTTAAAAAAAAAGCACAAATTGTCTCGAAGAGAGAGAGACCGAGAAAATAAACCTGCATGGCTGGTATAGTAGAACACATGTGGAGATGGTTGTGTTGGTAGTTGAACTCGCCTGCACTCCTCTAAGTGATCTAGCATTGTGAATCTGGATTTGAGCCTACTGACAAGGCAGTGGTGTCTCCCATTGTTTCTTGTGCCTCATATGCTTAACTTGATAGGGACCAGAGCCAGCAGGGACGAAGCAACCTAGTTATAAGGAGTTGCTGCTACCTTAATAAAGAGAGAGTAAGGAATGCTTGGAGGGTCAGTAAAGGCCACTATAAAACCGAAAACCAACCAGGACAACAGTTGTTTCTGAGTCTATTGTTATCTGGATGACACAAGTTTGAAGCTCAGAAAGGTCCATTCAGCCCGCCTCCCTCCTAAGGTCAGCCAATGGAATACTCTTACATTTGGTAGTAACAAACCATGTAATTTTATACCACACTGCAATGGCCGAAGCCCAGTCTGAAGCACCGTATATAAATCAAGTTGTTATTGTTAAATAATCGTATTGATGCAGTAGTGTAAATGAACTAAAGAGCAAAACTCATTGAATTCTAATCCATGAATCACAGTTAGTCCTCTTAAAAGGGTGCACATTAAAGAAACCCATTTTATAGGTATTTTTTTATAAAGGCATCCACTCATTAATTCCTTCAAGAAAAAGAAGCAAGGAAGAGCTCAAGTTTGGTGTTTATCTCCAATTAAAATTGTAAGCAGAAAAGAGGCCAGGTCCTGCGAGAGCAGCCCCCAGTGGTGCACCACCCAAGGCTGTGTGTAGTGAGGGGTTGACTCGGTTTTGTGGCCAACCTCATGCTTCGCATGGCTGAAGGCTGTGTACAGTGGGGAATTGGTGTAGCCCTGCGGCCATACCGTGGCTACACACAGCCGAAGACCATGCCCAGCAGAAATTTGACAGCCAATGGTGGGGTACTGCACAGCGGACCTGCGTCAAACTCACGTGGAACACTCTGACACACAGAAGGTGTTTTTGCAATCTGGTGCAAGACACGGTTGCTTGATACGAGTGCAGTTATTCTTTCACCACGGCCCCTAATTGCTTGACGTCATCTCTACCACACTTTCTCCTATTGGCCCACAAAGAGGGGTACCTTATCATCTTGAAATATCTGTAGTCCTGAAGATGATGTCACTGATTTGGACCGACGTCAACGCACATTCCAACTTCCTTTGTAGTCATTGTTAATTATGCCAGTTAAAGCCTAGTATACTTTTTGACGGGCTTAACCCATGTATATAGGAAGTGGTTGTTTGATACATTGCCATATGGCATATGAAGTTAGATATGATTAAGTAATGACCAATGTCAATGTGTCATAAGATTTATTTTTGTTAACCCATTATTGTATATATTACGATTTATCTTTTTCAGTATAAAGGCAATTTTTGAATATATACACCTGCTTTGAAATGTTGTTTCTTGTTATGGTATTTTTACATCCCCTTGAATTAAATTGTAATGTCACGCTTTGGCATTTTGAACATATTCCATATCAGTGTTGGAATAATTCCCTTGTTTGACATCCTCACCTGTTATATTACTTTTAGAAAGTGGGCATTTTCTTGTTTAACCATCCTGTGTGCCTCTGCCTGTTTGTGTATTCACCATCTGGTTTTGGAGTGACTGGAGCTGGGGATGTGCTTTCAATCTAGACAGTCACAAGGGGGGTTGAGGTGTGTCTTGCCTTTCCTGCGTAACCATAACCAGGCTAAATAGACCTTTCTGCATTAGAGTGGTGGGAGGAGTTTTCACTAGCACCTTCATAGGCTGTGTCTGCTTTACACAATATTGTCTCCACCTCCTGTGGTAAGCTGGACCAGGAAGGACAGAACTGGTTTCTACTGAGCTCAGAGACTCCTGCAACAAATACTACAAAGATAAAATAGGGTATAAATGTTAGAGCTAAAACTCCTAAACTTTAGATTACTTTTGGAATCAAGAGGAACTATGCCAAGGAAGAAGAGCTGTGAGGATGAGACTGCCCCTTTGCTGTGTGATGCTTTGCTGGGTTGGCCTGCAGTTGCTGCTTCTGCCAAGAAGAGGGCAGAGACTTTAACTTCGCTGTGAAGCTGCTTGTGAAGAATCTCCAAGGGCCTGTGTGTGCTTGCCTCCTGTTCTGCAATCTCAGGGACACAAAGACATCACCACCAGCTTCCTTGAACTCCACTGCTGAGTGTTCTGACCTGCCCGGAGGTGCCTATTCCAGTGTTGGGCCTCTGGAGGTTATTCCTGTTGCAGGGAGGTGAAAAAGCTTAAAGAACCCATTAAAATCTACGCATCGCCTTTCCAGCGCCTGTTTTTTCGGACGCCGCACCACCGTTCAGGAAGAATTTCCATGCACCGCGCCATGCGGTCAAAGAATCAACGCAATGCCTATCAGTGGCTGAAAAATCCACTGCACGCTGAGTCAAGCGCACCGCCATCCGAAGTCCGAGATCCCTGCGCGGACTCCAACGTAGACCCTGCTGTGCGGCTGAAAGAATCAACACATTGTGGGACCAAGGCTGAAAAATCGACTAAACACCTGTTTGCTGCCGCAGCTTCAACCTCCAGCATTGCACAGATTTCCACGCCTCACACCTGAGCGGCAGGTTTTCCGACTCATCACCTGCAGACCAGAACCGTCTTGGAATCATCCCATCACTTCCCCCTACATTCCAGATTCGATGCATCACTTCTCCTGCGTGCAGCGGAACACTCGCACCACCTCCCCAAGGACTCAGGAACTGACGCATCGCTGTGGTTTTTTATGCTTCTTTTCTGTAAAGCTGTTAGGCCTTGTGAAGTTTGATGCACCTAAAGGTACATTGTGTAAAATCATGCATCCATAAATTTCTATGGACATAGTTGCTTGAAATCTTTTAAAAGTCATATTTTGAATTGTGTATGTTGGATTTGTTTTGTTTTGATCTTGTTTGCTTAACCCCTTACATGCTTCTGACGGAACCACTCCGTCATGGGCCACGGGTGCCGTGTGGTCATGACGGAGTGGTTCCGTCATGCTGCGGCCGTTGGCGGCCGCTCCGCCCACGCGGCGCTGATTCCCCGCCTGTGCGGGCGATTAGCGCAAGTGGGTGGAGTCATGACGGAACCACGCCGTCATGAGCACAGCTCGCCTGTGACTCATGATGGCGTTGTTCCGTCATGAGCATAGCGGCGCCGCAAACCCCCCAAACCCACCAGCGCTGCGGCGGAATTCGCGCCGCAGCGAAGGGGTTAAGATAAAGATACTTTATTTTTCTAAACTGGTGTGGTGTCAATTTGTAGTATTTTCACTGTGTTACTGTGTGTCTTGGTACAAATACTTAACACATTGCCTTTGGGATTAGCCTGTCTGTTCATGCCAAGCTACCAAGGGGGTGAGCAGGGGTTATCTAAAGTATATAACTCCAGACTAGAAGGAAGGGTCCCACCTTGGATATGGTGCATAACTCTGCCAACTAGAGACCCCCTATTTCTATCATTGGTGGTCAGCAGTGAGGATTTGGACTTTTATTTGCACTTGACATACACTGATTAGTGTACACTATTGCTGAGTGCAGACATTTACGCGACCACATACTGCATTTTGACTCTTTTTGTCTTATTTTTGTGATAACCCTTGAAGTATCCACATAGCATATCTCGCTCCAGTGTGCCAGCAAATGAGGATGCAGAATGTGTGTTTGAGATTGAGAAGTTGCAGTCTTACAAATTGGATCAACTTAAACAGTTTAAAAAAGATTTTGGATGCCCAAAGAAAAGCGCCACCATTAAGGTGGAGCTGCAGAGGGCGGTGAGGTCCTTGTGGGCAGCATGAGAGGCTGAGGAGGTTGAGAGTGAGAATGTGGCTCTGGATGCACAGAACTAGCAAGGGGAGTTTGGAGCTCAGGATCTCCCTGTGGGGAGAGTGCCCTCCAGGCCAGGCAGTAGTGTGCCTTCTAAAACATTTTCCCCGGAGGAGATGGAGGACAGACAGAGGGCCAGTGATCATGAGCTGGAGCTTGTGATGCTCCAGATTTAAAAGTTGTATATGGAACAAAAGCAAAAAGAAAAGGAATAGGAGAAGGCCCTAGCTTTTGGAAGTGAGGTCCCTTGCCCTGGAGGAAATTAAATTGCTTTTGTCACATGAGTTGAGTTTGAGGGAACTGGAGATCAAGGCCAAGCAGGCAGAGTCCAGTTCAAATGGTGGTAGCATACAGCTAGTGCAGACTTTGGGGAAGGTACACATGACAAAAGATCAGATACAGGATTTTAAGAAGGGGGAGGACATATATGATTGGTTTGCAGCTTATGAGGCAGCTCTCAGTATGAATGAGGTCCCGGAGAAGCAATGCGGAGGAGCCTTATGGAAATACTTTGAGATAAATGGGAGGGACAGCTTGATGCCACTGAGGTAGGCGGGTGCTCTCACTTAGCTAAATATGAAAGGGGCTTTATGCCTCAGGTATTGGCTCACCCCTGAGCATAGGAAAAAGTTCAGATCTTTTAGTAAGGTTGATTCTAACACTTGAGTTGAGTATGTGAATCTTTTTTGCAGATCACTGGATGGTTGGATAAGGCTACTGAGTATCGGGTTGTATGATTTAATTTCATGGAAGCACTTGTATAGTCTTTGTTTGCCAGAGTTGTGCCAGCATCTGATAGATAGCAAGCTGACTGACCCCAGTAAGCTGGCTCAGAAGGCGACCTGCTGGACCAGAACCAGGGTCTACAAAGGGCATGGGGTAACTCAACCAAAAGAGGGTAGGCTCACCTGCAGAATAGTGGGAGGGGACAAGGGTAATCAGAAGGAATTCTCTAGAGAGCCCCTAACTATTATCCAGGTCAAAGATTCCCATACCCCACGTGAGGGGGATCTCTACAGGGAAGCCTGCAGAGGGGGGTTTCTGCAAATGTTAACCATGTGATTAGGAGGTCAACATAAAGGGGAATCCCACGTGTCCTAAGTGGGCACCGGCACTCACTGGTGCGCAGTCACAGGAGTTGGCCAGTGTTGCGCTTGGGAAGGAGTTGGTCCCAGGAGAAGGGTGGGAGCGAGCTGAGATGACCCTTGTCTCACTAGGAGACAGTAAGATAGTCCAGAGAACCGCCTGCCAGCGAACACTAAGAAGTACGGGCAGTGGGTGACCATCAATTGACAGAGGGTGGAGGCTCTGAGAGACCCAGGAGCTAGTGTGACTACAATAAAGTGTCACCTGGTGTCTGAAGAGCAGGTGGTCCCCAATGTGTTTCACCATGTAGTTGCTGTGGACAACTCAGAGCGACAGTATAAGGTGGTGCAGGTTCTGTTTGAGTGGAGGGTGTCTCAGGTCCCTTGAGAGTGGCTGTGAGCCCAACTATGCCTGTTGATTGTCTGCTATTGAATGACCTAGAAGATTCCCCTTGACGTGAGGTGAAACACCAGGCACACTTAGAGATGGTGGGTTAGCATGAGTGGCCCAGGACACTGCCAAAAAGAGGAAGGGCAGGGGGTGTGTGAAACCAGCCCCAGAAGTTCCCACGGTCCAGGAGGAGGCAGGACCTGAGGGGTATGCCCTGGAACCTACAGGGGAGCAAGTGGCCGAACTGGGGGACTTACCTGAGCTGACCTATTGCAGCAAGAAGGGGCACCCACCAGGGATCAGTTCTGAAGGTAGAAGGAGTGCCCTCCCCTTGAGGATCTGGGGGGGCAGGCTGCAGACCAGACAGTAGGACTTGAGTCTGGATCACACTGGATTTACTGGGAGAATGATCTCCTGTATAGCGAGCCTAAGGTTGCTGAGGCTGGGTCAGCCCATGTGCTGGTGGTACCCCAGTGCTTCAGAGCCTACCTATTGGGTCTTGCTCATGATGTGCCTTTGGCAGGACATTTGGGGCAGTACAAGACCTATGAACGGCATGTCACCCACTTCTGGTGGCCCCAAATGAGCAAAGAATCTGCAACTCATTGCAGAACTTGCCAGGCAAGAGTGGAAGGAGATGTTAGGCTCCTCTCCAGCCTTTTACTGTTGTCAGCACCCCCTTTGAGAGAGTGTGTATTGATATTCTGGGGCCTCTGTACCTCAAGACAGCCTAAGGCAACAGGTTTATCCTGGTCTTGGTGGACCATGCCACCTGGTACCTGGAGGCTATA
This sequence comes from Triturus cristatus, assembly GCF_964204655.1. Classification (NCBI taxonomy): domain Eukaryota; kingdom Metazoa; phylum Chordata; class Amphibia; order Caudata; family Salamandridae; genus Triturus; species Triturus cristatus. The sequence continues at coordinate 592,503,566 of NC_140583.1, read as the reverse complement.
CCTCAAAGGACATTAAGAATTCAACATAGACTTCGGTGAGACCTATGTGATTTCCTCCTGTGTCCAGCCGGACAGAGGAGCATTTAATCTTGATTATTTGAGAAGATATAAGCAAAATAAGGAAAGGCTGATGAAACAAGGGCACAGTCCTGTACCAAGTTTCCAAAAGAAAGAAAAGGAGAAAGGCCAAGAAGTTAGAGGCAATTATAAATTGATAACAGGCAAACACATCTTGGAGCAGCAAAGGGGGCTTACATTACAATGAGTGACTTTCAGATAAGCTCTACCTAATAGTGTCCACAGAACATTTAAACAATTGCCATAATGTGGAACTATTCAAATAAGTCGACGTAACGTTTCGATCCCAAGCTCCTATTATACAGGGATCATCATCAGGACTGGAGAATATCTCAACAGAGTAATGCCTGGTAGATTTAAAACGCCTATGAATAATGTGTCATGGGGAAAAAAAGTGGAAAAAATACAAAGGAAAAATTACACAAAGTCAGCATTTGCATACTCAGAAAAATAACAGGAGCACTGTCATTATGTGCCTACGAGTGGCGCCGCATGTGGTAATGGTGATGGGAAAGCTTAAGTGAAGAAGAACCATTTGGGTGACAACTTCGTATTTAAAAACCGATATGCGACAGGTAGAAACGTGAGGAGTGTTTCTTGTGAGTTGATGATGCATGCGAATATATTGTTTGGCGACACGTCCGTATCGATGTTAAATTAGGTGAAACTTGAAAAAAATGAGGCATGCGAGACAACGACGGTTGGTGTGCCGCGCTTTCCATGCTTGAGGACCGTGTGACTGGCAAGGGTGACCGTGCATATGACCAGGATGAATTGAAGTGGTGGTTACCTCAGTGGGAGAGGGGAGGGGAAGCAAATGATGAAACAGATCTCAGGGAAGTGTTTCCTTACTGCTCCAGGTGGATACGGATTGTTCCGGGCAGTGGGGTTGCGGTATCTAAAAGCACACAATGGAGTCAGGGGAACACGTCTGAGTCTTGGGTGACAGCTGGTAGTGCTGTCTGGGTGAAGTTCGCGCTGATGGCGGGAGATGACAGGGAAAGGTGTCCCGCCATCAGCGCGAACTTCACCCAGACAGCACTACCAGCTGTCACCCAAGACTCAGACGTGTTCCCCTGACTCCACAGAGGGCAACCTTATTGATACGGTAAGCAAGCTCATCGTGCTAACCCCTTGCGGCCACTTCATCCATTTCCTCTTTAACCATTGTGTGCTTTTAGATACCGCAACCCCACTGCCCGGAACAATCCGTATCCACCTGGAGCAGTAAGGAAACACTTCCCTGAGATCTGTTTCATCATTTGCTTCCCCTCCCCTCTCCCACTGAGGTAACCACCACTTCAATTCATCCTGGTCATATGCACGGTCACCCTTGCCAGTCACACGGTCCTCAAGCATGGAAAGCGCGGCACACCAACCGTCGTTGTCTCGCATGCCTCATTTTTTTCAAGTTTCACCTAATTTAACATCGATACGGACGTGTCGCCAAACAATATATTCGCATGCATCATCAACTCACAAGAAACACTCCTCACGTTTCTACCTGTCGCATATCGGTTTTTAAATACGAAGTTGTCACCCAAATGGTTCTTCTTCACTTAAGCTTTCCCATCACCATTACCACATGCGGCGCCACTCGTAGGCACATAATGACAGTGCTCCTGTTATTTTTCTGAGTATGCAAATGCTGACTTTGTGTAATTTTTCCTTTGTATTTTTTCCACTTTTTTTCCCCATGACACATTATTCATAGGCGTTTTAAATCTACCAGGCATTACTCTGTTGAGATATTCTCCAGTCCTGATGATGATCCCTGTATAATAGGAGCTTGGGATCGAAACGTTACGTCGACTTATTTGAATAGTTCCACATTATGGCAATTGTTTAAATGTTCTGTGGACACTATTAGGTAGAGCTTATCTGAAAGTCACTCATTGTAATGTAAGCCCCCTTTGCTGCTCCAAGATGTGTTTGCCTGTTATCAATTTATAATTGCCTCTAACTTCTTGGCCTTTCTCCTTTTCTTTCTTTTGGAAACTTGGTACAGGACTGTGCCCTTGTTTCATCAGCCTTTCCTTATTTTGCTTATATCTTCTCAAATAATCAAGATTAAATGCTCCTCTGTCCGGCTGGACACAGGAGGAAATCACATAGGTCTCACCGAAGTCTATGTTGAATTCTTACTTCCTAACTAAAAATAAGCTAGGGACTTTTGTTAACAAAATAAGTTTGTACCCGCGGTCCTTAGTTACTTTGATCGGGTTCCCTTGTCACTTATATCAGTACATAGCGCAATCGCTGGATTGCAAGGGTTTTTTCCTACCCTTCCCAACCAATCCTTTGGTCGGGCCTTCCTAGTATTGTTTCTTTACTTCAATTGTCACCCTTATTACACACTAGACTTCTCCAGTTTACTTCTTGTCTAATTTTCTTCACTCCCTTCAAAATCATAATATGTCAGCTTTTGCACCTCTATACACTGACGACTATATCAAACAACTATGCTCAGGACCCTCTCTGCTATCTGATACCACAGACTTGCCTACAACACTTACTACCTCAATACCCGACCAACTAGAAAAACTTAGAAAGAAGCAGGTCCGTTTACAACTTATGGTTCTTATGCTCACCGAATATCTCAAAGCAGAAGTCATTCCCCTTGGCTTACAAGTGCGTAATATTCCCGGAATCTTCACTGACAACCCAAAGTACATAACAAACTTCAGTTACATAGGAACCACATGCTCACGACATTGGTTAGTTTTAGGCATAGATATTGCGACAGAAACATTGAAAGCCTTGGACACAGAAATTTCAGACCTCTACAAACAAATTCAAGATTCCAATCCGACCGCAGAGGCCAAAAAACTATTAGAACAGATTGACAAAACCGTCTCAGATTTTCATAGAATAGAGCAAAATAAGAAGTCAAACAAAATCAAAAAAGATCTTAAATCATACAGTACAGAAGCTAACTATCCTTATTTACAGAAAGACTTCTATACCAACAGATCTTACGGCACCCACCAAAACAATCGCCCTTGGGGCAGATACAACAGACGCCAGAATCTGGTAGGCTTCTCGGATACATCAGCGGAATCATCAGACAACTCCGACCCAGGTGAGGGCACCAGCACCACAAGACGTGGAGGCGCCCAACAACCGCCTTTTTTAGCCAGAGGCCCCCAGGAGCCCCCTCAACGAGGCAGGGGCAAGAGAAATCAAAGATGGTACAACCCCCCGGGAGAACGCAGGACACGCAACAACTTCTACCAATGGTAGATAATGTTCAGTCTCTCACACAATACATTGACACCATTCCCATCTTTAATTTATCTAGCCATTCATTGGCCACAGATGAACTTTCTCTCCTGAGAAAAGGTCTATCATTTGTACCAACTGTGCCACCCAACTTTATGGAACTCCACACTGAAATTTTGAGATTTTTTAGGCGTATTCGTCTCCAAGCATTTTTTCAACTGCATCCCACTCCTGAACAAATCAAAAACACTCCTTTTCGACCACCATCCAATTTTTCACCTTCAGCGGGCATGATCCCATCTGAAATAATTACTTTCGAAAAAATGGTTCTTAAAGATCTTGCCTCAATCCAGAACAAGAAACACTTTATTCCTTTCAACCTTACATTGAAAGAAAAATTGGCAATTGGTCAACTCAAAGAGAAAGATTCACTGATCATTAAAAGTGCAGATAAGGGTGGAGGCATAGTCCTACAAGAAAAGGTATCCTACGTAGCGGAAATTCAACGGCAGTTGGATAATAAAGACCATTACTTAATACTGGCAACAAATCCGACAAAAGAAATTCAGGAGTTAATCCATAAAGTAACAACAGATGGCCTCAAGAGTGGTTTTCTCTCAAAGAAAGAATTCATTTATTTGAATGTGAAAACCCCACGAACCCCAGTCATATACACACTACCGAAAATCCATAAAAACACCACTCACCCACCAGGCCGTCCCATTGTTTCAGCCTGTGGCTCTATCCTCGAACCATTAGGAGCATATGTAGACTTTTTTATTAAAGAATTTGTTCCTAAAACACAATGCTTCGTGAGGGATTCCATGTCAATGATCAATCTTGTTGAACATCATCCATATAATCCAACATACGAAACACTATGTACAATGGATGTTGAATCACTTTATACCAACATACCACAGACAACTGCCCTACTGGCAATCGAAAAGATTCTCAACACAAGACCACGACCCCATGCAGTTCCTACCACGTTCATTTTGCAACTCCTAGAAATCTGTCTCACACGGAACTTTTTCCTTTTTGACAACACTTATTATCAACAGATCAAAGGAACCTCTATGGGCGCAATTTTTGCGCCTAATCTGGCAGTTCTGTTTATGGATCAACTTGAATCCAATGTCATCCTTACTGATTCCAACCCATTCTTCCCAGGCATTTGCCTCTGGCGTAGATATATCGATGACATTTTTATAATCTGGCAGGAGAATACAGAATCCATAACATCTCTTGTACATTGGATGAATAATAATTGTTCAGGCCTATCATTCACCGTCACGACTGACAAAGAGTCCATTGCTTTTTTAGACCTCACAATATTCCACTGCGAAGGGGAATTACTGACACGACTATACCGGAAACCAACCGAGCGTAATACTTTATTGAATTACGCAAGCAACCATCCTAGGGCTCTCAGAGATTCATTACCCTACTCCCAATTTCTAAGAATAAGGCGAAATTGTTCTTGCAAGACCGATTATTTTAGAGAAGCCAACTATCTCTCCTCAAAATTAAAAGCAAGAGGATACCCAAAGGGAATCATCAAAAATGCTTCTAAACGTGCTTGGTACTGCCCGAGGGACATTCTGCTTACACCGAAACCAAAAAAACAAACTGACCGGCTAGCCTGTGTAACCACCTTTTCGCCAGTCTCTAACAAACTAAGAAAAATGATACTACTTCACTGGCCCATCCTCAATGCAGGAACATTGACATTAGATAAACCACTCTTTGCCTTCAAAAAAAGCAAGAATCTCAAGGATCATCTAATACGTGCAGCTCTACCCTCCTCTGTCAACACTTCTACTCTCGAGGGTGCATGGGGCCTCCCGCCCATTCTAGGGCATTTCAAATGTAAAAATTGTAATGTTTGTGCATTTTGTATGGAAGGTAAAAGTTTCACCTTTAACAATATTCCAGCAATCAACACTTCCTTCTCTAATTGCAACACTACAAATGTGATCTACCTCATTATGTGTCCATGCCAAAAGATCTACATAGGTCAAACGACGCAGAAAATAAAAACCAGAATATGCCAGCACAGAAGCAGAATCAGGTGCAAGACTCCGAATGCGCCACTTGTTGATCACTTCGAAGAGGCTAAACACAATGAGGATGAAATCCGTTGGACAGTGCTGAAAGTGCTCAAACTACCACCACGTGGAGGCAACATGGCCCAACTACTAAACAAAGAGGAACTTAAGGCAATTATCACATATGACTCAATTCGAAAAGGCCTAAACAGGTCTGAAGATTGGACAACACTCCTCTAAACATGCTTCCCATAAGACTGTTCCATGCATAATAGAATTCATGTTATCTATAAGTTCAGTTGTAATGGCATATGCAAATGTATTAATTTTTGAATATGACGCATTCCCTTCTGCATGTCAACCTGGTGTCAGGACCTGCTTCACTCACAAGGCACCGGAATTCACATCACTTTATTGTCCCACTCACTACTCATTCCCAACGCAAAATGGCCCCCAATCTTCACCGATCCACTCGCGACTCTCTCCCATCCCAAAATGGCCCCCGCCAATTTTCAGTACCTCTTCCATTTCTACGGCATTCATTAGCTTAAATCAATCCCCTCCCACCCCAGAATAGTCAGCACCGTCGACCGTCCTTGACTCCCCATTGCGGAAGCAGAACAAGGTAAGCGCGAGCACACCACGCAATGCTTTTCTCCTCTTGTCACCGGCAATCCACTAACGGAATTCCATTCCGCTCAAACAGCACGCGGACAGCCATTGTAGCTGCCGACCGGAGGAAGCCGTACCTACGCAGTCCTCCGTCTTTCAATCATTTTTGCCTCTTCGATTGTCCTGATTTAGGGTAAGCCATTTTACAACACGGAAATGCTTAACTTAGAATAAGCACTGCCTGACTATTTAGCATTGTCCCCATGGTAACCCACCGTCTCTTGTCTCCTGTCCCTAGCAATCTTATGCACTTCATAAGTAGCCGATTTGCGGCTTCCAGTCCTTGACACTCCTCCTGATTCCAAAGCGTGTTCTCTCCCTATTTTAGAACTGGTAAGCAGTCTGTCCTTTCCAATTCAGTGCCCCTTTTAGTTCTCCCTTGCTACTTTTAAACCCCTTTTATAACACCTTTCCCTGTCATCTCCCGCCATCAGCGCGAACTTCACCCAGACAGCACTACCAGCTGTCACCCAAGACTCAGACGTGTTCCCCTGACTCCACAGAGGGCAACCTTATTGATACGGTAAGCAAGCTCATCGTGCTAACCCCTTGCGGCCACTTCATCCATTTCCTCTTTAACCATTGTGTGCTTTTAGATACCGCAACCCCACTGCCCGGAACAATCCGTATCCACCTGGAGCAGTAAGGAAACACTTCCCTGAGATCTGTTTCATCATTTGCTTCCCCTCCCCTCTCCCACTGAGGTAACCACCACTTCAATTCATCCTGGTCATATGCACGGTCACCCTTGCCAGTCACACGGTCCTCAAGCATGGAAAGCGCGGCACACCAACCGTCGTTGTCTCGCATGCCTCATTTTTTTCAAGTTTCACCTAATTTAACATCGATACGGACGTGTCGCCAAACAATATATTCGCATGCATCATCAACTCACAAGAAACACTCCTCACGTTTCTACCTGTCGCATATCGGTTTTTAAATACGAAGTTGTCACCCAAATGGTTCTTCTTCACTTAAGCTTTCCCATCACCATTACCACATGCGGCGCCACTCGTAGGCACATAATGACAGTGCTCCTGTTATTTTTCTGAGTATGCAAATGCTGACTTTGTGTAATTTTTCCTTTGTATTTTTTCCACTTTTTTTCCCCATGACACATTATTCATAGGCGTTTTAAATCTACCAGGCATTACTCTGTTGAGATATTCTCCAGTCCTGATGATGATCCCTGTATAATAGGAGCTTGGGATCGAAACGTTACGTCGACTTATTTGAATAGTTCCACATTATGGCAATTGTTTAAATGTTCTGTGGACACTATTAGGTAGAGCTTATCTGAAAGTCACTCATTGTAATGTAAGCCCCCTTTGCTGCTCCAAGATGTGTTTGCCTGTTATCAATTTATAATTGCCTCTAACTTCTTGGCCTTTCTCCTTTTCTTTCTTTTGGAAACTTGGTACAGGACTGTGCCCTTGTTTCATCAGCCTTTCCTTATTTTGCTTATATCTTCTCAAATAATCAAGATTAAATGCTCCTCTGTCCGGCTGGACACAGGAGGAAATCACATAGGTCTCACCGAAGTCTATGTTGAATTCTTACTTCCTAACTAAAAATAAGCTAGGGACTTTTGTTAACAAAATAAGTTTGTACCCGCGGTCCTTAGTTACTTTGATCGGGTTCCCTTGTCACTTATATCAATACCTCAAAGGACAATCACGGCCCGTGTGGTGATCCAGGGACTGATGGGGGTCTTTTACCGCATGGGTTTCCCCAAAGAGGTGGTATCCAACCAGGGTGCCAACTTCATATCTTTTTATATGACATCTCTGAGGGAGCAGTGTTGTGTAACCTACAAGTTCACCACACCCTACCACCCTCAATGCAGTGGGTTGTTTGAGAGAATTAACTGAACCTTGAAGGACATGATTGGCACTCTGCCAGACTCCCGAAGTGTAAGTGATACGTCCTCTAGCAATGCCTTCTCTTTGCTTGCCTGTGAGGTCCCGCGGAAGGCCTTGGGGTTCCGTTTCTTTAAGATACTGGTTGGGAACCCGGTAAGAAGACCTGCAAGTCTGGTGAAAGAAGGCTGGAAGAAAGCTCCCAGGAAGCCCCCTAGGATGTATTTAGCTACATGCTGGCCTTTAGAAACCAGACTGTGTGTTTCAGGAATCTCTCTTAGGCGAACCTGGGAGCCAGCCAGGAAGAGATGAAACGTTGGTTTGACCAGAATGCTCCTCTGGTTATGTTTCAACCTGGCCAGAAAATGTGGGTCATGGCCCCGGTAGAACCTTCTGCTCTCCAGGACAAGTGGACTGGGCCTTTTGAGGTGGTGGAGCGCAAGGGTGATGTCACATATCTGGTGAACTTGCAGTTTCCAAGGAACCTTTTGAGGGTCCTGCATGTGAACCGCCTCAAACGTCATTTTGAGAGGTCTGCAATGACCGTGCTCCTGGCGACAGATGCTAGAATGTGGGAGGAAAGTGAGCCTCTCTCTGACCTCCTGTCTGCCCAGGAGCAGAATGGGTCAGTGGAAGGTGTGGACCTCTCCCCAACACTGACCCCAGAACAGAAGAGGGACTGGCATCAGATACTGGGACACTTAGGGTGTTTGGCTCCCTGTTCTCCTAGACCCCAGGAGTCACCCACTGGTGCACCCACGATGTGGATACTGGGGATAGTCCACCTGTAAAACACAGATTTACAGGCTGACTGACAAGGTCAAAGCCAACATCAAGGACAACGTCTCTAAGATGCTAGTGTTAGGGGTGATAGCGCCCTCCAACAGCCTTGGGACCAGCCCACTATTCTTGTTCCCAAAGTATGCTCCACCTGGTGCCACACCAGAACTTCGGTTTTGTGTGGACTACCATGTGCTTAATGCGGTCACCAGGACTGACGTGCACCCAATCCCCAGAGCTGGTGAGCTCATGGAACGGTTGGGAGAGTCCAGTTCCTCAGCATGTTTGATTTAACGTCTGGGTACTGGCAGATTGCCTTGACCGATGGGGCCAAAGAAAGGTCTGCGTTTTCAGCACCAGAGGGGCCCTACCAGTTCCAGGTGATGCCCTTTGGTTTTGAAGAACACCCCTGTTACCTGTTATAGGTTGGTCATACAGATGTTGGCTGGGCTGGAAGATTTCAGTGATGACTACCTGGATGACATTGAAGTGTTCAGCGCCATCTGGAAGGAACACCTGCAGCACCTCTGGGAAGTGTTGAAGGCCCTGCAGAAGGCAGACCTTACCATAAAGGCCAGTAAGTGCCAAATAGGGCAGGGATCAGTGGTGTACTTAGGACACTAGGTTGGAAGCGGCCAGGTGGTGCCCCTACAACCCAGGATTGAAACCATTCTGGCTTGGGAGCCCCCCCAAGACCCAGACTGAGGTGAGAGCCTTTTAGGTCTCACCGGATATTACAGGAGATTTGTCAAGGGGTGTGGCACCATTGATGCTCCTTTGACTGATCTGACTTCTAGGATGCAGCCCAGGAAAGTGATCTGGACTGAGGCTTGTCAGACCGCATTTGTTGCCCTGAATGCTGCCATGTGCACGGTGCCTGTGCTGAAGGCGCCCGACTTCTCCAGGAATTTGTTGTGCAGACAGATGCTTGAAAGTATGGTGTGGGTGCAGTCTGGCACAGCTAAGCGATGCGGGCCTAGACCAACCTGTAGCCTTCATCAGTAGGAAGTTATGTCCCCGGGAACAGATGTGGAGCGCGATTGAACAAGAAGCATTTGTTGTGGTGTGGCCACTGAAGAAGTTAAGACCCTACTTGTTTCGTACTCACTTCTGAGTTCAGACAGACCAAAGGCCCCTCAGATGGTTGATGCAGATAAGGGGTGAGAATCCAAAATAGTTGAGATGGTCTATCTCCTTACAGGGAATGGACTTTAGGGTGGAACACCGCCCTCGTGCAGAACATGCCAATGCTGATGGTCTGCCCAGATTCTACAGCCTTAGTGATGAGAACTCCCATGAGGGCGGGTAGTTCTCCCTACTTTCAGTTGAGGGGACATGTGTTAGACCTGGCATCCTTGGCGTGGTTTCCCCTCTCTTTTTGCCTCTACCGCCAGTATTTTTAGACAGTGTGCTGGATTTCGTTTTTGCTGCTTTAGGAACTCTGGGCACTTTGCCACTGCTGATCAGTGCCAGAGTGCAAGTGCTCCTAGGGTAAATTGTGATTCTGATTTGTTATCCATAATTGGTACATTTGATTTACTTGTACACCCCTAGTAAAGCATGCTGTGTGTGCCCAGGGCCTATAAATCAAATACTACTTGTGGGCCTGCAGCACTAGTTGTGCCACCCACATGAGTAGCCCAGTAAATGTGTCTTGGACCTGCCACTGCAGTGTCTGCGTGCACAGTTTTCAACTGCCATGTCGACCGGGCAAGTACACCCACTTGCCAGTCCCCAAGCTTCCCTTATCTTACATGCAAGGCACCCCTCAGGTAGGCCCAAGGTGGGCAGGGTGCAGTGTGTGTGAAAGGTAGGACATGTGCTGGTGTGTTTTGCATGACCTGATAGTTAAATACTGTACATTTCGCATTTCTCTATTGAAAGGCTGTCTGTCACATAGGTTGACATGGGAGCTGCCTTGTAACATCTTACAGGTGTAACTTTCCGTTGGGACAAGATTGAGATCTGAAGTTTAGGCTCTCTGAATTCAGAATTAATAGCGCACCTTTTATTTAATGTTGTTTTTAAAATTGTGTGTTTGATAATGCCACTTTTAGAAAGTGGGCATTTTCTTGTTTAACCATCCTGTGTGCATCTGACTGTTTGTGTATTCACCGTCTGGTTTTGGAGTGACAGGAGCTGGGGATGTGCATTCACTCTAGACAGTCACAAGGGGGGTTGAGGTGTGTCCTGCCTTTCCTGGTGACTCATAGCCAAGCTGAATAGACCTTTCTACATTTAGAGTGGTGGGAGGAGTTTTTACTAGCACCTGAATCCCCATTTCTAGCACTTTCCTTTTCCGTGTTTTTTCTGTTGTGTGTCGTATGGATGTTGGAACTATTCAATAGAAAGTGGGAATAGGTTGAAGCTGAACAGATTTCCACAGACTCAGATCATGTTTAAAAATAGAAGGCGAACATGTATGGCAACACCCAGCAGTGTCCACCAATTTCACATCAAGTTAACGTCCTAGTAAGATACTCATCTCTCTGATTAAATTGTATTATATAATTGCAACCCTTCCCAATAGCCTTGCACCCAATTGTAGAGCTTTTTCTATTCAATATAATTTATTCATCCCTCCTAAGGAGAAATGACTCCTGTCTGTTCAAGAATTGTACATTCTCTTCACTCTTTTATCCTTTATTTGTGAGGCCTTTTATTTTAAATTGACCCATTGTTTCATAGTTTCCTCACCCTCTCACTGTCCTGATTGTATTCTCCCTTTTACTACTTCTGTTCTCTTTTCATTTGTCCATAATTGCTTCCTTTTTCTGTTGTGCTGTTTTTGATTGTTCACAGTACCGTTGGTGGTCTTGACTATTAGTTGATCTGCAATTTCCATTGTTCAGACATTAATTTGTCCTGGTGTGCAGTCTCTGGTGATGTTAATGCCAGTCCTCCCATGGAGATCAGCGATGGGGGACACAGAATACTGCACTGTGGAGCCAGATATAAACTCTAGCCAAAAAGTTATGTGGAGTCAATGAATGTGGGTCATCATTGGGAGGCCCTGTTAACTAGTGATAGCATAGGCTGTGTTGGGCTTTCAAATGCATGAACAACCTAATTGCTTATAGGGGGCTGGATGACCTAAACTCATCTATAATTCTTGATAGGCTCCTCTCCCCCTTATCACATCGACTGGGCCAGGTTGACCAGATGGGATGTGGACCCGGGTGGTCTAGTGATTGCTCATGCTACTGGCAGTGGGGTGATGAGCTAGAGCAGGGAGGGCCAGATTTGGAGTGGACAGCATAAATGTTTGTTGAATGGTTGGGGTCCTGGTTAGGACTTCAGACAGTAAGGGTTTTATTGTGTATCCTGTTGTGCTGAACCATGTCTTACCCTGCTCCTCTGGTGTTCGCTGGTCTGCCTTCCTGTTAAGGCTGGGGGGGAATCATCTCACATTGGAAGGATGCGACCCTCATGTGTAGCTTGTTCCAGTGTCCGCATGCATTGGCCCCAAAAGAGAGCAGCTGTAGTTTAGGTCGCATCCATGTGCTGAAGTGGAATTGGCTTTGAGTCTGAACGAACCAAGTGGAGTGGAGGGTTTGTTGGAGTTGTGGTAGAGGGATTAGTTTTTTGTGCTGGAGTCTGCAGTTGATATGTGCAGATTTTTCTAGTGCTCTCTGGACACTCCCTTCTGGCTCTCATTGCACTGGTTTGAAGGGTGTTCGGATTTCCTCATGGTTGGAAAGGTGACCAGCATTGTGCTGGCATAGGAAGAGGAATGGCGTTAGTGGGAGAAGGAAACTTTACGGAGCATAGGGTTTACGTGGTAGATTTTAAAAGATTTCTTGGCTCCTTGGGCACCTCCGGTCTGGAAGCCTGGTGGATGGGGATAGCAGCATATTAGTTTCCATCAGAGAATGGATTTTCTAGGGTGATGGCCCGAATTGCTAGGTGCTCTAATTCAGCCTGCTGCCTCGGGGTAAAACATGACACACATATATACTCTTATCCGGTACCTGATTGCAACAGGAGCACTCTCCTCAATATGATATATATATATATATATATATACGAATATGTGACGTTACAATGCGATCAAAATGATTGCGGAAAGTTACATTGCAGTTTTTACAATGCAAGTTGTTACAACGACTTGCGCTGGAGGGTGCAGGACTTAGGAATAGTATGATTTACTATTCCAACACCAGTCTACATACAGTAGGGAAGGTGTTGGAATAGTAAATCATACTATTCCTTAGATTAGACTGCCATCCAGCGCAAGTCGTTGTAACGACTTGCGTTGTATTACCCGCGATGTAAAGGCATTGCGATGCATTGCCCGCGTGGTAATGGATGTTTCCCATATATAGACAAACGCGTTTACTGGAACACAAGTAACCTCGAGCTATTTGCCTATACGTTTGACTGCTTTTCCTGGGATACAAGCCCTACTAAGACCCATGCTGAATAGGACTATTTACAGGTTTTTCCTGGATTCTGGCGGAACCGTTTTTGAATCCACGTTTGCCCTGAGGAAGTCGTTGGGCGATATAGCCAAGACGAAACATGTGTTGGCTACATCTTGGCTATACCAACTACGCCAATCTGCTGTCATGAGCCATGTGTAAAACATCTACGGTTGTGAACAGGATGAGAAAATAAAGAATAAAGAAGAATATTAACATACAAGATTTGGACTGATACTTTCTTTGATTGACTTCCTGATAGCATAAATTTGCCTTTTGCTCGGGAACGGGATCTTGTCTCATATTTGTTCTTTGTGTATCTTTGGTCACAGAGGATTTTTTGGATACGTGGGTGGCCGTCTCCTAGCTGTTCCCTCGAGCACTCCTTAGATACTATTGGTTTTTTGATCATAATAATGGTATTGCGCAAGGTCTGACCTAGCCACACTCCAGTCACACATATATCATCTAACCATCTATGAACCTGTTTTTCCCGGATTTACTCCTCTTTATATACAATCTTTCAAAGAACTTTTGTAAGGGTGATTCAGTGCTGGGCTCTTGTCATGTGTGGCAGGGCTTTTGTGTGATAATGATCAATGTTACATGAAAGACAGGCCTGATTCCACGTGAACAAGGATGAATGCATTAGCAGGCATGAGGCTCAGAAAAACCAAGTTTGAACAGTAAATATAATGAATGTGTGCTCAATCGCCATGTTCTCAATTTAGGAATTCCATGGTGACTGACACCATTCAAACTAACAAGGCAGAGAAGGAGAACCTTCCACTTCTCTGGTTCATGTGTTGTAATTGCTGCTGCAAAGGAAGATGACCTTGCAGAGATCCATCGAGGGGGGGAAATGCAAAAAGTAGCATTAGCTTCTTTAGTTTTTATATGCTTCTGCTAAGGGGCATTGTGTGCACATTTTTTTAACAAAGGAGTAGAAGAGCACAAATACCCCTTCCTCGGTCCTTAGGACATCGTTACTGATAAAGTTATGTAAAGTAACACACGGGCTGGATTAGATGCATAGAACGGTTGCTGAGAGGAGATGCTGATTTGCTGAACTGCAACTGCTGTCACATGGACCAAAGGTATGAGTGAAAATTATACATGGTTTTGCATATTAGTAATAAATAACTCATAAAATTGATAGAACCATATAAGTTGGATGGCTGGCAACATTAAGGAACTTTGGGTAGGAATTAGACTAAAAGGTTAGGGGTGCATGATGGAACATCATTCTCCCTGATTTGTATATTATCTGCTAATTTGTTTGTTATGATTGTGATCATTCTGACACGCAATATTTATAGACTTAATACTACAAAATAATTAATTGTATGGTAGTATAATACCAACCATCATTTGTGCTTATTGTTTGTAGTGCAAGGATGGGGCTCCTTTTATCACACCTGCAGATAAGAGATTCGCTGACACTGCTCATATAATAGAGCATAACTCAGGAGAAGTAAGAGACTCCTTCCAGTTCTCCTTTTCAGAAAAAGGTGCATTTCCTGTAATAAAGTTCTGATATCTGTTGACCCTTGCTTTCCAGGCTCATAGTTGGATACTAGAATCCTTGTATTCATAATGTTGCACCCCACTAGTTTTCCAATATTGACATTTGCCTCCTCATCAGTTCTTCTTATACTGTATTTTTTTGTTCTTACCCCAGACGTTGTGGTCTCTCTTCCAAGTGTAGCTGATTGTCCAATAAGTTTAGTTCTAGTTCTTTCATTAGGAGCTTCTTGCCTAATATTTACTGCTCTCTCTTAACTTCGGTTTGATATTTGAGGTAACACACCTCTGTGAAAGACCTTATATGCATCCCATATTATTGGTAGGAATACAGTTGACTCTTCATTTAGTTATTTAAAAGTAATGGTCTGGGTTATTATCTCATGTAGAACTTCAACAACCAACGCAAGTTTTCTATCTAAGGTCCAACAAGACTTTTATTATGTAGAGGTTGTCATTAAATATTAACTTTACTGCTGCATGGTTAGCCCGATGAGTTATTTCCTCGACCCTCTCTGGTAGTGATCTAACCTCTAAGAAAATATCTAATCTTGGCAAGTGTCCATAATTTTTCAAAAGAAAAGTATAACGTCTTCTTAAACCCATTTTGTCTCTTCGAATGTCAATGAAGCTAACATTTTGGATCAGATCTTACAATGTCCTACATAACCTGAGAGTGATAGTCATAGGTCTATCTTTTGATCTATCCCAGGTACAATCCAGCAGCATATTAAAGTCTCCCCTCAATGTGTATAGAGCAGGAAAATCTATTAGTTTGCAACAGATCTCAACAGAGGATGCATATCATCTTAATTGGGATTATAAAACGAGGCATTCAGGAACCCATGAGAATGGAATTGTATCTTTTTTACATTACATCGGCCAGGGATATGTGTCCTTTCTTGTAAGTTCTCAGACACCTTTTTTGAAATTATCAGAATAAGAACCCCTTCATTTACTACTGATCTATACACATGACCCCTGTACATGGTAACGCTAAGGTATTTCTTACATTGATACTAGTTCAATTTATGCACATTTCTTTCAATTTTTAATCACTCTTGTCAGCTTCATTTTTCTGTTTTAGCTGTACAATTACATTGCCAACCTCCTCCACATGTCTCAGGTTATACATCTTATTTTTGGCATTATATGGAGCTTCGCTGGGAACTTTTCTGAATACTGCCCTTCACTGTCTTGGAGATACAGTTCTCGTTTTCAGTACTCGTTGCCTGTCCTTCATTGCCTTACATATATCTCATCAAATTAGAAAAGTAAAATCTGCCATTTGCATGGATTTTGCTTTAAGGGCTTCCATAAAGGCATATTCTTTTACAGCAAATGAAAGTAAACTTACCAGCATTTTATGAGGACTTTCCCTGTTTGGATTCAACTTAAAGAGGTCTCTGTGCACATTCATAATTTCTCTTGCCAACTCTATTATATCAGAGGTTTTCAGAGCAGCTTAGAGTAATTTATTTGCATATGATTTTATAATGCTCTCTTCAGCTGCTGGGATACTTAATATCCTTAAAGTATTGGATTTTGCTTAGCTCTTTACAAGTTCTCCAATGTTACCATTTCGCTAACGCTATAGTTTTCGAGGAATTATTTCACATAGTTTTTTGGATGTCTCCATGATTTCTACTGATGTTTTAGTTCTAGTAATAATTTGTCCAGTTTACTTTCAGAAGAGGAGCAGGCTGGCTATATCTCCTGAGTCAACTCCGAAATAGCAAAACAGTTACTTTTTTCTCTGTTTAAGACAGACAACATATTTACAATGTATTCATATCTCAATGCACCCCTTTATTCACCCCTAAATTGACTTCATTATGTAGTTAGGATCTCGTTCAGGCTTCATTTGTACTGCTTTCATTCTCTCTGTTCTTTATTAAATGTATCAAAAAATGTACATTTGTTAGAGGTCTTGTAAATATGTAATTATCTTATCTTGAAGGCTTCTACTACTGGGCTTTTATTCTTTCCTAGGATCTCACTAAATGGGTTGAACATAAAACTAGTCTCAGCCAGAGGAACCTCTGTTGTCAGCACCTCCAGAGCACCCATTACAGCAGTTGTTGTGAGTTGTTTCAACATTAGGGTACGGTTATTGTGAGAATTGTGTTAACTAATAGATTACGAGGGTCTGCAGAAGTCAATTTTGTACTACTCGACTAAGCTCATACCCTCTCCAAAATTAGTTAGCAGTTAGTTTGTAGTCAGTTGTATTCTTCAGGTCATCTACTTCTTTCACATAGATTGTTGTAGTGGGAGGCTTCCTATTTCCTGATATATCACTACCTGACTTAACTTTTTTTCTAATGTCCACAGTTCTGTGCTTGTTTAGCAGTATTCCCTTTGTAGATAAGGCAGCTTTTGGTCTTGATTTTACCAAATCTGTAGAGGAGTCATTAAAATTATTAGTTGTGGCTTCAGTGCAAAGTGAATTCCGGAGATATTTGTTTTTAGTTAAATAGCTAGTAATACTTGGCTGGATACGCCTCCCTTCTATACCATCTTATGTTTTATTCACTGAGTTTGTCATTTTTAATAATTTTCCATTATAAAAGTATTTTTGTATACCTATTGGATTCGTCTGCTGTACCAGCCGAATTTCTTCGTTCATGTAACTTTGGAAGTCCTTAACACACAATCCTTACCTACTAGCCATGGTTGTTTTTAAATAGACTTTCTCGAATATATATCCTGCCTTCTTTATTCAGCTGCCCGGACTGTATTTATTGAAGAGACCGTTGCCTGTAAGGAGGAAAAACCCCTTGCTGTAGTTGTTATGTAAGATCACAATATATCTTGTATAGGTCGTCCATGGACAAGACCAATGCCCTCAATGTTTGTCGAATACGGAGCCACTCCGTTCCTCTTACCAGACTTTTGTTGATCTGACTCTGAATATAGCAACCCCACGCTCACGCTAACCTGGGGAGAGAAGCAGTCCTCAAAGCTACAACCTGGCCTTGCAGGAGAAAGTCTGCAGTGTGCCTCCATCTCAATGGCCGATTGCCACATGGAGCAGCATCCAAATCCAGCAAGATGCAAGACTGTGGCAACATTTACTTTCTTCTACCCAGTGACCATACTGGTAAGTTTGCTTTTATAGCCATCTTTCAAAAACAAACCAAAACACAGTGCCTGGCATAGAACCTTGAGGCTGCATCAAAAGCATTGGGATTGGGAGGTTCCGTGCATTCTTCTGTATAAAAGATGAATGATTGCCAGGACTTCCGACTGCCGACTCAAAGCACACCAGGTTCCTCCTCGCCAGAATAAAAACATTTTGGTGGGATGTTTCGACTGCAGGCATCATTTTGCATGGTTGACAAGCTTTGCAGTCTTTAAAAAGTGCAAAGCTTGCCACTTTTCCCAAAGCTATGGGTACAATTTATATTTCGCCCAGCCCTAGCCACCACTATGCAGGTGGACATTATGGATAGGCAACATTTGCATAATTTTCTTTCTTTTAATTATGTGAAATGATGGCAAAATTATGTGTCTTTATGCGAAATGCAGATTGGTTATTTTGCGCTATACTTTAGTGCAAAACACATCTTTGCATCAATTTTGCTGCAATGATGCATTTAAACAAAAGCACCAAAAACAATAGCTGATTGTGTTCTGTTGTTCCTTTGCCTTCCCGGTAAACTTTTGTCACAAATCGCACCATTATATGGCGAGTGGCGCATAGCTATATTAAGTACAATGGCGGAATTTGAGGAGTTTTGCATGACAAGCGAAACGCTAAATTATGCAATTTACGCTGGCATATTTTAATTCTGCTCAGGCCTAATGGACATTATTAATGCATGTGTGCTTTTGAATTAGTGATTAAATGTGGCTTTGTTGGGCAACTTGTACTTGAAGATAGTGCAACTTGGCTTAGAAACTAGAGAATGGAGCATATCAATCGTAATAGTATTTACATAGGTACCTGTTCCATTTAAACATAATTATGCCTCATATTGTTTTTTGAAAAAATGCCACTGTTCTATAGAGCACGCCTCCAAGATAAATCACTTGTAGTACATATGGCTTAAATACAGTTGGTTGGGAAGCAGAAATAATTAGAAGAGCCAAATATTGAGCGCATTTCTAAGTTCCCGTTGGTTGGTTTAGAATTTCATAATGCGTGGAAGTCCACCGGAATAGTGCCTTGTTGAACTGATCGGCTACATCTTTAGATACAATGCATGCTTTTGGGATGTGAAGACATAGACGTGTGTGGCAAAAGAAAGTGCAAATGGAAATCCATTTCCTCTATTACCCGTCGCTTACATATTCAGGACTCTGTGAGTAATAATCAAGGAAAATATTGATAACAAATGAAAATACTAAACATGTCCTAATGCGGTAGTTCAGGAGGACACTAGGACTCTGCTGGACAGGATCTTTCCAGGTCAATGGCCGGGACGCTTGACAACACTTGCCAATCTGTGAGGAGTAACGCTAGAACAGCCTTGTTGGAGACAAGGAGGCCCATTAGAATGTCGGCCGACATTCCTTCCCGCCTGCACGCCATTCTCCCCCCGCCATATTACTATGGCGGGGGGGAACCCCACGGACGGAAAGACCATCCGCCGGTTTTCCGCCGGTAGGCAATCCGCCCGATTGCCTACCGGGCGGAAAAGCTGTGAATATGGTGGCGGTTTCTGGTAGACACCGCCATCCATGTTAATATGCAGGCGGGGACATGCCTTTCCGTGGCGGCAAATGTGGGGGGTGCACATGGGGGTTACCTATGGTACCCCCCTGCATTTCAATGTACAGCGTGGCAGGCACAACGCGGTGCCTGTCACGTTGTGCATTGAAAGGCACAACTTGCTTTTGTGGCTTTGCGGCGGGCGGTGCTTCCAGCACCGCTGCCGCAATGTTACAAATGCGGGATGCGCCCACCAGTGTGGCGGGCGCATCCCAATTGTAGTTGCGGGACCGCCGCAAGCATTGTGGGCGGTCCCGTTTCCCGGGGGTTTGTCTGCCCGCCATACTAATAATCCCCTAGGCATGGGCGGTAAATTCCGGTCCACTTGCGGAATTTGGGTAATTTCGTGTTACGCGGAGAACGCGGAATTGCCAAAAATTCTGCATTCCACGGCATCGCGGAATTTTTTGCTTTTTCGCGCTTTCAAAATGCGTGTTTGCGAGATATTTTTCCCCGAGCACGCAAACAGCGTTCGTGAACAAAAAAAAAGCATCGCGAACAGGGTGGAACAGGCAATTCCGCATGTTCGCGGAACCTTTGCGTGCTCGCGGAGATTTTTTACCGTTTCGCGGAGCTTTGCGTAGCGCGACTATGCAAATTCTGCCCACCTCTAGAGACAAGCTCCCTAAGATTTAGAGAATCCAATGATAACTAGGGAACATAACAATGTAGATAGCTTAGCACTCTACCAGGTTCAATTTACACCATGAGACATTATTAGTCAAATTAAGGCACAAAAACAAGGGCAATGTAATGTTTCTGTTTTGTCTGGGATAGTGCAAGTATGTGAGTAAAATGTCCCGACGTCTTTGTAGCACTAACAGCAGTAACACTGTATTCCATGAAGACAGCCCATGATATCGACAATTTTTTTGAGCGTGCTCCTTCCCTTCCAAGGTGTTACATCTATAATTCAATTAGAATAAATAACGCACATCGTTTTCACAGCTGGAATATTCGGTAACTGGCTGCGACCAACTGGTGTAAAAGAATACAGCTTAACCAGTGCAACTCTTTTTCTGTTGTGGATCACAGGTTAATTAATTTCAATAGGCTTAGTGTATCTTAACAGAAACACACTGAGCTGCTGGCAAGGAATCAGGAAGTATGAAATGAGGAATTATGATGCTGACATGAGAACGAATGAAGTTGCAATGCTGGAGTTTGTATATTGTAGGCATACTTTGCTTTGTCAAATTTCGTTTAGAGCAGCCGCAGTTTCAATGGTCAGTTTGGTTATTGGTGTACAATTATAAACGTCCCTCGTTATTAGCAATAGAAGTAATAAATAATCTGTTTAAAGGTATGTTTTGACTATTTAGTTCCACGGAAAGTAGGCCTTCAAATTGTCCTGCTATGCTGATGAAGTTAGAATCTAGTAGGCTAAAAGAGAGAACTCCGGACTGTCATTTTCAATCATCAAGACACTTAAAGGTCTACTTACGAAGAGCATTGTGCAGTTCTACAATAGTAGTACAAACATATTATAAAATGCTATTCGCAAAAGTACTCTCCTATCTTTTTCTGTGCAGACATCTTGGCCCCGACTGAGGAGCCTCCAGACACCTTAGTAGTAAAAGTGGGAGGCAGAGAAGGGAGTGCCTGGAAAATGAGGAATTCTTGCAGCGAAAGGGGAGGAGATGAAGGAAAGGTAAGGAGTTATTTATGGTGGGATGTGCACCCATACAAGCTCGCCCACCCACAAAAAAGTGAACCTATTTGTATTCACAAACTGCACTTTTTAAGTTATTATAGCCGAAAAGGAGACCCAAAATAGAAGCTATTTACTCTAGTCAGAGCAGGAGTAAGTCCAACACCACACATTGCCATCCACTGGTACTGCAACATCCTCCCAATCAAAATAATGGAGGCTGGGACTGAAAATAAAACCTCTTTGGAAATAATCTTACATTAAATCAAATGTTTTTAAATAGTTAAAAATATAAACAAATATCATTTCATGTTAAACAAATATATAAAAATAAAACATGATTATTATTTTATTCTAAAATATTTTAACAACTTTTTAGAATTTAAAAATGAATGTAACATTAAGTTTTAATAAAATATACTTACATTATTTTGAATTAATCCCAGACCAAATGTTTTGTAATTATTAATGTATAATAAAATACTATAGGTGCGAATTTATTTTTGGCATCATAGTTCAAAAAAGTATTATTTTAACATATTTACAATAATTAAATATTAAACTAGCAATTAAGTTAATAGTACTGTAGCAGTTTCTGTTTATTGTTGTAGATTTAAAAAACTTATATAAAATTAATTTACAATAATATTTTTGCTAACTTTTTCCAAGTTAACTTTTTTACTTTTCTTTCTACTTTACTATGAGGAGACTCCGTCTGGGATGAAATTGACATATGGTAAACTATTGGGAAACATAAAAAAGTTTATAAAACGTGGAAAAAGTTGGCAGCAGGGTCTCTCTTAGATGTCTTCTCCGCTTAGTGTTGGTCAGCAGCACAAGAGTATCACTTAGCAGAGAGGTCTCTTTTATAAGCCATTTCACCAACTTCTGTTGTCTCAGTCTAATACGCTTATAGAGTATTGAAGACAGTCATACTTAACAGTGGCGGCTGTCCGTTAAAAAATATAGTGGGGCGCAATAACGGCAAACTCACCATAAATTCTGCCCTTCTCCCCTGCGTTCCACGAGCAGGAATAGAAGGACTTCCTTCCTGCTCAGTGGAATGTGAATCCGATTAATCCTGGAGCTGCTCTCAGTGTGAGAGTAGCTCCAGGATTGGTGAGAGCATGATATCCCAGCGCTCAACTTGAATCTGATGCTCTGTGTCAAGCAATCC
Source organism: Triturus cristatus (assembly GCF_964204655.1). Lineage (NCBI taxonomy): Eukaryota > Metazoa > Chordata > Amphibia > Caudata > Salamandridae > Triturus > Triturus cristatus. The sequence goes on along the minus strand of NC_140583.1, from coordinate 592,481,414 downwards.
CCTGGCTGTTCCACATCGGGGAATTGCTGGGTCTTCAGTGCGCATGTCAGGCTGGCTGTAGATAGCCAGCTGGCCAACCCGACATGCGCACTAAATGGGCAGCAGTAATCCTGCAATACCAGGATTCAGCCCCGCCTACTCCCTGGCTCACGCTCACACTGTGTACAGCGTGAGCATGAGGCAAAATAAAATGGCATTATAATGCCATTTTATTTATGTACCTTTGCCTGCTGTACTCACAGCAGGTGGCGCAACTACACTCCTCTCTTGTGGAGAAACCACTGCAGATACGTGGCCTTTCTAGTCAAAGCAGTACGCCATAAGCATAGAAGACATGGAACAACGTACACCAAAGTCACTAAAAAGCTATGTGATAAATCACTGGTGTTCCTTCAGGGCCAAAGGGACCACTGGGAAAACTGGCAGGATGGGCTGGCAAAAATCAATTAAATCAATTAAGCATAATAATAACCAACAACCAGAGGGCCTAATCTATGTGATAGAACATGTTTTATTTATTGGTGCCCGCATTACAATAAAAGCAGCTCTCGTTAATTTCCTGTGCTCCTTCTATAAGATTTACCCAAACAAAGTCATATTGACACTACATGACATCATGGCATTTTATGGGGTACTACACGTCAGATTTTTAAAATAATATGCTGGAAATTACACAAAATCATGCATGGATAACTAAATTTTGCCTGAACTTACTGACAATTTAAACCTCTGGCACAACCAGAAACTGGCAGCACTGGATGGAGAGGATGCAGAGGAGTATCTTCTTTTGTGACGCTTGCCGTACTGCAATTTTTTCTGAGCAGAATATACTATGGTGATTACATGACACCATCACTGATTGAAAAACACTGATCGGCATGCAGAGATATTTCAGTCTAACAAAGGAAAACAATTTAAATGCTTTTCAAAAATGACGTGGCAAGAAGTATAATAAATTGAACAGTTTTATTCGAAATCTGTAATAAGCAAAGTTTTATTTGATCATTCTCGTTCATAATTGTTATGATTGCTTGATATGTATAAATGTTTGTTTAGAATGCTATATCTCTTCAAAATAGTCTATCTCAACCCACAATTGGGGGATTTTCATGAACAAGTGATAGCTCTAAATAAGGCAGTCTGCTTATATTGCTTAACCGTGGTTAGCTTTTTCATTATCTCTTTTAGAAAGTGTGACGTTCCTAGAGAACACGTAAAAATGCTGATATCATCATGGCCAACAACCCTGTAGGCTGACATGTTTTTTGCAAATTTTCATGGGAATAGCCATTATAACATTGCTCTTTACAGAGTAAGCTTATGGTTTAAAAAGATGGAGATTAAGGGGTCTATTATGATGTAGGGCGGATCGCCACCGCCCGCATGGCGGTGGCGATCCGCCCTACATCATACCCCGCCCGCCACCCATTTCCACCCGCCATATTAGTATGGCGGGGGGGACCCCGGTGGACGGAAAGACCATCCGTCGGTTTTCCGCCGGTCGACCAATCGACCGGGCGGAAAAGGGTCTGGATATGGTGGCGGTGTCTGCTAGACACCGCCATCCATATTAGCATGGGTGCGGGAAGCAGCCTTTCTGTGGCGGCAACACATGCAGATTTTGCTTTCGGGGGCCGTTGTGGGCCCCCAGGGTATTGGGGGCGCACATGGGGGGGTACCTATGGTACCCCCCTACATTGTCACGGACAAGGTGGCAGGCACCACGCGGTGCCTGTAACATTGTGCATGACAATGCACAACGTGCATTCCCAGCATTGTAGCGGTGGCATCCTAATTGCAGGTGCGGGACTGCCAAACCACTGGCGGCCGGTCCCAGCACCGCTAGAGTGGCGGGCGGACAGAAGTCCTCCCGCCAGCCTAATAGACCCCTTAATGTCAACACGTGGATAGAGCTGAGATGTTTTGTGTCATGTTAGTTTAGTCTTAGAGAAGATTTACTGTCACCAAATCCTGTTTTGTTTTTGTAAATATGAGATCAAATCAGTGATAAAATGGTAGGTAAACCTCTTTGCGCTAGAGTCGACCGCTCTCAATTGGACAGTTGATTCTAGAAGCTGCGCAGAAGATGTACTTCACCGAGATCGTATAGTTTGCTTCTTTGGCAGACCTTTTATAAGGAATAGCTATTCAAAAGTATACTGAGCGATCCATCCTAAGAAGCTCCAATAATTCAAAAGGCAGGTTTGTTATTTAATGCTTTAGTTAAGGTTTAGCATAGTGCTTAGAAATAACTTTAAGGTGTTATGATGTCAGAAACTCGCTAACAATGTTAGAAACATTTATCTTGTTTTTGTTGACTCTTACATGCTTAACTACTTCTACTTTTCAATTCTGTGTAGTTAACGTAAATATTTTATACCAGACTGAGAATTTTATAATAAACATTTTTATTCCTATGTTCCAGTTTCTTAGTACTACTTTTTAGTGACAGTGATAAACAAAAGACTGTTTGGATTGCCACTGTGTCCCTGAACTCATCTAGAGTAACTTGATAAGACATCATGCGCAGGACTGCACAGTGGGCTGATGTTAGGGCTGCAGTCTGTCCAGCTATCTAATTCAATATTAGTGCAGAACATGAGAATTTGGAAATCCTGTTGGAAGGATCAAAGGAACAAAATAGCCTAGAGTCATATTTTGTAGACAATGTCTTTCAACATAGGGCTAAACAGAGGCTGCCCAGAGAAAGGCAACTTGAGCAAAGAGGATTTCTGCACCCCTTTCACCTTCAAGCTGCTCACTGGCATCCAACAATAACCAGCAATCGTAGTCTCAACAGCCATAGACCGACACTTGAGATGATCAAAGAAAACATCAGAGCAGAAATTAGCCTGCATTTCCAAAGCAGAAGAAGTCCCTCAAAGTCTTTAGAATTCTGGATGGCCGAAGAAAGTTTCTGGAAGTTGTTAAGTTACATTTATATAGGTGGGTTGTGTCTCAACACGGATATCCAAACTCGAGGAAGCATGGACGTTTTGATGAATCCATCCATCTTGCAATCCGCTAGCTCCCAGGGTAGTATCTTTCATCAAGGCAAAAGATTACCCCAACAGATTAGTCCCCAGCGAATCCTCTTTAATGGACTGTGGTTTCTCTGTATCAGCCCCCTACCAGTCTTAAAAGCACCTCAGATCACACCCTCAACTGTTGCAGCTTCTGAGAAGCAGGAACAGCACAGAATGCCACAGGCTATGCTCCATCTGCACCAATCTGGAGAGTGAAAAATCCCCACCTACATGCTCTCTGTGATGGGATCCAGTGTGACATGTTTGGCCTGGTAAAAAGCTCTATCTGTTCTAAAGGAGCACAGAAAGAGCTAACTCAGAAGGCATGGAAGTCTGAAGGGAAACGTTGTCAGCTACCGCCTACTAGACAGCCAAGCAAAAGTCTCTGCTCCTGTCACCTGAGCAGGAAGCCCTAGGTTTATCGATAGGCAGCCCCCACTGATGAGACAGGGCCCCAGGTAACCTGCAGCACGTTACACTCCTATAAAATGCCAAGGTGCCACTAATGATGAGGTGAGTTGCAGCCTATGTCCTTGGCTTATGTTTAGAGAACCCTTTCCCCCACAGAATCAGGAATAAAACAAGAGGTGCTGGATAGTAAATATCTTTTATGGGTCATCCCTGGGTGCAAGAGGAGAAGAGTAATTCGCAGTTGAGCGACTGTATTTTGTTTTTTTTAAATGCAAAAGACGGTTTGCGCTGTCTTCCATGGAGTTGGATCATCTCATAATGTAAGGAAGGGAATGAGAAAGCGATCCCAAGAGGTAATGCAAAGAGGACACTGGGTGAGAGCCTTCTAAGTAAGAAAATGAAGATTGACGGTGACTGCAGGTGCCCCACATTAAATATATGTTAGAGGTTCCTCACTGGCACAGGACTCAGCAAGAGCTCCCTGGATCAGGACTCGCCCAATGGCATCTTCTTGTTGTACTAGGCATAAGCAAACCTTCTTGGTGAAGAAAAGAGACTGAGCCGCTGGCTCAACACTGCAGATATGTGAGTTGGTTATGATCTAGTTGGGAACAAATACATCCTTTGAACTATCTGAAGCCCTGAAAAGAAATAGTCTGTTAGTTATGTAGTGGCTTTGTGTAAATTGACCCCGAACTTACTAGTAGTATGATAGTTCCTCAATAGTGACCTCATATTGTTGCCCATAGCGAGAAATCAGACTAGTAGTTAGAGTATAGAGAGATGAACTAGGTCACGGGTAATTAGGGAATGGACCATACCCTAGGCTTATCTCATATGGCCATTAGCATCTTTGGAACTGCGCTATGTGTGAGAAAATAGACGTTCTGCTTTCTCTGCTTTTTATTGAATACAAAAATATGCATGTATATATACTTTGCATATAAAAATGCACTTAGCAATATATTTGTGTTCTAATTAACATGTCCAGGAGCAAAAGATAAAAATATAAAAAATTTACAAACTGTCCAATTTATTATTCATCTTGCCATATCATTTTGGAAAAGCAGGAAGTAGCACCCAACTCCAACATTGAGTTGGACAATGGACAGCCGGTTGGTAGAGCAATTGTTAAAGTAAGTAAACACACTTTAGTGAAACTACAAAACAAAGACTCAGTCGAAGATAAGAATAAAGATATCTACAAAATAGAACCAGAGGAACGAGCTGAGCTATTGAGATCCCATAAGGTATCAGCTGAACTAGAGCCTGAGCAAGTGGAGCTAGCTAGCTAACTACCATGCCCCAGGGAAGCCAAGAATTCAAAGCAAAGCTCTGAATAGTAACTCCGCTAAGTATGCCAATTTAGGTGCTGATTCCGGTCCGGTAAAAATTATTTCCGTACGACTCGAATCTGTAATCCGAAGTACGATTCGTACCGGAAAAAGTACGTATGGATTGGCCCGCTCCGTACGAATCATAGCGGGAAAAGTTGTACGAGACGTACCCGGACACTTTTCCGTACGATTTGTAAAATGACAGTCCGAGCGTGCAAGTACGATCCGGACCGGCTATCTGATTTACGAATCGTACGGAAAATGGCCCGTACACGGGGAATGACTCTACCCGCTACGAAGCAAAGTTTGTACGACTCGTAGCCCGGGAAAAGTTGTTCCCGGGGTACGAGTCGTACAGCCCCCCCACCCCCCGTATGTACGCACCGTACCCCCACCCCTGTATGTACGCACCGTACCCCCACCCCCGTATGTACGCACCGTACCCCCACACCCATATGTACGCACCGTACCCCCACCCCCGTATGTATGCACCGTACCCCCACCCCCTGTATGTACGCACTGTACCCCCACCCCGTATGTATGCACCGTACCCCCACCCCCGTATGTACACACCGTACCCCAACCCCCCGTATGTACGCACCGTACCCCCACCCCCGTATGTATGCACCGTACCCCCACCCCCTGTATGTACGCACCATACCCCCACCCCGTATGTACGCACTGTACCCCCACCCCGTATGTACACACCGTACCCCAACCCCCCGTATGTATGCACCGTACCCCCACACTGTATGTACGCACCGTACCCCCACCCCCCGTATGTACGCACCGTACCCCCACCCCCGTATGTACGCACCGTACCCCCACCCCCGTATGTATGCACCATACCCCCACCCCCCCATATGTTCGCACCGTACCCCCAGCGCTACGTGTACATACGGGGGTGGGGGTACGGTGCGTACATACGGGGGTGGGGGTACGGTGTGTACATATGGGGGTGGGGGTACGGTGCGTACATATGTGGGTGGGGGTACGGTGCATGCATACGGGGGGTGGTGGTGGGGCCTGTATGACTCATACCCCTGGGGAATCAGCTTTTACGGCTGTTTTTGGCTCCTGTAAAAAAAGAGCCGTACGGAGTGCCGTAGGGACGGATCGTACTTGCTGGGCCGTAAAACGCTGATTACATCCGTACGGACGGCGCGTACAGGCTGTTCCGAAGATGATTTGTATGTTTTTTTTACCCGTATGGTCTTTTGTACGATTTGTATGGAAATCGGCTTTCTGTACAAATCGTACTTCCTGGGTTGTACGGACAGTTTACCGGGTACGAGTCGTACGGAGAAAACACTCCGTACGACGATTCGTAGGGTCTTTTTACCGGATCGGAATCGGCACCTCAATGTGCGAAATCTATGAAATCCATAAAACTCATGAGGCAACAAGAGTGTATGCCCATGTGCCAGTTCCTCAATTTTCTTTGGTTGTCCCCTTCCAGATGTGCCTACAAACATTATGCACCCTAGGAGGATGACTAAAGTAGGGGCTGGTAACAGAGAAGAAGAAATAGTGCTACCTAAGAGTCCTGGCGTGCCAGACAAGTACCTCTGAGAGAGTAGCAGAACGATTATTGAGGAGTCACAATTAGATAATTTGATCTTTCTGAAGTTTCACTGATAGAATATCGATGTCACAAACATCGATGTTCTTCATATCAATAAAAAAATATCAACTGCAAAAATATCGACTCCCATACCTTAACAGGTAAGTACAAAAATATTGATTACAAAATATCGAGGTAAAAAATATTGTGTTAAAAATATATCTACCATAATATATATTGAATATATTAAATACTAATATTATTTTTAACAAAACAAATAACATTTAATATACATTTTAACTAAATATAACAAATAAACTTAATTTTAAAAAAAATGTGAACACACAAACAATAATTTAGGCATACACATATATTTACTTAAAAATAATGTAACTATTATCTTTATTTCATTTTTAAACTTTAAAATTATATAAAAATAAAATGTATATATATATATACACACGTGATCAAGGCTTGTCGCCGAAACGCGTAGTGTGAATTAAACTCTTGGATTTTGATATCGTTGTTTCACCTGTTTATTACTGAGAGCGCACGATGAACTTTTTCGTTTGGTGTGGACATTAATTTTGCCGGCGTGCTCCGCTGGCGTGTGCGCCACCTCTCAAGGGTCCCAGCAGATCCGGAAGGAGCTTTTCTGTTCTGTGGATATATATATATATATATATATATATATATCAATTTAAATTAAATAAAAAAATCTATAATAAATTAAAACATTAAACTATTTAAAAAGAATTCAACTAACAATTTAAATTTACTATTCCAACTCCAGTGAGTACAACAGTAGGAAAAGTGTTGGATAGTGAAAGGGTAAAAATGACTATTCCCTCTTCAGTGAAAGAAACAGTAGAGTAAGTGTTGGATTGCGGAGGGGAAAAAATTACTATTCCCACTCCAAAGAGTGCAACAGTAGGGAAAGTGTTGGAAAGCAAAGGGGTAGAATTGACATTTCCAACTCCAGTGAGTGCAACAGTAGGGAAAATGTTGGATAGCGGAGGAGTATAAATTGCTAATAATACGTAAACAGTTGAAAAAAAAACCTAAAATAATATGAAATTTAAAACAAAAATAAAAAACAATATTTTAAAAATATAAATTCAAATATATTAAACATATAAAAAGAACACACATTGTAATATTGATTAATATAACAAAAACCTACAAATAATATACAAAAAAAATAATAAATACATTTATAAACAATAATTATTTAAAAGTAGCAAATATTAACAAACAAACAAATTATGTAAAACGTAAGTGTATTTATTTTATTTCTTACCCTATAATACCACACCAATAACAAAACACTTCAGCATTTTTTCTACATGTATATCCATATCTAACATAATTAAAAATCACTGAAAAGAAATTATTAATAAAGACATAAGAATAAACATCAATTGAGTACACAAGCTTTAACACTCTAATACCCACAACACACACCTAATAATTAAAATGTTATTGAATACCCACCCTTTACCCCTTTAAAAGTAAAAACAAAACACAAAAAAATAAACATTTACTCAAAATAAATATCAAATAATTAACATTAATTAACAACTATATATTAATTAACTAAACACAAATTACTTCCCACCCTTAACTCCTATAAACACCACAACACACACATAAAATTAATTAAACAATTACCATTATTAATTTACCAATTAATTAATTAAAGTTAATTAACAACCAATTATTAATACATTAATTTACACATTTAACACTATAACATCTCAATTGAACAAATAGTAATAAAGAAAAATGAATCTATAAATTAAATATAATTAAGTTACGTCCCACTCTTTTACCCTATAAACCCACAACCCGCTACAGAACTGAACAATGCAAAAATAAACTTAAAAAAATTAATACATATAATATAATTAAATTACTTCCCACCCTATTCCCCTATAAATCCACAACCCACTAAGTTTTTAACAACTATATTTTTGTAAACGATATTAAACACTTCGATATTATTAAAAACAATATTTCTTACCTTAAATCGATATTCTTGACCACGATATTCTTGCTGTCGATATTTCTCACCCACGATATTAATGACTCGATATTTGTGCAACTCGATATTTTGTGCTCGATATTCTGTCTCTGCAGCCTTTCTGAACATACTGGCCAACAACCATGTGAAGAGCACAATCATTAGGTCTGAAAATTGCGATAATTTATTCTCTCAGAAGCCAGGAATGCACTACATAGGGATCTGACTTCCATGCTGCTATTGATGGAGCATTCATTAAGGGGGGTCAGAGCACATAGCATCTTTGCTGACCTCCATACTCTTAACTTTAGTAGCAGCAAGACAAAACACTGGTGTAGCTTCCCAGGCTGAAGGCGAAGCAATAGAGCAGAAGTCAAAAAATGAAACTGTATCAAATGATGTGAATCAAGTATAGCTAATAACGCTTAAGCATCATTGGCTGGCAAGTCAAACACAATAGAGCAAGATGTAATCAGTACCTGCAGTATATGTACTCTAACAGTTCAAGCACAAAAGATGACGAAAGGAAAAGTAAAAACTAGCTGGGGACTACAAAAGCAGGGATATACGATCGACTTTATTACAAGGAGGTGAATGTAAACAAGGAGATATTGTAAGCGACGACGAAGAAAAAGGAAACAATGAGAAGAGGAGAAAGAAGAAAAAAAAAAGATGAGGAAGGCATCAAATAATTTTTTATATTCACTTAAATTGCTATTTTCCGACCCTAACAAGCATAAGGACCCTGAAATGTTAAGTGGTCTTAAGCTAAGGAGAGTGGAGTTGACCAGGAATCCATTCCCAATTACTGAATTTTTCAGCCAAAGGCAATGCAGGGATCTGGGAATAAAGTAATCGCAGAGCAAGTTGGCAAAGGGGACCCTGATGAGTATAAAGATCCATCAAAAAGCCAACTATGTCCAAGAAAAGGACACAGAAAAAGAAATGCCCTTTTAAGAGAAAGAGAAATGAGATGCCAGCAGTAAAAATTATCCTAGAAACTAGAAGTACAGCATTACCTATTTATGGCATTGATGTTGCACAAAATGAGTGCTCTGCCAGAAGGACTTTAGACGTGTTAGGGGCACTAGAGTGATTAAATCCACTAGATCCCCCATTCTCTGCAATTGAAAGAGAAGCAGAGGCTAAAACCACGAGCAATCTGCCTTTTGTGGGAAGGGTAGCCATAAGCAACCCAAATGCAGCTACTTGGCACTTGGAATTTATTGAGCTCTTCCCCTATACATGGCTTAAGAATACCCTGAATAGATGTAGGTTACTAGCCCTTTTTTCTGCAGTCCCTGAGTTAAGGGTTGTGACATCAAAGGGCATGAAATGAATAATGCTTCTCAGCCAACAAGCTGTGCCTGGACTGAGTAACGTTCAAACAACGAAAGTGGAGTTTGCAGCACTAAGTATAAGCAGGCTAGTACTAAACCATCTCAACGAGTTCCACGTAATGGGGGTAGATGTCCTTCCATGTTATTAAACAACAACCAGGGACAAAAGTTCACCTTGGCATGATTGACCCCAAAGAGAGATTCCGGCTTCACTAAGTTCAAGTAAGCATTGCTCCCTATGGATTATCAAAAAGAACAACTGTACGAATTAGAAAGGGGCCCGTTACAAAAATCTTTTTATCACCACACATGACTACTCAAGGACAATTAAACTACCAAACACTGAAAAAACGGTAGATAAACTAGGATGTCAAGGCTGGTCATGGCTAGCAACAGCCCTGGTAAGCAATAGTAAAAGCTGATGAAAGGCCAGCTGTATTGATTAGTTGACTGTAAAGGGCTTATATGGGCCACCCTGTGATAAGGAAATGAGTTATGTCAACAAGGACTTCTTATACATTGTATCATGAAATATTGAGGGTTAGCCAGTAAATTAGAGGATGAGACTGGCTAAAGTTTATTAAAAATCATTTTATCTGTTACTTTTGTGAAGCATGGGCCTTGTCTAAAAGCAGTGTAAATGCCTTTTTGGAAATTAGCATACCGGCAAAGCACTCTAAAAAGGGGTGCTCGTCAGGGGGGCCTTTCAATATGGGTGCCTGCAGGTTGAATTGTAAATTAGAGCAAGTTGGTGTGGTACATCTTTCTTCCAATGTTCTGCATGTAAGGTAAGGTAAATTTTATTTGCATAATTAATAAAAATCTTACAATTACTACTTTCATTGCAAAAACGCACCAATTTAGAAATATCATTCAAATTTTTTAAAAGAATTATAAAAGTTAAAAAACAGGTTTCTTGAACATAAATACAATATATAAACATTACATCAAACCATCATCTTCCAGACCATAGTATAAAATGTGTCAATTAATATTTCTGTAACTTATGCATAAGATCGTAAATTTAGTCCTAAATTTAGTCTTTATCTATTTTGGACTTCCAGATTTCCTGTGGCCGACTCACAAGCATCCAACTTCTTTTTGCAAGTATTAAAAATTTTGTAAAATTGGAAATCATTTGAATGTCCGTTGGTCTAAAACAGACTACCATGGCATGTCTGCAGGTACGAACACCTCTGTCAATAAAGCAGTTTTTCAAGTATCTTTTTCTTTCCGCCATCATTCTTGTACAAATACAAACAAGATGTAAAATACTTTCCTCCCATAAGTTGCATAATCTGCACATAGACGGTTTAGATGGTCTCAACCAGGGCACTGCATGTTTTAGGCCAGGTAATTTGCCAAATCGCGCTTTCATAAAAGTGTTTTTTGTTTCTGCAGACCATGGTATTTCTAGGTATGGTTGGACCTTAAGACTTATATATTCCTGGACCAACATCCATGCATGGGATCTCTCAATAAACAGTTCTTTATCTTTTAAAAGGGATAAATGTTTAACTGAATTATTTATTATTTTCTTAAAACTTTGTTCTGTCAAGGGCATTTCACAGATTTCAGTAACTGACAAATCTTCAAGTGCTTTTTGTAAATATTTATGGAAGGACAGTTTATTATTTTGTTCCATTTCCTTCCACAAGAATGTGCACATTGGATTATTAATATTTGTTTTAATTTGTCTCCAAGTCTTAATATACTGACCCATTCTTGCATATTGTTGATTACAAAAGCCAAATTCTAGCCTTATTTGAGCAGGTGATACATTAGTTGGAAGGCGAAATATATATTTAAATGTGTTTGTAATAGCACTATTTAATAATGCAGAATCGGTGCAACAAAGAATTTCACTACCATATGTAAGGCTTGGGAGCAATTTTGCTTTTATAACTTTTATTAATGGGGTATAAGTTGGACCTCCCAAAAAGCTGTGAAGTAGACAGAAGGCCCCTTGGAGTTTTTTAGCTCTTTTCCTCACCTCCTTTTTATGGAATGAGAAGGATCCTTTCTCATCAAATAGTATCCCAAGATATTTGTAACATTGAACTTTTTTTAGTTCCCGCTTTTGGTAATACCATTTATATTGACTGTCCTTCCTTTTCTTATTACTAACTTCCATTACTTTTGTTTTTGTTTCGTTTATAAACATTTTGTTCTCTATTGAATACATTGATGTTTTGTTTATTAATCGCTGCAGCCCTTGTTTGGCTTAGCAGAACGACGTCATCAGCATATAATAAGTTTGATACTTGTTTCTCCGCCAGCTTCGGTGAGTCTGCTAGTTCATTATTCATTTCAAGGGTGAAATCTGATAAGAATAGGTTAAATAAATATGGGGCTAAAACACACCCTTGCTTTAGGCCTTGAGTTGTTTCAATTTTCCTCGAGAGCCTTGATCCATTCCCTAGCCGGACTCTTGTCCAAGTGTCGGTATATAACATTTGAATTGCATTTAAAAGGCTGGAGCTAATGCCACAATGAACCAATTTCCTCCATAAAATCTGCCTATTCACACAGTCAAATGCAGCCTTGAAATCAACAAACCATAAATATAATGGCTGGTTTTTATTTTTATATTTTTCCATTAAGATTCCCAGTGTTATCACATTTGTTGTTGTACCTTGCCCGTGTACAAAACCCGATTGGTTTGGTGGAATTAAATGTTTTTCATTAGCCCAGTCAGTTAATTCCTTAAGTAGAACCAATGCAAATAATTTAGCTTCAATATCTTGGAGCATGATTAGTCTATAATTGGATGGGAGGGACCAACTTTTATATATAGGTGAAATAATAGATCCCTTCCATGAATCCGGAACTATTCTTGATTGAAGAGCATGGTTAAAAACTGGTGTTAAATAACTCGACCAGTATGAAGCTTCCTTCTTATATTATGTTGCAGGAATTCCATTAGGGCCAGGGGCACCATTGAATCTCTGTTTATTTATTAATTTACATACTTGGTTTTCTGTTATAACTATTGAGTTGTTATTCTTTTCTTCTTCAGTTCCGTTTATAATCCTTTCAGTAAGATTCTTAACCATATTGGGGTAGGATTCAAATGCATATCTATAAACGATACCCATTCAGATTCAGCCACTGTTGATGAAGGAGATTTCTTACTGGATCTACTTAATTTGTTTACTAAAATCCAGAAGTCTCTTGAATTCCTCTTTTTGCAGGAGTATAGAGCTTTTGCCCTCAGCACTTGCTTTTCTTGCATTTTGTCCTTCCAGACCATTTTCCTAACTTCTTTATTTATCCTTTTAAGTTTCACTCTGCAAACTAAATTAACTGAAATTTTTTTAACCTGTCTCAAGATTCTGTTACGTTCCCTTTTTAATTGATGGCTTTCAAACAAAATTTTCACCAATGAGCGTGCTGATTTATTTCTCCATTGACCTTTATTAGCATATTTTTCAAATTGACTGGTAATTAATTCTTTAGTGAAAAGAGACCATTTTTCAACAGCGTTCGAATAATCTCCTTCAAAGTAAAAATCAGCAATTGCCTGTGCAGTGTTTGTAATAGAATCTTTGGTACTATCTGACCAATAAAGTTTCTTATAATTAACTGTCGCTATTTCTCCCGGAAGTGTCTTATAATTTTCAAATCTTAGGCCATTTAGATTTAACTCAATTAATTGTAGGTCATGGTCACTTATATCTGTTCTCTCTATCTGATAAGAGAATTTTTTTTGGAATAGATTCAATGATGCTATGGTATAGTCTATTCTGGACCTATGGTCCCCAGTTTGGAAAGTCCATGCAGGTGGTGAATCTTGAGGAAATCGACCATTTAGCACTCTTAGGCCTATAGATTCTAATTCTTTTACCAGAGTCTTGGCTATTTTTTCATTCTTTTGTTCCTTCTTATCCTTTGTTAATGACAAACTTGGAATTGACCATAAATAATTTTGCCGTTGTATATCAACATCTCTAATGTAAAACCATAGCATATTCATGTTATAATCTCCAGTAATAATAAGTTCTGGTTGGATATCATTATCCAGTAACTGCAATGTCATAATTATCAGATTGCTCGCCATTGATCTTCGTGTCTTAATATCAGGATGAATGTAAATGTTAATTATTACAAGAGTTTTAGTTACATTTTGTTCCTTGTAACGTATTTTAACAATTAAATAATTCTTGTTGCTTTGAACATCCATTTCACTTTCTATTTTTAGACCAGTTGATATAAAAGTGGCCAAACCCCCACATGGTCTGCCATAGTTACTTGTTCTCCTAGCTAATGAGTAATAGCCTTTATACCCTTCTAATCTAAAAGGGACTAAAGCCCACGTCTCTTGTAAACAGATGATTTGACAACTACCCAGGGTATCTAGTTGTTTATTTTTAATTTTTGCTTGAACCCCGTTTATATTCCAGGAGCATAATCTAATCCTTTCATTCATGGTTATTGGACCTCTTACAGGTACATCAGTTAGTAGGTGTCAATCGTGCATGCCATTGTGGAGAGCAGCTGTTAGCTAACCTATTTTGACAGTGTCAAGTAGTGGGTCTCCTTTTTTTTCCTCTAGTAATTTTAGCAGATGCCCATTGGTCATTCCTTTGGAATTTTTTAATATTGAGTGCTTTTTATTATTCTCAGTTCTTATCTGATTATAATTTTGTAATTTTGATAAAATAAAGGGGCTAGGATAGGAAGGTTGAGGGGGAGTTGTTATTTTTATTCCCCAATTCTGAAAAAGTTTATGTTCTTGCATAATAAGACTGGCAGCAGTAGATGAAGTCCAGGTTACTAATGTTGATTCTTGATTACTGTTCTTAATTATGAGAAATTCAATTGATTCTATATCTGTACATTTGATTTTCTTTAATGCGGGTACTGCGTTGCACAATTTTAATATGTTTCCACGATTTAGAATATCTTTGTTACCCCTAGATTTATATTCCGGCGTAAATATTACCTGCCTCTCTCCATCCTTATGATCTGGATTATTTAGTTCCCTTTGTTGCACGCTTTTCTCACCTTGAGCATGCTCAATAAGCCTTCCATTGTGATTACTTACAGTTTGAGATCGTAATTGTCGATAATTGTGTAACTGCTTCTTTTTGATTCCCCAATCTTGTGATAATTTTGTATCCTTCCAGATTTTTGACAAATCTCTATTTGTTTCATCCCGACTGATACTCTCACTCTTTAATCTTTTTATTTCCATTTGTGTGGTGTTATTTTCCTCGTATTAATTTTTTTCCATTGGCATTATCTCTATAGATTGATTTTCCCCGTTATCTGTCATTTTTATACTGTCTACTTGCTTATTTGAATTTTTGTTTTTCGTAGTTACTTGAGCCTCATTATTGAATAAAGGATAAAAAGGTTTTATTGGGGATTTTTGTTTGCCATCACCTTCGCAGTCTGATAGTTGGTCGTGGTCATTACCTATATCCAAACTCACTATAGTCGATGTATTTATATTTTTTGTACTTTTAAAGATTTTGTTTCTTGCTTTCCGCAGTTTTTTTCTCTGCCTTTTTGTAAGGTGTACTTCCGGAGCAGCATCCGTCACTGTTGATTGTGATGAACATAAGTTTATCACTTCTTGGTCTTTTATGTTATCACCTGATTTTTCTTTAGCAACTATATTCTTGCCCTTACTTTTTATTATATCTTTAGAAGGGCAGTCAACCTTAGTGGGTTGGATTCCCACAGTAGAAAAATTACCTTTTACATCGTCTATTATTGTTTTTAGAATATCCGGAATGGTAGACAGTTTATTAATTAGTGGGGCACAACTACATTCTGCATATGTAGATATTGTCTGGGACTGTGCCCTTACTATTAAATTGTTTAACATTGTTATCTTCTGCTCAGTTCCGGCAACAGAGGAAGCCATAGTGCTCAGGAGATCTATTTGGACCTCCATTTTATTAGATTGGTATGTTAAGGCTTCCAAGGTTAATTGCGAGGTTTTGAAAAATAAATCCCAAATTGATCCTGTATTTACACTTCCTGGTACCTGAGTTCCTGGGCTATGATATTGCCTATTTATGAATGATAGATCCTTATACTCCTCTTTTTGTGATGCTTGAAACTCATGACCCTCGTCATAAGAATTAATGAGTTGCGCATTACTATTCAAAACATCTGTTTGATGTGGAGTACTCCAACGCTGCAAAGATTCTTGGTTGCTCTTATATTTGTCCTTATTAGTTTGAACTCTATTATTTTTAATACATTTTGATTGGTCCAGTTTTTTCTTGGCGTTTATTTTAGACAAACTAAGATCCAATTTCAATGGGGTGTTAACATCCCTTACAATTTTCACCCCGCAATTTAAGTCATTTGGAGCTTCTTGATCTAGTTGACTTATTTGGTCCAGATTAGATGGTCCCTCTATTCCATTAACTTTGCTGATTTTTACTTGCACTTCTATTGGCATTGGGTGCCTAGTTGGTAATAATTGCTGAGTATCTCCTATCATTGGGCTTGTGCACTTTGGATTCTCTTGTTGTGAACAACCCATATGAGGGATAGTTAACATCTCTAGGTCCGTTATTTGACCCCAATGGCTAAGCTGGTCTTGAGTTAACTGTGTAATACGTTCAGCTTCAATCTCATACTCAGTGTGGGTTTGCTTACTTGCTCCGTGCTTTGGAGATATAATTTTCTCACTATTCAATGGTTTAATTGGTGTTTGAAGATCACATGAGTTCGTTAGCATTGTTAGCATAGCACCAGTTGGATCTTTCATATAGTCGAACTTTGACGGCGATTTTCCCAATTTCCCAAATGTGTGGACCCTAAATGGTTTAAGGGGCTGTAAGTCATCTGTCTGTTTTATTTTGAATGTGTCCAGTATTAGTTTTGTTGTATTTTCCTTTTCCTTTTGATAGGAGGAAAAGGTGGCCGCTCCTTTCCCGGCTTCATAGTACAGCCTCCTAGGGGAAGAAAGGTTTGCCTCTTTAGGGAATCAATGTGGGTAAATGACAAAGCCAACCACGACCTTCAATGGAACAAAAAGGCTCCTTCAAGCACCTTCCAGTAAAATACCCCCAAATCACAACCTCAACACTAAATCCACCAGTACTACTGATATTTGTTAAGTAAATAAATAAATAACTAATTCAATAATTGAATAAAAACCAAAATCCGAGTAGGGCTGTAAACTGAGCTTGTGTAGTAATACAAGGGACAAGGCTTGCTTCAACGGGGCCAAAGTCGATTTGCACATGCCTCTTTTAACTAATTATTCATTGATTTTATAAATTTACTTTTCAGACTCTGGCGGCTCAGCCACTTACTGATTAGACCTTAGATGGGAGTAACAGGAGCAGGAGCAGAATTAGCGCAGAATCACATAGACGTCAGATGTAAAATACCTCACTCCACTCCTCAGCTTGGCTCTGCTCTTGGTATATCCTTGGTGTAACATTGAGCCAGGCAGCAGGCAACATGCCAGGGCTCCTCTGATCATCTGTACCACCAGTCCGCTAGCTAGGGATCCTCCTCCACCGTCTTAGCTCCACAACAGCAGCTGATTCCACCGCTGCTTGAGATAGACGTGTCACAGGACAAAGACCCTTAAAGTTCCCTCCACTCCACTCCCGCAACAGCGGCACCGTCAATGGCCTCTCCTGCCTCCCCACTTAAACGCCCGCACAACAAGGCGCAATCAAGAGGACATGACAGGCTAAGGGTTACACAGCTCGTTGCTCGTTGATCATCGATACCACGGCCACACTGCCACTCTGGGCTGGCTCCGACTCCACTCCTCACTCCACTCCTCACTCCTCACTTCTCCCAACGCTGACGCCAGCCACCACCAGCAGAAGGTGGAAGGAGGGTGGAACAAAAGAAGATATGGCACAGCAGACGGCAAGGACTAAAGCTCCAGGCAGTCGCTCCTCCTGCGAGCTTCACCAGACTGCCTCCGTCGGATCGGGAACGGAGTCGGGCAGTTCCCGAGTTTGTTTTTTCCTCCGGTCCCGGCTTCAGTCGCGAGCTCAGCAAGATCTCAGCACGGCAACCAGCAACTGCTCCTGCCTGCTTGCTCGCACCGGCCCCGGCCCCGGCTTCAGTCGCGAGCTCAGCACGGCAACCGCAACCGCTCCTGCCTGCTAGCTCGCTTGCACCAACAGCTCAGCTGCTCTCAATCCCGATCCCGATCACGTGACCAAACACTCAGATCGAAAAAACGAAACAATACCCAATGTTCTGCATGTGAGGCTTTCCAATATTAGTCAAGAAGTTGATGTGGTCGATATTATGAACGTTTACTTTGCACCTGGTTGGTCCCCTGTGGTCCAGGTAGTCTGGTGGAATTTTGTTGATTATGTTGAACATATTAGAGAGGAGTATGATACTCGAAAAGAAAATGGGAGAGATAATGTGGGAAAGCATCTGACATTGATATGAAGTTATTTTAACATGCAGCCATCCAACGCTATTGTTAATAGAAAGATACTAACAGAAGGTTGTTGTTTAGGCATCCTGAGCCAACTATGAGTCTATATAAAACAATTAAGAAGTGCAAAACATTCTCATCATTCTCGATAAGCCAACGGTTACGATTAACCCCTTCACTGCTAGGCCAAACTCCCCTCCCCCCCAAGCCTTTTTTTGGCTATTTGGGGCAGTTCAAGCTTAAGCCCCCATAACCTTTTGTTCACATAAAGTATTCACAACAAAGTTGTGTTCCTTTCTTCTTACATCCAGAGGATTCTAAAGGTACCCAGTGATTGTGGATTCCTCTGGAGGAGACCGAGAAATCAGCCAATATGCAGCTAAACTTTGGGTATTTGGGGAAAAACTGAGGAAAGGTGCCTTACAAGAAAGCGTCTGTTTTTTTCTCTGCAAATGGTATCAACAAAGGGTATGTTTTGCTAAAATCGGCATCTTCCCAGCTTTCAGGAATTGTCAGACTTTTGTCAGAATCCAACATTTCCTACACTGTTTTGGCATTTTACTGGGAGCTATTCATTTCTGAAAAGTAGACAAAAGTTTTAGCAAGGGGTATTTTGTGTGGATCCTTCAAGGTATTCCTATAGTAACTCACAGTTGAAAAAAAAAATATTGACATTGAGTTGAAAAAAACAGCCAATTGTGCCAACGTTTCCACCTGTAACTTCTTGTAAGTATGGCAGCAATATACAGTTATGCCTGCTGGACTCTTCTGGTTGCAGGACTATATAGGCTTTGTAGGTTCAACAAGAACTTGAGTTACCCAGAGCCAGTAACTAAGCTGCCCCTTGCAATGGTTTTTCATTGTGTACCGGGTATATAGCAATTCATTTGGTAAAATATAAATAGTAAAAAATAGGTATACAAGGAAACCTATGTATTTCGTTAATGGGAACAGAAGCAGTTGTTATTTGCACATCAACGAAATTGTGGGTACCCATACTAGCATGTGAATTAGAGTACATTTTTCAAAATGACTTCTTTTTTACTCAATGTCTTACATTTTGGAGGCAGAAATGCATAGACAGTCAATTGGTAAAAACACTTGTTCTACTGTTCTGTGTTCCTCCAAGTCTCCTGATAAAAATGGTACCTCACTTGTGTGGGTAGGCCTAGTGCCCGCGACAGGAAATGGCCCAAAATGCAATGTGGGCACATAAAAAAAAAAACTGTGAAAACTGACCCTTTTTTCGCAATGTTCATAGCTCTGGATTTTGGACCCTCTCGCAGCCGGCACCTAGGGAAACTGAGCAAACCTATACATTTTTAAAAACTAGACACCCAGGGGAATCCAGGATGGGGTGACGTGTGTGGCTCTCACCAGGTTCTGTTACCCAGAATCCCTTGCAAACCTCAAACTTAGTAAAAAAAACATTCCTGACATTTCTGTGATGAAAACTTCTGGAATCTGGGTGGAGCCACAAACTTCCACCCACCCAGCATTTCCCCAAGTCTCCCAATAAAAATGGTACCTGACTTGTGTGGGTAGGCCTAATGTCCTTGACAGGAAACAATCCAAAACTCAACTTGGGCACATAAAATTTTTCCAGTGAAAATTGACCCTTTTTTTGCATTGTGCCTAGCTGTGGATTTTGGATCCACGCTCAGCCAGCACCTAGGGAAACCTAGCAAACCTGTACATTTCTGAAAACTAGACGCCCAGGCGAGTCAGGAAGGCGTGGCTTGCATAGATCTCCCAACATTTTCCCACCCAGAATCCCTTGTAAACCTCAAATTTAGGTACAAAAAACTAATTTTCCTCAATTTTCTGTGTGGGAAATTTGTGGGTTAACCGGGCTGACACAAATGTCCATCCCCCAACGTTCCTCTAGGTCTCCCGATAAAAATGGTACCTCATTTATGTGAGGGGGCCAACTACCCGCAACAGGGAAGGGCCCAAAATGTATTGTGGGAACATCAAAGTTATCTATCACAAAACGATCAGGTTTTGCAAGGGGGTCACCTGCGTTTTTGGTCATGGACTCGGCGGCCATCTAGAGAAACCTACCAAATCCAGACAGTTCTGAAAACGAGGCACCCGGGGGAGTCCAGGGAGGTGTGACTTGCGTGGATCCTCCAATGTTTTCCTACCCAGAATCCCCTGTAAACCGCAAATTTAGCAAAAAAATCTAATTTTTCTCACATTTCTGTGTGGGATCACCGCACTGGCAAATATTTCCTACCAATCAGCATTTCTGATAAAAATTATATCTCACTTGTGTGGGTGTCCAATGCAGAGCCAGCCTAAAATGTATATTAAAAATATATAGCACTTAGAGCTCGCTGTGCTATTCCTCAATCTCTACGTTTTTGGCCTTTCCAGTAGTTGCAGTCTCTTGGCCCACCCACACAAGTGAAGAGATTGAGGAAAATGCTAGGTAGTTTGCTGATAAAGCAGTCTTGTAGACCCAAACTGAAAATGCAATACGTAGATTCTTAAAGAGATTTGTAGATTACTGTCCTAAGAAGGCCTTGACTGTCATCAGCAGCAAGTCAAAGAGTATTTAACTGAAACCGCCCCCCAGGTTTAAGAGGAGGTTAATTGCAAATGATGAGACATGTGATAGGTGGATTTTCTGCTGTGGATTACAGGGCTTCTTCCATTTTTTTTATGCTTAACATGGTATTGGTGGCTACCTTTTAGCCGTAGTTCTTCGATTGGAAATTAGGTGATAAATTTTAAACACAGTCCTGCCATTTAAAAGCTGCCAAGATACTTTGCGAAACGTAATGTTTGCACTGCCCAATTTAGCTGTGTAATTTCTCATCATTGAGCCTGTCCATTTTGGAGAAGACTTAAGCCTTCTTTTAGGGGTCAAGGGCTGAAGATAATATACTATTCAGGCAATACACTTTTTTAGAGAGTGTCTGCACCATTTTTTATAACTTTATATATTATTTGTATAGTGTCTCTGCCAGCTTGTCCAATTCTTTCAGCAGCCTTTTTTGAGTATGCTTGCCATTCATTATAAATTGCATAGCCTGCTGAGACTATACATTGTTTAATTTTAGCTCGATGTGGACCTAGGAGGAAATCAGAAAGATCTTTGTTTTCATAACATTTGGACAGAAGCCACTTTACAGCTTAAAATACCTTGGAATGTGGTAGCCATTGTTAGCACGGCTAACCCATAATGTAAGTGGTAACAGTTAAAAATGAATATTGATAATTCCTGGGGTCTGGGTGAATACCTGAAGGACCAGGACTTTGCAAAGAAATCAATGCATGCATGTTTTGGTATCAGTGGGCCATTAGGCTATATTTTGAGGCTGTGACTTAGTCAAAATATATGTTACATTTTGGATCATGTGATTTAAATCAGCATCTCAGATTTTTTCTTTTCTCTGGCAATTTAGAATTTGTGTCAAATTAATTTTTTGAAGTGGGGGTGATTTATGACCCTCGTAGACCCAAAACCCAGACAAGTGGACTACTGGATTGTTTTATTCAAAACAAGTATTTCTCTACTTATTATGTATGCTCTAAATATGGGTTCTTTACCTAGTATTTGCCAAAAGTTTGTTGAAGGAGGCGGAGCGTAATTGTCTGCTGGGTTGGAGGAAGTTCAGTCTGTGTTGATGAAGAGTAATTCCTTCAATGTTATGTGCAGCTAATCCTGTTGGTGGAGTAACTACACATGACAAATTTGAATCTGTAGTCTTCTGTAGATAACTGGTGAGTCCTTTAGTAAACAAAAATATCCAGTGCCAGCTTGACCACTTATATTTAGTAAAACTGGTTTAAACGAAGAACATTCACACTGTTTGTTCTCATGTAGGAATCCATGCTCTATTTTATGTTTAACTTAATTGAAAATGTATTTCTGTTCATTATTCAGTTGCTGAACTAACTGTTTGAATCTAGATTACCTCTCTTGCTTGCTGCAATGCATTCTCCTCCTCCTTCATAGCTATTGTTGCTTCATTTTGAATTATTGGCTCTCCAAGAGGTTCTTGAACTGCTGTTGTAGACCTTTGACTGTTTTGAGAATTCTCCTTGGGTGTCTCAGCAGCAATGGATTCTTTCTGTTCAGTTTCATCTCTCAACATTTTAGGTACGTCATTGCTTTATTTTGAAGCTTCTTTTCTTCTCAGGTTGTATGTATTTTTTGGGTGATTTCCATTTCAGGGAGTGTCTGATGGCAGACAAAGAGCTGTTCACTCTTCCTTCTGAGATCACAGGTCGTGGGAATCCAAAAAAACATCTTGTGTAAAATTTTCTTTTGGATTTGTATTTACGATGACAGTATTTCCCACACCTATGATTTTGAAATCGTAAAACTTGTCTCAAACGCTTGTCAACATTATCTTTTTGGATAGCAAGTCACATATGAAAAACAATACAGACTCATCAGTGTCTCTTCACAACTTTGGAGCATCTTTTACCCATAGCAACATGTGAATATGTTGAGCACCTCCAACTTGGTACTCTTAGTGGCAAAATAAATTAGTTACTTCACCGAGAGGAAGGTTAGTTGTGTTGCACATAAAAAAGCCATTATTGCTTGAAACCTGTGGTTAAAATATCTGCAAGCATTTGCAGGGTCCAAAAAACAATGTTCTCCTGGTGTCTTTAAATTGATGTCCTTTATGTTGGAGTTTGCTTCTTGCAGGAATTCAAGCAGGTTGTCCCATGCATACTCAGCACAACTGAGTGTTAGAAACCAAGCAGGTGCGCCATTGTTTCTCAACAGGCATTTCAGCTCATCAGGATGGCGATACCAATATTAATTTGTGCCATGCTTGCATTGCATCAAATTAATCAAGTTGTGTTCTAGGTTTGTATCTTTTTCATGAACTTTTTCAATGAATTCCCTTGCAGTTATATTTTGCAGATTCACTCCTGTCTTCAGAATATGTTTTACTGTATAAGATAAGGCTGACAAGTAACTCACTAATAAAAGATGAAATATATACGAATACACTGGTGAAATCGAGGATCCTCTGAGTATAGTCTAGTTGATCTGTATTCAGCTTCTGGTATCTGTACAGGGTGGTCATCATCTCTACCCTTCTACTCCAGTAGGAAACAGATGCGGAAAACACTCATCTTCTAAACTTCTCTCCCACACACTCAAGGGAGCTGCTATTGCTTCTATCATTTGAAAGAGATCAATAGCATCACCCATGATCTCTTTAGAATGGAGAGGGTGAATATTGTAGTGTCCGTAAATTTCTTCTGACCGGGCACGATCCACTTTTTTCAATCTGACTTCTCGATGATGATGTATCATCCTCTATATGTGCTATGTAATAGTCGCCTGCTTGTTCATCTGCGTATAGTGTTGTTTGCATAGATTACCCAGTCCCTCTCTACCACTCCGTTTTCCCTAGTCTGGGAAGATTTATTTAGTTTGGTCACATACTCCCAAAATCGAGAGTGGCCTCTCTTCTAACAGTTCAAAAATCCTAATCCATTCTTACTCAGCTTTTTTTCGTTACAATCCCCATGCTTTATTATTGTGAAGTGCTCTGTTTGTTCTGACCGCTGGTGCAAATTTTAGAGTTTGTGAGCCACCAGGGTTTTCCAGACTTGACTCTGACGGCTAGTTCTCTGGAATTTATTAGGGGAGATGGGTGGCTGATCGATATTCCTTTTGCTGAGGTCCAGCTCTGGCCCTCCACAAAGTGTGTTGCAGATGTCTGCCATAATTTCATCCCAGTTTTGAAGTTGGGTGTGGGATTCAAGTACATTGAAGGCATGCCGATAGACGTTTCTGCCCACTTCAAAGGCACAACTGGGAATTAATATTGGACCTCATATACCAACAGTTCAGTATACTTGTGGGCCTGTGCATACTCCACCAGGAAGAAGGACTGCTGTGGTGATGAAAGTACTCCCACTCTGCTAGGCTGCTGCTCTGAAGGACTGCTGCCCTGATGTGCTGCCTTTCTGTCTGCTGCCCTCTTGCCTGCTGCCCTCTTGCCTGGGTAAGAAGGACTAGACCTGAATCTCTTGAACCCAGAACCCCAGAGCTAGTTGGCTGGCCTCCTGATCTGAAGCCTCAGGGACACAGCAGGCCTCCAACAACCCTTAAACTGGACTCTGCCAAGTTATGCCACCTCAGTCCTGGACCCTTGGAATTGGGCATTAGGTGCTCTGCCAGCCTCTGTGAATCCAGCAGAACCGATGCTATGCCTCTGCTGAGTGGCACAACCCCGAGCAGAACTGACGCATCTCCGCTGATGCATGGATTGGACCCGTCGCAAAGACCTGCATCACCGCCGCAGTCCACAACCTCTCTGGAACCTCTGCTATGTGACGCATCTTTGGCGCAACCCCTGGCATCCCTCATCAATGCCAGCCTCAACGATGACGCCGAACTCTGCATCGCAGTCTTGCAGCTCTTCAGAACCGATGCATCGCCCAGACGGCACGATGCAGCCTTATTGCCAGACTTAGCACTGCAAGCCCTCGTCAACGGGATCCTCAATAATGATGCAGAGCCTCACATTGCAGCCTCGTCACACCTCGGAACCACCATGTCACTTTGACTGCGCAACACATTTTTTATGAGGATCCTTGCAAAGCTCTGCAATCCAAGATTAAAGGTTCTCTTTATCAGCAGGCCTAATATTGGAGCCGATTCACAGAACTAATCTGAGATAAAATCCTAAACTTACTACTTTTGGTATTCGCAGAAGGCATTTAGTAGTGCTCCTAACTTTACTAGTACTAAACTGAGACAAAATCCTAACTTTACGACTTTCGGTATTCACAAAATGCATTTAGTAGTAGTAAAGTTAGAAGTTCTAACTTTACTACTACTAAATGCCTTCTGTGAATACCAAAAGTAGTAAGTTTAGGATTTTATCTAAGTTTAGTATTAGTAAAGTTAGGAGTCCTAACTTTACTACTACTAAATGCCTTCTGTGAATACCAAAAGTAGTAAGTTTAGGATTTTATCTCAAAGTAGTTCTGTGAATCGGCCCCCAGGTCCCTGTAGCTGGCCTGTGCTCAATCGCGGTAGGCTTGAACTTGTGACTTTGTGCTGGTCCGGCATGATCAGATATCTACAGTTGGCACTTTGTGCTTTTCTGCGCTATTTTCACTGAAATCTTTAATTGCATATCTCTGGTTCCACTGATTGGATTTTTGTCTTTTTGGTCGTGTTTTATTTATTACAATTCACTCTGTTTATTTATTTATTTTTCATTTTTATTTTTCACCATTACTTTAAATACAAGAGGATTTCATGAGGCTGAACATTAAACAGCAACATATGAGCTGAGAGCAAAGAAACAACTTTATCATTATTATATATATAATAAAACAGCATTTAGGAACGAAAAAATACAAAGACAATTCTTTCTCATGCAATACGGTAACATTCTCGAGCCTTATGGGGCATTTAATTACCATCCTTCCATCTTTTAAGAGGGGCCCATTTGTTTTCTCCTTCCCTGCTTACTTTTGGCCCTTTTTTTCATATACCACTTTTTCTAAGTTATAGGTGGCTAATAATCTACCCAACCATTGCTGTTATCCAGGTGCCAGGGGATCCAACCAAGCTGCGGCAATACATATTCTGACCACTGCCATGGCTATGAAGAGTAAAGGACGATAGTCCTCCAACACATCATTATTGCCAATTCCCAGGAGTATAAGTTGGGCTGTTGGATTCATTTTTATTTTCAGCGATGTATTCATACATTTTTCAATTTTGCCTAACCAAGTACCTAAAACAGGGCATGTTGTAAACCTATGTGTTGGGTCGGCTTCAGTGCTGCTGCAGCGATGGCATGTCATGCCGTCCTGACCGCCCCACTGAGCAATTCTGGCAGGGGTATGGTATAACGAGAACAGTGTTTTGTAATGTTGTGCCTGTAACCCTGCCGACTGGAGCACCATCCTCACGAGTTTCCAGAGACTCTAAAAATATATTGTGTTCTGTGCCCAGCTTCTGTTCCCATTTGGACCCATGTTTCTCCAGGTCATCCTGGGTGAGCGTGATCAACTGCGAGTAAACCTGACTAATGGTTGCACCCTTCTTCAGATCAAGCCACATCCACAACACCAATATTACTAAAACCCATTATTTCCCCTATCTTTTGACTTAGATAGCTCCGGACCTGCAGATATTTTTAAAAAAATCCCTAGTATGTATCCCAAATGTAGTTTGTATGTTGCTAAATGCTAAAACACGCGATGTATCTAGAAGGTCCCCTATCAAGCGGATTAATGCATCCTCCCATCTTTCCATGATATTAAAAGCTGCTTTCAGAGTTTTAAACCTAACTTTTTTTAGCAAGATGGCGGCTGACTGATCGCTGGGAGAGAGCTGCCCAGGTGCCCTGCTCCTGTCCCTGAGGGAAACCCTGCTTGCGAGGAAAGATAGACTAAAAAGCAAAATAAATGCTTAGAACGGAATAAGCACTGGAATGCAAAGCACTGATCCCCCTTACCAGGCAGTGAGCTGCAGTTTAACTCGCTGGAGAGGATTGCGGTGGTTGGAGCGGAGTGTTGCCTCCTTTCGCTGGAGAACCATAGATTTGGCAATCCGCGCTCGCTGGAGGCTTCTGCAGGCCGTGGACATGGCCCCAAAAGTAAATAGATCACCGAAGGAGGCAGCAAAAGACTCTGCAGGTGCAGCGACGGGCTGCGGTCTCTGGCGAGGCAACGTAACCGGGAGAGAGGAGGAGGCTGACCTGAAGCCTGTTAAGGAGCGGGTAGTTGCCGCCCATGCTAACTGCTGAATTACCTCCGGAAACCGTGGCAAACAACCACTAATCACGGAGGCATTTTCCAATGGTGCGGCCACGGCAGAGGAATCCCTATCTCTGGCTGTGCATCCGCCAGCGGAAATTGTGAACGAGAAAGTCGGAACTGTCTCTTCCAGCCATGACCCGGTAGCCGCAGCCCCAGCAGCAGACCTGTTGGTACAGCAACCAGCAACTAAGTGGGGTGAGGAATGAAATGAGGAGCAGGAGAAGCAGCAGAATCCTAGCCTGCAGGAATCAGCGCAGGCAACGAGGACACAGAACGAGAGCCTAAGTGGAGGTGCACCATCTAATTTGACCGGTACTGAGAGTCTTATTTCTATCCCTGGCAGCTTTTCATTACTAACTGTATCTGAGTTTGGCAGTGGAACTAATACTAACATGATGATGGAAACTATGCGTGAATCTGTGCCACAACACCCCCCCACAGATAGTTACCAGAATGGTCAACAGCACTCATAGAACAGCTGGGCGAGGCATGGCTGTAGAATCCAATGGGAACAGTTGATTATGGGGGGGAGAAACGTTTTTCTCTCTCACAGATGAGTCAGAGCTCTCAACGTCCACCCCTCGGCTCAAGGACGAAGAATCAGGGACAGATGACTCTACTGCTAATAAAAGCCAAGACAGGAAAGCTACTCTAAAGCGTGGGTCGAAAGCCAGGAGGAAAAATCATCGAACAGACAGCAATGGCGAGTACATCCGCAGGCTAAAACGGGATTACTCAACCGCAAGCCAGGTATATAACGAAGGCATGGTTGACCAGACCCAAATGACTTCTAGCGCCGCACTCAGCCCTAAAGATGCTCCCTCGATGGATTTAATCTATGCCACCCATAATCAAATGCAAGGGGAATTGCACCAAGAAAATCGTAGAGCACACCAGTCTACATAGAAATTGCAGGGATCCATCCTTAGGGTGAGCAAGATGTGCTCAGAAATGAAAGGCAGGGTGTCCCATGTCAAGGATATAACTGCGACCCTCGAGAGCGAGATAGGGAAAATGCAGGAGCACAAGGAGCTCCAAGAGAAACAGGCTGCTGTTATGATGTGGATATTAGAAGACTTTGAGAATTGCCAGCGCCGAAACAACTTACTATTCCTGAGGATTGCGGAAAATAGCAAAGGCAGTGATTCAAGAAACTTTATAGGTAGACCTTTTGAAAGGATCGTTCCCTGAGCTTTCACACTGGAACTGGGACACTGAGATTCAGCGGGACTATCGATTCCCACTGACTCAGAGAAAAAACACCACAGCAGGGCAATTAGAATGACCTAGGGCGATCCTGGTCTTCTTTGGGAATTTCCTCCTTTGACAGTCCATCTCAGATAAGGCAAGACCAGATGCAAAACAATCTTACAACGGTCATACCTTCTTCGCACGTCCAGATTTTTGCCACACCACGGTGGAAAGGCGATGGAGATTAAGCCAATTAATCTCCCCATTCCAAAGACTTGGCGCCAAGGCGTATTTGTTGAGTCCTGCACGTCTTAAAATTGTATATAGGGGAAAAGTCAGGGTGCTGTCATCAGAAATCAAGGCTCAAGAGTATCTGAAAGAACTACAGGAGACAAGAGAACAAGGGGCTACAGGGGTAACAGGAAAATAGAGCATGACGCTATGACACCTGGAGGCGGGTGACGGGGACAGATATGTCTGCAAAGCCGCCCAACCTCCTACAGGGGACTCCAACCCCAGCAAGCCCTGATCCGCGCCCGGAGGTGCTGCTGCTGGTGTGTGCACCCGGAGGCACTGAAATTGAACTCACGGCTCCCTCAGCATATCCGTGGAAAATGACGGGCCCATGGAACTATTCACCCAGGCTGGAGCTTAGGAATGGTGCCAATATATTTTATTTGCCTTATTTTGAGCGAGGTTTGGCAGTTGCCTTTGCTCCTTTCTTCCCCTTTCTATGGGTGCCTCTAACTGTGTGCAGTCCTCGAGTTGTTTTGGTTCTGTCCCGGCTCTTCCTTCTCCAACTGGAATCATCGACCATGCGGAACGTGGAGTTTGCCTATTCTAACTACATTTAGTAACAATGGGGAAGCGTGCCTGTGCTAGGAAAAAATCTTTAATCATGCAATCCCCAACACCTCATCAGCCTACTTCTATTGACAAGATGCTTCAGAGGGCTTTAGGGGCAGGGTCAACTGAAATTGAACTGACTGAAAGGCGCTTATCGGTAACACCGGATCTAGCCCTTACCCTGACTAACCCTGATATGCAACCTACTCCGTCAATTGTGGACTTCGACTCCTCTAAGACACAGCCCAGGACACGTGTTCTGATACACGATACACCCACCATGGACATGCACATAGAGGACACTCCTTCAGGCCCAGAAAAAAAAGGGAAAACAAAGCCTGTCATGAGGGCTGGGCCCAAATGGAAGAAGGGTGCTACGGAATTCATAGTGAATGGCGACTTTGGTAAGGGAGGGCCAGGCGGACGTTCAATCGAAGGTACAGAACAGCCATCTTGGGTGTCAAACTTGATGAGGGAACTTCAGTCACAAATAAGGGTTATCATCAAGGATGAACTTAACGCTTTAATCACCCGGGTAGACAAGCTCACAACCTTGGTAGAGACTTATGTGGGCAAGGTAGAAGCAAATCACAGGGTGGGTGAATCCCCTCATCGGCAAGTGCTACTAATTTCGTCCCCCTATCCCAGGGTCGATAACACCTCTGTAACTAACCTGAGCCCGTCCCTGCCAATTCAGAACAACAAGGGGGATGTAAATAGACATGTGATTATTCCCAATAAGTCAACAGTTAAGGATAGTGCCCAGTGTCAGGGGCCTAGACGGGGGTGGGAGGTTGGTAATAAGCATAGATTCTACCCAGAAATGTCAACAGCTGGAGATATTATGTAGCGCCGGGGGTCAAATCATAGAGTCAACGAGGGGCAAGATGAACGAACAGAAGCACCAGAGGTGAAACCAGCCCTACCATGTATCAATCTCCCCCAGGACTCCACTGCATATGTCATGATTCTCACTGGAGTACCGGAATTAAGTATGGGGCAAAGGGAATCTCACTTTGAATTAAAAAATAAATGCATTTTTTGGCTGGCTGAGCAGCTTCAGTTCTCGTACAAAGATGCAGGAGAGATTCTGTTCACACGAAGGGTGGGATTGGTGGGCCAGAGGCCGAAAGATATACCCGGTGATAGCATTGTGATTAATTTTAGAAACCCTCGGGTTTTAAGGGCCCTTCTAGCCCGCAATCAACAAAGGCAGGTGGGTGGGCTAAGCTCTCTCCCGTTGGGTTATTTCTACCCTCCTGGACTTGTGTCTGAAAATAGACTGTGGACTGTGCACGGGGTAGGGTCCAGGCAGCAGATTAAGCAAAAGACCATCTTAGGCAGGACCAACCAAGCCCATTACTTTTTAATTTACCACTTACAAACAGATTTGCGTCCCTAGAGTTAGTTGACTAAACCCAGTACAGTCAACGATATTGCAATTAAAATCCAAGAGGAAGTCCTGGGGGGGTCCCACAGAACCGAGGGCGCCGTCTTGGAGCCCTGTTCAGCCCAGACAGGAAATAGGACAGGACACCGAGGGGGATGATGGACTGGGAAGTGTCCAAAGTAAGGGAGTACAAGGGGATTTTAATATTCGATTCACATCTGGTTTACCCTGTAGGCCCACGCAGGCATTTAATGGACAACAGTGGGTGACTTTTGAACCTCCAAGCCCCACAGCCGAACACTCCACTGTCGGGAGTGGCAATAGGCCCTCGGCGAAGGAGGCCAGTTGCCCGCTCAGCAAATCATGGAACATTGCTGGCCTTACCTCCAAAATGGACAATCCGGAGTGGGGAGTATTTATTGAACAAAATTAAATCTGTATGTTTCAGGAAACCTGGGCTAGGGCGGATACACAGACTAGGCTATGCAACCTTTAGCCTAACAGCCACACATGGGGGTAGGAGAAGGCCCGCAGGGGGACTCTGCACCTGGGTTGCCGTACACTTGGGGTGCACAGCAAAACAGATAGAGACATCTTCCCGTGATATTCTTTGTGTTTTTTTTAGTTTTCCAGCAAAAATCAGAGTTGCTCTGATCAATGTTTATTCCCGTCCAGTTGGTTACGGCCAGGAGTCTTCAACTCTTGATCAAGTGACAACCTTCCTGTTCACTATCCCGGATAATATTTTGGTGGTTCTTGGCAGTGATTTTAATTGTCAGTATGAACCTCTGAATGGCCTGAATGCAGGTAACCCCAGTGAGGAGGATCAGCATTGGGCCATTCCAGAGCCTAATACTCCGCCAACCTGGGCTTGGAGCCCACTGGTACTCCAAATGAACACCCTCACACTGAATCATTTACTTAGGGCGTGTAATGGGCGCACAAAATCTGAATCCCTGGCAAATTATACTTATAACAGACTGGGATGTGCCTCCATTTGAGACTATATCTTGGTGGACACAAAATCTTGGCACAGGGTAACAGACTTCAAGATCGTGCCTCGACAAGATAGTGATCATATCGCCCTGATTGTTGAGACAGTTCCACCATGTCCCAAGAGCGCACTTGAACTCCAATCCCTAACTGTTCCTAGGATAATCCTGACTAGCTGCAGGATGAGAGTCAGATGGGGGGTCATTTGCCAATCACAGGAAAAGTTATCTTCCCTTTACCAAACCGCCATCCTATTCCTCAAGGCCGTAAATCAACTTAGTGGAACTGTTGACCCTTCTAGCGCCCGTCCCGAAATTGCTGATAATCACCAAGGTCTATTATCTGCCATGGCAAATATATTTTTCCCTATCAAAAGAACAAGAGAGAAGGGACCCTCCGGGCACTCTTGGTACAGCGATGATTGTTCCAAGGCTAAGCAAGCACTTATCTTAGCCATCAAATCGAACAAAAGGCCCCTAATAAAAGACAATAGGAAAGCTTACAAAAACACCACTAAAATGGCAAAAATAAGTTGGGAAGGCTGAGAAGTGCCTTAAGCACGCGGGACATGAGGACCTTCTGGAATCTAGTAAATACTGGCTGCCCAGATGGTAAAATGGCAATAAAACCGAATATAGGGGCAGATGTCTGGAAGGCCCATTTCGAGTCCCTGTATGTAAGGGTAGAGGGTGATGCTGGGCAAGTCACAAATAAGTGCCCCCGTTCCCAGTTAATTTGCCATGAGGCTCCCACAATTACTCTAAAAGAGATAATGGAAGCCCTAAGCAGGGTAACTCCATCCAAGGCTCCAGGCTTAGATAAGATCCCTGGTGACCTCTTTCGTAATGAACCTATTATCTGGGCCCCTTACCTATGGACCGTGTTTAATGCCATCCTGCAGGGAATGTCGATTCCTTCCACTTGGCTGGGGGCCGAAATCATACCGAATCATAAAAAGGGCTCACCACTCCTACCTGCCAATTATCGTCCCATCAGCCTCATAAATGTCAGTCCGAAAATATATGCCCGAGTGCTGCTGGGTCGACTACAGAGTTGGATGGAGGCTATACACTATTCTTAGCCCCATATCAGGCCGGTTTTAGAGCAAGAATGTCCACAATAGATCACATTTTTAGGTTGCAACTATTGCATTAGAAGACAGTGTATTTGGAGGGTGGCAGCCTCTATTTGATCTTTGTAGACCTAAAATCTGCGGGGAGGGACTTAGACGCACCCATGCTGGTGAAACGCAAGGTTTAATCATGTTATACTTTGTCTAGTAGAGTATTTGGAGCAGCCTCCTATCTTGAATTATGTAGACGCGGATCCAATTTATATTTATTATACACCTACAAGATCTTCTGTGTTCCTTGGTCTTCCCCACTGCAGTGCTCTTCCCTATTTAGTGCCCTGAGGAAGGTGATGGCTACTTGTTAGCCTAACACCGAAACGCGCGTCGGCACCGTGCAAGACTGGAACCAGTGGGCTACACACCATTGTAATACTTGTTATATGTATTATAGCCTTATACATTTTTTCTGGATATTCTGTCTTGGTTTTTTATACATATTTTTGTCGATATGAATTTTCATTTATTGAATGTGAGAATATGGAGTGCATGATTGGTGCGATTGGTGTAACTATATATGTGGTTGGAACTGTATATATTTTAGTGTTTAGAGCTCTCTTTGTGGGGTTAAGACAGATTGAGCATTCTACTATCTTATTAGTTGTGATAAAATTGTCTATTTCACGTATTATTTATTTATGTTAGTTGTATTTATGTCTTTTTGTGTTGACTTGCTCTAGTATACTTATATATTTAAAAAAATGACATATATAAAAAAAAATTGATGTATAAAACAAATGTTTTGTTGAAAATTAATTGAAATGTATTATATTTTCAAATACATTTTGTATTTATTATATCCGTTCTGCTGATCTATTGGGTCCAATTTTTGTATCCTCCCCCGATCCTATTCTAGCTGTGTTGACTATCATTTGGGGACGTATTTTCGCCCCTTTATTATTTAGACGACAGGTGACACCTTCTTCCCTTTTTCCGGAAGGTTGACTTTCTCGAACCGCAAGGTACCAGCCTTGATGTTTGCCGATTATACCCTCCTGCTATCAAGGTCTCCTATGGGAATACAGAAGGCCTTAGACACCTTTTATTCTTTCTGTAAAAGTAGAGGGCTAGAGATCATTCTACAGAAAACCAAATGGATGGTATTTAACGCAGGTAACCGCACACAACCAAATCCCCAGTTAGATGGAAAACCACTAGAGAGAGTGACTGTTTTTGAATACCTGAGAATCACACTCACTGGAAAAATGGACTGGGGTGTTCAAATAAAAAAGGCAAGTATAAAGCTGGCCCAGACAACAGGGGGGTTAGCTAAGATGCATAGGAAGTGCACCCATAAAACGGTTGGACCAGTGGTGGAAATTTATAAAGCACAAGCCAGGGGTGCGGCCTTGTACGGGGCAGAAATCTGGGGCCACCTGCCACCTGACTCTCTATCCAAAATTGAGAAATCCTTTGTCGGGCAACTTTTGGGTCTTCCCATAAGCACACCACTCACGCCGTTCCGAATGGATCTTGGGGTTGGACCAATTGCAGAGGACGTTGGCCTCAGACTCCTTCTATTCTGGTGACGCCTATGGAGCACTCCAGAATTAGCTGCTTACAGGGAAGAGCTGAAGGAAGTGCTAAGCTTACAGGGAGTGAGCAAAATCTAATGGCTGGCCTACATTAAAAACTCTTTAGCAGCAATGGGATTGGTCGACCTGTGGGCTA
The DNA here is from genome assembly GCF_964204655.1 of Triturus cristatus. NCBI lineage: Eukaryota > Metazoa > Chordata > Amphibia > Caudata > Salamandridae > Triturus > Triturus cristatus. Next base: position 592,447,341 of record NC_140583.1, on the reverse strand, counting down.
GTGCTGAAGAAAGATGTTTGACAACATCTTGGAAGGCCTTGACAAAGAGCTTCAGGGAGTATAAACTCACTCAATTACAAGGGAGCTCTGCGACAGGTGCACTGACCGCAGTATTCTTAGAGATAAAACATCAGTAAAGGATAGAACCTGCCCTTGATGATATTCGGCCATCCCTTGCCAAAAAGCTTTACTTACAGTTTAGATATGGGGTGCTTCCATTACAACTGGGGGGTACACTAACATAGGGATGCCTGGCATGCAATAATACACTGTAGACGGATAAGCATGTACTATTTTTCTGTCCGGCATATAAGAAGGCGAGACACCGATGGTTATTGCAGCTATGCAGAAATCTCGGAACTAACCACTGCACACAGGCTTTTAGGATACTAAAATATGACACTAGTATGCCTATTGCATACTCAGTTTCTCATTATTTCTATTCCACCACTTTGATTGGTCTCTTTTAATTTCATTCTGTACTATTTTAATGGTGTGAGCGTGTATTTTGTATTTATCCATTCTATTTTAATCTTTATTTTTATGGGATTTTTATAAATAATACTGTAATGCACATGCACTTTATTAAGCTATCCGCATCTCGGATAATGAAAGTCACTTTGGGATATTCGAAAGAATGATTTGTACTGTATTTTTTATCTGCTTTCATGGCCTTAACGGCCGAAATATAGAAGACTGAATAAAATGGAATGAGGGAAGAATGGAATAATCACCGGTAGAAAACAGTACAAAAAATAATTGAAAGCATGGGATGAGGGGTTCCTTTTTTTGTGTGTGTGTTTTCTCTTTTAACTATTACCTTATTCGTTTGCTGATCTCACAAGTGAGGGCAAGATGGCATATCACGTAGAAAGTGTTTAATTTACAGGGGTTGGGGGATAGGGCACAGGGGCACCTCGGTGGGCTGTCAGGCGGCATCACATGGGTCTTGCTATGACCCATTTGCTCAAGTATGGGGGGTAGGGCGGGGTAGGGTCGGGGAGATGGAGGGCAAGGGGGGTGGAACTGGGAGAGGGGGGAGGAAACAGGAGGGGCATTTGGTTTTTGAGGATCTTGAGATAATTAGGGGACACAAGTTCTATATAAACAGCACAGATATGAAATAAGAGGATCTAAGGGCAAGACAAGGGAGTACAAAGTTAGGGAATGTTTATTCCGATAATACATGTTGAAAATTCGAATAGCATCAATTAATGTGTGTGGTTTGAATGATCAAAATAAAAGGCAAAGGATTGCAATATAATTGAGATGGCTTAGGGTAGATGTTCTGTGCTTACAGGAGACACACAAAGAGGGGTCCAGAGCTAAACTAATGGAGCAGCTTGGATATAACCTGGTTGTGAACACATCACAGGGGGCCAGGATAAAAGGGTTCGCTATATTATCTCGTAGGAGTGATATAAAATAGAAGAACTGCTGGTCGATAAACTTGGACGGTGAGTGTTGGTAGAAGGTTGCTGTGTAACTGCAACAAATGATGGATGGAATGCTGAATGATTCAAACATTCTCCCCCAGTCAAGAGATCTGGGTTGAATTCATTGTTCTTTTGCCCACTACGCCACCCCAGTTTGGACCCAGCCATATGCAAATCAGTCTTGAACCTGTGCCTCATGGGAACAGTCCAGACCGAACTGCCAAGCCAGGTCCTCCCTGGACCGGAAACAAGCATCCTGAGACCGGTTTCAGGGTATGTCACCCTTCTTCAGCAAGGCTAGCTTGAATCCAGTGGCACAGTGAGCAAGGGACCCACGTCTGGGCATACCCGTCCCACTTAGGGCGAAAAGTGTAACTGCAATAAATGATGGACGGAATGCTGAATGATTCAAACATTCTCCCCCAGTCAAGAGATCTGGGTTAAATCCATTGTTCTTTTGCCCACTACGCCACCCCAGGTTGCTGGCGGGAATTCAGTTTTACCCTCGGTTCTGTGTACGGGTCAACTGGTGATGACCCAGAGGTCCAGACGGAGGTGGATTCAGAGCTTGCCTCACGAGGAACACCAGTCCTATTATGAGGCGACTCAAACATCAATGGCTTGGGCATCAGATTGGAGGAGGGCTCCAGCAAAAACACAGGCCATAAAAACAAGGTGTGTAGGGCTTTACTGTCGCTCATTCAAGACAACGGTTTGGTTGACATCTGGGCATCGTCTAAAGCTCCGGATCCTGGGAGTGAGGTTCTGTAATTCTCGAGTCTGACTCCATTTTGTTCTGTGCCACCATTTTGTGTTGCCCTCACGTAGGCCTGTGAAGGTAGCCTGGCGAATAAAGTGGCCTGGCCTTCTTAGTTCATGTATACATCAACTAGGTTTCTTTTTGACTCTGACATGAACTGTAAGAAACTGACCTCTGCACCTGAAACTGACCCCGCAAAGTCAATTTCCCTGATCGATCTTTGTCTGAGATTGCCAGTCAATGTTCAGGACATCGTTAACTTTTAGTTTCCTTGCACATGCCTTATCTTGTTCAGCATCTGTTACCGTTTCTTTTTTTAAGTTTCTTCATTACATGGGTTATGCTTTCAATTATAGGTTTGTCCGGCTTGTGGAGATTGAATTTGGGACATTCCTAATAATTAACTTTTGGGTTGGGATACTGTAAATTGAGTTTTTGTTATGTGACACTTTGTTTGAAAATGTACCTTATTGGCTAGAATTTTGTGTAGTGGGTGAACATTTATAATGTGAATATTGGGTATAAAAAGAGACGTCTCGCCTTAGTAAAATGAGCAGTCTCCTGAGAATTTACACCGTGATGTATTTCTAGGATCACTGTTACTAGCTGCAGCTAATAAACTTGGTCTCTGATGCCATCCAGAAGTATTCCGTGTCTCTGTACACCAAGACAGGTGAACTCGAAGATCTTAGGCGTGCCCCTGACGCCGCTGGGTTAAACCACGGTTCTTCAATTGGCGCCCAACTTAGGGCGACTTCAGCGGTACTGGTCCAAGCCCGAAGATTGTGAGAAGCCCCGTGAGGAAATTCTGGAGGACGGCTGCCACTTCATCGACCCCTTCACGTCGACGTGGACCGAAGGTTTTTTTCTGCGAGGCTTCCCCTTTCCGACGGCTGCGAAGGACTGCTGCCCTGACTGTCGCCCTGTCTTGGACCCTCTTGTGATGATTTGTAAGGCGAGACGTTAGACGGTCTTCTGGTGGCGTGACAGACATTTTGGTTAAGTATAAGTGGGTCGCTCCCACAACTTTGTTTTGTTTCTTGGTTTTGATTCGGCCATTGCAATAGTCGAAGCCGGGGGGGTTCGTATATTTGCGAGTGTATCATTTTTGATAACCCCTTGAAGTTTGAAGCAAGACTAGTGAGCTAAAAGATGCCTGGTTTTAGCAAATTTAGGAAATGGTTTTGTTGTAGTTGTAATAGGGATTCCCGATTGGAGGATTCGTGTCCGATACCTCCGGTTGGAACTCCAACTTATGAGCTCTATTCAAAGCATGGTGTAGGTCCCATTACCTTTAATGAAGTATGGGTCCATTATACAAGGAAAGATGGTGTTTTACGATGGCCCCAACGTGGTAGTTTTGAATCAGATGTTTTAGATAACCTAGAAGTTGCGCTATTTAAGAAGAAAGCCCAGCTGGCGATGTTTGACTCTTTCCGCCTTTGGCGTAAGGAAGCCAAACAGCGAGAAATGAAGCTAGCTAAGAGAGATAGGAAGGAAAGGAATATATCGGTAATGCAAGCTGCTAGGCAGTTTAAGGAAGATGAAGAAGATCGTGCGATTGAAGTGTCAGATAGACTGCACTGTAAAAACCCCCCTTGGGGGCCACCACCACTGCCTTTGGCGGGTCCGGGATCACGGGGTACCTGGGACGAATCTAAGCACCATCTTTGATCGGGCTCGGGCACTCGCGTATTCTCGCGAGATTTCGGCCTGCTGAGCCTACTTGAGGCAGCGAGAGACGGTAGGTCAGCCTGGAGAAGGTGACCATTTCACCGTTAGCACTAGCGCTAGCTGCGCTTTCTGCCTGTTTAATTGCTTTTAAATAATTCCGTTTTTGTATTTTCTTTTGTCTTTGTTATTTGCCTTGTTTTTAACTTGCTGCGACCCCCCTGGCCTCATTCTGCACTGTAAAAACCCCCCTTGGGGGCCACCACCACTGCCTTTGGCGGGTCCGGGATCACGGGGTACCTGGGACGAATCTAAGCGCCATCTTTGATCGGGCTCGGGCACTCGCGTATTCTCGCGAGATTTCGGCCTGCTGAGCCTACTTGAGCCTTCTATCAGCCGCGCAGCGGTGACGCGCAGCGGTGACGCGCAGCGGAGCGCCTTCATCGCGCCTGAGTCCAGCCAGAGTCCTGCCCGTCTGCGCTCGTCCGCGTCTCGGGAGTGGCAGGGGCAGGACGGAGAGGCGTGTATTGCTGTCTATGCTGGTAATACCGGCGGGTAAAACTTTACGGTATGGTATACTACAGTGCGGCCGATTTACTTGCTTTGCGCCCCTCTTGTGGCCAATGTCATCTTGCTTTTCCTGGCAGCCGGCTTTTCCGAAAAAGCTGTTCTACTTGTGGGTGGCGGCCTCTAACTTCCACCGGGATTGCGCCTGACACCACTCCGTCCCCGTTCCAATGTTATCTTCTTAACACTAGATCCGTGATTGGTCACTCTTTGGATATTTGGAACTTATTGTATAAAGCCGATATATCATGCTTATTCCTTACGGAGACTTGGCTGAGTGATTGTTCAACACCTGACCTTGCTAACGCCATCCCTCCAGAATATAACATCTTTAGAAGGGATAGAACATCTGGTAGAGGGGGAGGAGTAGCTCTTGTGGTTAATAAAAACATCTCCTGCGCAACCTTTCCAGTGGAGAACATTCAGGGCTGTGAAGCCTTGGGCTTCACCCTTCAGCTCTCCCCCCTCCAGGCTTGTACCGGGATTCTCTTGTATAGAGCCCCGGGGCCGACTGGGTCGTTTTTTGATGCACTGCAAGTTGCTCTCTCTGTCCCCTGTCTCAGATCAGAGCACTGCATGCTTCTTGGGGACCTCAATATCCATATGGATATTGTAGTGGACCCTGATGCAATGAAATTGAGTGACATTACTAATACCTTAGGTCTGTCCCCGTTTCTTCTAAAGCCAACGCATAATAAAGGCCATACTCTGGACCAGATCTTTTCTACAAAAACTATTGTGATAGAGTCCTCACAACCGGTACTCTGGTCTGACCATTTTCTGGTTTCTTTTTCGGTTCCCGTCGCAGCTCCCACCCGGGTGAGAGAATCTATACAGACCTCGCGTTGCTCGCGCCCTTTCCATCTTCTTTCGGCTGAGATGCTATCTGAGGCTCTTAATATCTTTCCTTGTCCTCTTCTGGGTACGTTGGAGGAGAATCTTTATCTCTTTCAGAGTTGGCTGACAGCAAGACTTCAGACCCTAGTTCCCGAAAAGAAGCAGAATAGTGGCGAGCGCAGAGTGTCTGCCCCGTGGTTCACCCCCCAGTTAAGGGAGCAGCGTCAGGGCTGTAAAAGGGCAGAGAGAGTCTGGCGACGGGCCTATGACCTGCTGAGAAAGCAAAATTTCGAGGATTGACTAAAGCCTATCATCAGTCAATTTGGAAGGAAAAAAAATCATACTTTGAGCGTCGAATTGATGAGGATGAAAATGGTTGTAAGGAAATCTTTAAAGTTGTTTTGGATTTTATGTCCCCTGCTGTTTGCACTCCATCTCATATCCATTCTGAAGAATGGTTAAAACAGTTTGCAACTTTTTTTACGACTAAAATTACTACTATTCAAGCCTCTCTTCTCGACCCTAGCTCACATGTGGCCGCAGGTCTCCCGTCTCCCCCTGTTTCTAGGGAGAGTCTAGGCCCTTCTCTCACACTTTTTCCTCATCTTTGTCTTGACACCTCCCTGGAGCTTCTGTCTGGTTTGAAGTCCGGTTCTCCACTTGACCCGTGCCCAGCTAAACATCTGGGGAGGGTAGCACCTGTTTTAAATGCTCTACTGAATCCTCTCCTGAATTCTTCATTGAGTACAGGAGCGGTCCCACAAGCATGGAAACACGCCTTGATCCTGCCATTGATCAAGAAGCCTACCCTGGACCCCCTCATCCATGCCAACTATAGACCTATCTCCCTTCTCCCTGCTCTGGCAAAGGTGGCCGAGAAATTTGTCCATCGGACGATTTCTAATTTCATTGAGGAACACGACCTGTTGCACGATACGCAATCTGGGTTTCGTGCAAATTTCAGCACAGAGTCGGCCCTCTTAGAGGTCACGGATGCCATCAGGGAAGTTCTCGATTCGGGAGGAAGGGCTATGCTGGTAATGTTAGATCTATCGGCGGCATTCGACACCGTCCCCCATGATCGCCTCCTTAAAAGACTCTGGGAGTGCGGCATTCAGGGAACAGAGTGGAGTTGGCTTAAATCTTTTCTAGCCGGCCGCCGACAAACAATCTGGGCGCCTCCTTTTTCCGCGGAAATGTCTCCGCTAGAGGTAGGGGTACCGCAGGGTTCCATTCTTAGCCCCACGCTATTTAATATCTTTATGGCTCCTCTGGCGGCAGTCGCGGAATCTTTTGGCGCCCAGGTCATATCTTACGCCGATGATACCCAGCTCCTGTTCACTTGTGACAGGGGCGGTAATTTCGATGGCGTACAGATCAAGGACTGCTTGGGGGCGGTCTTCGAGTGGTTTAGGTGTAATGGGCTCAAGTGCAATCCCGACAAGTCGGAGCTGCTCTTTTTTGGTTGCACCTGTGAACCAGATTGGAAAGCCTGGTGGCCTCAAGATTTATTTCCTCCTGACAGCGTGTCACTTAAAGCAAAAAACCTAGGAGTAATTGTGGACAATGAGCTGTCTTTTGGGCCACATATCTCGTGTCTCTCAGGTAAATGCTTCGGCATTTTACGTATGCTGAGAAAGTTCCTTCCTCTTTTGTCTGTTCAACATAGGAAGACTATTGTTCAGGCCTTGATTGGATCGCGACTGGACTACGCAAACGCCCTTTTTCTGGGCCTTCCAAAATATCTTTTGACCCGTTTGCAAGTGGTCCAGAATTCGGCAGCCCGTGCTATTTACGGGCTCCCAAGAAGAGCCGGCGCTACGGCTCTTTTGAGAGACTTACACTGGCTGCCGATTACTAAAAGAATTCTTTTTAAGTGCCTGACTTTTGCCTTTAAGGCTCTACACGGCCCTTGCCCCAAGTACATAAGGAAACGTCTATCCCGATATGTACCGGGCAGGGCCCTGAGATCATCTCTGTTATCCAAAATGACAGTCCCGGCCATTAAGCGTGCTAGGATGGGTGGCAGATCCTTCCGCTACCTAGTCCCGAAGGAGTGGAATGAACTACCACTCTCTCTCAAACAGGCCCCGAGTCTCCTTGCCTTTAGGAAGGAGCTTAAAACGTGGCTCTTTACTAATTAAGTACTTCTGGATAACCTGTGTCTTTTTTTCTATTTTTCTTTGGCAGTCGCTATGTGTTGTTTCTATCTGTTATTGCTCTTCAGCAAAGCGCCGGGACGCTCCTTGGAGTAGCCGTGCGCTATAGAAGAAATAAATTAACATAACATAACATAACAACATTGCATGGCCATTGACGAATGTTACCCGGTTTTGCCACCTCCCCTTTCAAATGTGACTATAGACCCTGAAAAGGATCCTTTGATGTCACATTTACTGAGATTACCACCCCCTTATGTGCAGGGTGCTACTGCACCTCCGTTACCTCCAGTTGTTGCACCCCTTGTTGTTGTTCAACCCCCTGTTGTTGTTCAGCCACCCGTTGCTTCACAGGTGGTTCTTCCTACCCCGGCGCAGCCCCCTCCAGGGCCGCCAGCCTTGCCACCAGCCTTGCCTCAAACTCCTTTGCCTTACACTTCTTTATCTTCGACTTCTCTTATTTCTGTCCCTACGTCTCTGTCACCTCAAAACACTTTGTCTCCTGTCCTCATGTCAACTTCTTATTCTCGGCAACGAATGACTGAGACTGTCACTAGTCTTTTGTCTCCTTTCTTTGGGTCACTGAATATGACCCCTGTTTCTGAACGTAAGCAGAGACGTAGTCAGCTCCCTGGTCCCGAAGAGCGGGCAGTGTTACATCTCCTTGCTCGTAGATGGGTTTCGAATACCTCCAAGTACAGTCCACAAGTGGTTATGGATATCTTCCTACAGTGGGAGGCACCAAAACAAAGGTATGTTTTTGATGTCATGTGTACCTTCCTTCGTCAGGAGTGGGAAGATAATGAGTTGGGTTCAATTCCATTGGAATTGCTTAATGTTCAGTCTGAATTTGCTAAAGGGACGATAGTGGGTTCCGATGTTGAGGAAGCGGTAGAGACACTACTCACTTTTAGGTCTAGACTTCCACATCAGTCATTGTTCGAACCTGACCCTTCTATTAGGAGAAAAGTGAAGCAGTATCCTATGAGAGAGGTTCCCCCTGTATGGAGAGAGGCAGTTGTGGCTGATGCCGCTGATGGTATTGCGGCTGCACCGGCTCATTTTCAGCGAGTGTGGGTGCATGTCCCTTGGAAGAGAGCTGAGGTCCTGGCTCTTAAGCAGACTTTGCCTGACCCCCGTACAAATCCTGCTGGTTATTATAAGGAGTTGTCTCAGACAGTTGATGCGTGTGTTATGAATTTAGCTGACATAGATATGTTGATGGGTAATGTAGTTCCTCAACCCTTGTGGGCGAAGATCCGTCACGAGGATCACGCGCCAGAGTTAGGAGATACGTGGGTTAATATTACTGCTGCAGATGGTCGGCAGGTAGGAGGTGCCAAACCTGAACCCTTAGTTGCAGAACTACCTGGTAAGATTATTAATTTAATGAAAACTGTGATGCCTCCTCTGCGGGTGAATTGGGACAAGTTAGTAGCATGCAAACAAAAGAAAGACAAGAGTGTGTTTGATTTCATCACTAGGTTTGAGGAAACATTCCTTGATCATAGTGGTCAGGATATGAGTACAGAAGGTGGTCAGAGGTTGTTTGTAGAAAAGTTTGTTTTTAATTTACTTCCTGAACTTTCTAATAAGTTAAAGGACTCTGAGAGTTCATGGGCTGTTTCTTCTTCGGCTCAGATATTGGCTACTGCACAATACTATGAGAATAGAGATAAAGATGAGAAGGATAAAGTAGAGAAGAAGACTAGAGAATTCAAAACGAAAGTTCTTCTGCAGCAGGCTTATCCGCCTCGCCCTAATCAGCGTCAGTTTCAGCAACCTTCCCAGTTTCAGCAACCCCCACAGTTTCAGAAACTGTTGCAGAAGCCTGAGTCTTTTGCTTCGCCACTCCCGCTAGGCCCTAATCAGTGTGCTTATTGTAAAGAAGAAGGTCACTTCAAGAATAGTTGCCCGATCCTGCTACAGCGTGCGAATGGTATGTCTGGTATGTCTGGTCTGAGAGGTCGTGGTGGTTTCCAACAAGTACCTAGGGGTAGGGGACGTGGTACGTTTCCCCAGAATGAACGTTCCTTTTTCCCTCAGAATTCTATGAATTATTTTGACCAACAGAATGTTCCGACCGTCCAGTCAATCAGTACTACACTGATGATTATTATGTTGGAAGTGAGAGTGCTGGTTTTAATGATAGTTAGGACAGCCATAGACAAAGGTAGTGTCAGTTCCAGTAGACCAGAGTGGACCTTATGTTGAAGTGATTACATCAGTTGTGGCAGAACCTTTTCTTTTGGATACTGATGCAGCAAAGAGTTCTATCATGCACTCTAAACTCCCCGGCGCACCTTTGTCTGGCTTGACCAATGTTTCAGTAGGAGTTTCTGACGCCCCAGTTCGTAATCCGGTTTCTTGTCCTTTGCCCTTTTCTATTGCCCCCTGTGAATTGGAGGCTCCCCATATTCTAACGACGGGCTGTGGCGAGAATCTGTTGGGTTTGGACTTGTTGAAAAGATTGCATGCGACATTACATTGTTCTCCTTCGGGAGTACATCTTACGGTGGGTAAGAAAGTGATTTCCCCGATGTATCTGTCTAAGGATCGCCTTCCGCTGGAACTGCGTTCTCTCCCTGATACACTTTAGGCTACAGGTCCCAATGATGTTGGTCTCTTGCAGATTCCACCCTACGTTGTTACCCTTAAGTTGAATGCTAAATTACCTTGCATTCCCCAGTACAAAATTTCCAGTGATGGTGAAAGAGCTCTTTTAGCGATTATCTATGATTTGGTTGAGAAAGGTGTGGTTGAAGAAACGAGAGGTAATGTGTGTAACAGTCCTGTTCTGCCTGTCCTTAAGCGTACTGACTCTTCTCAGCCACCTGTGTATCGGTTTGTGATCGACCTTCGAGAGGTCAATAAGATCGTTGTGCCACAGTTTCCTGTTGTCCCGGACATTACTGCTTTATTGACTATGATCCCTGCCTCAGCTGCTTGGTTTTCTGTTATTGATCTGAAGAACGCTTTCTTCAGTATTCCGATTGCTGAGGAAAGTAGGGATATTTTTGGATTCTCTTTAGGAGGCCGCAGTTTCCGGTTTAAGCGTGCTCCTCAAGGTTATTGTGAGAGTCCCTCCATTTACAGCCAGGCTTTGAAAACTCAGCTTGATAATCTTGCATTGTCATCTGGTGTTACTCTTATCCAGTATGTTGATGATCTGTTGGTTGCTGCTGATGATGAAGAGATTTGTAAAGAAGTTACTCTTTCTTTGTTGCAACACCTGTCTGATCTTCATCATAAAGTGTCACCTTCGAAGTTGCAGTATTGCCGCCAAGAAGTGACCTACTTAGGTCATCTCTTGTCGAAGGAGGGAAGGCGATTGACCCTAGAGCGTATTCAAGCGATTGCCCAAATGACTGTGCCATGCACACAGAGAGAGGTGCGTGCCTTCTTAGGTATCACCTCGTATTGTAGACAGTGGATTCCGAATTTTTCTTTGCTAGCGAAACCTTTGTTGGCACTTACTCTTAAGGACACACCACACCCTCTTCCTTGGTCTGAGGAATGTCAGAAGAGTTTTTCCGAATTGCGTGATGCATTGTGTTCTGCTCCGGTGTTGGGTACCCCCGACTACAGTAAACCTTTTACACTTTATGTACACGAGAGAGAAGGTTGTGCGTTGTCAGTGTTGACGCAACAATTTGGAGACAAGCAGCGCCCATGTGCGTATTTTTCAGCTACTTTAGATCCGGTAGCTAGGGCGTTGCCTAGTTGTCTAAGAGCTACAGCGGCAGCGGCTGTTTCTATCCGACAGTCTGCTGGTTTGGTATTGGATAATACATTGATTGTGATGGTCCCACATGCAGTGGATACCCTATTGAATAGAACGAAGACTCAACATCTTACCAGTGCGCGTTTGTCAGGTTATGAGTTGACGCTTTTGGCTAGCCATGTGCACATCAAGCGGTGCAACACATTGAATCCAGCTACATTGTTGCCGATTTTTGTAGAGACAGATGCTCAGGAACAGCATGACTGGTTTTCTCCGGACAGAGGAGGAAACAAAGGGTAGAGTTGATCTGAAAGATACTCCTCTTTCGAATCCTGATGGTACCCTATGGGTAGATGGTTCGTGCTTTAAGCTTCCGAATGGAGAGACGACTGCAGCATATGCTGTCACAACTTTGCACACGATTGTTGAAACAGCACGTATTGCACAGAATTCAGCGCAAGCAGCGGAGTTGATAGCATTGACTAGAGCGTATGTGTTGTAAAAAGGAAAGAGAGTGAATGTTTATACTGATAGCCAATACGCATTTGGCGTGGCTCACAGTTTTGGTCGCTTGTGGAAAGAGAGAGGATTTCTTACTTCCCATGGTACGAAAATTCAGCATGGACAATTAGTGAGTGAACTTCTTGAATCACTTACTTTGCTGACCCAAATTGCAATAGTGAAGTGTAGTGCGCATAAGAAGGTTACGGATGATGTGGGTCAAGGGAATGCGTTTGCAGATGAAGTAGCGAGAGAAACGGCGAAAGATGTGACTAGTCGGATGCATGTTGCAGGTCCTGCCAGATGGGTTGTGGAAGGAGGAATGTGTGAAGATACAACAGAAAGTGTGAAGATGATTCAGGCAGAAGCTACTGAGAAAGGATTGAGTATGTGGAGAGAGAGTACGGGAATGTTGGATTCAACAGGCTGTTGGGTTGAGTTGTCAGAGCACCAGCGATGGTTGTTGCCGGATGCATATGTGCTTCCGGTGGTTACTATGGCTCATGGGTTGGCTCACATTAGTTCAAAAGGGATATGTAAGTTGTTGGCTCCGGTATGGCAGAATGGTGGAATTCCTAAGTGTGCTGAGAATTTGGTTAAACACTGCATGATTTGCTTGATGCATAATCCTGGAAAGGGAACCCCAACTCCAGTGGGTCATTTTACTCCTCCAACGCATCCGTACGAGATGCTGCAGATAGACTATATTCATATGGAAAGATGCAATAACTTGAAGTATGTCCTTGTGGTTTTTTGTGCCTTTTCCAGATGGATAGAGGCCTACCCCCTAAAGGATAATACTGCCTTGTCTACAGCCAAGGTTTTGCTCAAAGAATTCTTTCCCATATATGGCTTGCCGAGGATGGTATGGAGTGATAATGGAAGTGAATTAGTTGGTCAGATTATGAAGAAAGTATGTGCGGGTCTGGGTATTAAACAGAAATTTCACGCTGCGAATCACCCCCAGTCAGCAGGCCTGGTCGAGTGCTATAATGGCACACTGCAGCTGAAGTTGGCCAAGGTGCAAGCGAGCTCTGGTCTTACATGGCCTGATGCCTTACCATTGGCACTTTTGTCCACGAGAACGACAGTACATTCTCGCGTGGGACTTAGCCCATACGAGATTGTTTTTGGACGCCCGACGAATGTCTGGGGTGTGCTGAGGCCTAAGAAGTACAGTGATATCGAGTACCCTATGTTGGTTGACTACTTACATGATTTGACTGCTAAATTGCGTGTTCTTCACCAACAGGTCCATGACACTTTGCCTTCAGTTTCTGTAGACGCAGGCCACACGATTCAACCTGGCGACTGGGTTCTAACCAAGAATTTCCAGAGGTCAAAGAACTTGGAACCAAGATGGACCGGTCCATAACAAGTCCTGTTATCAACTCGGACTGCTATTAAGGTGTTCAGCAAGAAAAACTGGGTACATGGTACCCATTGTAAGAAGATACCTTTGCCCTTACCGTACGATAAGTGGGTCCGGGAAGGTGTTGCCGATTCCGAGAGTGAAAGGGTTCCGAGATTTGTACCTTTTAGCGATGCACATCTGGAATGGACTCAGTCAGAACGTGCGGATGATAAAGTCTTGCAAGAAGCTGTGCCGCCATGTTTGAGACTTGATACTACGCACCCAGAGACACTCTTTCAGGATCAAACTGTGCCTGGTAAAGAATGCTACAACTTAAGGTCTAAAAAGGACAAATAAAATTTGATTTTTTTGTGAATTACACTCTTTAAGACAAAAGACTATTTTTCTTTTTCTTTTTTGAACCACCATCCGGGTTCAGCTGCAGGGTCGCGGTATAAGAACTTAAGGGGTGGTCCGCGTATTGACGAAAGGTCTACGGTTCTAGGGACGTCTAGGACGCCTGGACGCACACTTGAGTGAAGAAGGAAAATTGCTGCGAGCAGCACGTTAGAGGATGGAGTCTGTTGTAACTGAAAGAGATGTTGAGAGAATAGATCTTAAGACAAGATTTTGCACAGTGATACATAGCAAATGTTTTATAATGTTGTGCTTTTTGATGTTTTTAAGTATCACATTAGCTTGTGTGGGTTGGACTGTCTATGCTACACAACAGACATCTGCACCCACCTCCCAACCTATGCTTTCTTTCACTACTGTTTCTTTGCACCAGTTTTATACGTTGCCTGAACATGAACAGACAAGGAGATCAGAATTTGTCAACAATTTGTTTATACAGTTGTTGCATCAGTTAGTAGTAAATACCACTAATTGTTGGGTTTGTGGTCTTATGCCTCATACGACAGATAAAGGTATGCCATATTTGGTTTTACCTTTTTCTTTTAATGGGTCTGTGTGGGCTTTTCAGACCATGTATATCTATGCAAATGAGGTACGCCCCTTACGTTCCCTTAAAGATAACTCGAGCAATAGTGCCTTAATAAGGGGAATAGTAGCTATGATCCGAGATATTGATGCATATAATGCGAACCCTAATGATGAGGTGCAGGCTTACGTTGGTTGGAACGTGACTGGATATAGTACCAGTTTGACAGAGAAGGAGAGACGAAAAAGGTCTCCCCCATTTGGATTGTACCCCACCGAGGCCACTTTTGTTTTCAAGGTAATGGTCGGAATCCGAAAGCTCAGCTAGGTAACAGTGTGTGTGCTCAAACCTATATCTATTCATCTCTGACTTCTCCACCGTTTGTGCCAGCTAAAGGCACATATTTTGTTTGTCATGACAGAGCCTACACATGGTTGCCACCTGATTTTTGAGGAACTTGTTATGTGGCGTTTCTACTTCCCCCTACATACACTTCTGCTTCAGACTATCATAGAACGAGATATGGTAGAGGTGTCTTCAATAAGGAAGATACCGCAGCACACGAAGTAGGAGATTTCTTCAAGGGCTTCTTGCCCTTTTGGGGTCCTATGATCAATAGTAGGCATGTTTGACAGCTTGTCCGCGTTGTTGAAGCTACTATTAATGAGACAGCAGGTGCTCTTAGTAATGTTACAGCTGAGCTTCAAGCGGACCGCCTTATGACTTTGCAGAACCGTATGGTATTAGATATCATACTTGCAGATCGAGGAGGAGTATGTAAATTGATTGGATCCAGTTGCTGTGTTTCCATACCAGATAATGCCCCTACGGTGTACCAAGCCATCTCTAGGTTGTATAAAATCTCTGAATCTATCCATGTAGACGAAGGAGACTGGTCATTGACGGGATGGTTTTGGGGACTGCTGTCCAAATGGGGATGGAAGATTTTGACATTCCTTGGTATGGTTTTAACCATCATTTTCTCTTCTTGTTTTTGCATCCAGTGTGGTCCCGCCATTTGTAGTCTTTGTGCTACTATGTGTGTTCGGAGACCTGTCCGAGAGAAGTAGAGAATAATAAGATGATGCTACAGCAACACCTTGATGACCTAATGAATATCGACATAGACCTAGATTCAGATTAACATGAGTCTTAGGTTATTGCCTACGTAATGGCAAAAGGAGGGTCTGAGGTTCTGTAATTCTCGAGTCTGACTCCATTTTGTTCTGTGCCACCATTTTGTGTTGCCCTCACGTAGGCCTGTGAAGGTAGCCTGGCGAATAAAGTGGCCTGGCCTTCTTAGTTCATTTATACATTAACTAGGTTTCTTTTTGACTCTGACATGAACTGTAAGAAACTGACCTCTGCACCTGAAACTGACCCCGCAAAGCCAATTTCCCTGATCGATCTTTGTCTGAGATTGCCAATCAATGTTCAGGACATCGTTAACTTTTAGTTTCCTTGCACATGCCTTATCTTGTTCAGCATCTGTTACCGTTTCTTTTTTTATGTTTCTTCATTACATGGGTTATGCTTTCAATTATAGGTTTGTCCGGCTTGTGGAGATTGAATTTGGGACATTCCTAATAATTAACTTTTGGGTTGGGATACTGTAAATTGAGGTTTTGTTATGTGAAACTTTGTTTGAAAATGTACCTTATTGGCTAGAATTTTGTGCAGTGGGTGTACATTTATAATGTGAATATTGGGTATAAAAGGAGACGTCTCGCCTTAGTAAAATGAGCAGTCTCCTGAGAATTTACACCGTGATGTATTTCTAGGATCACTGTTACTGGCTGCAGCTAATAAACTTGGTCTCTGATGCCATCCAGAAGTATTCCGTGTCTCTGTATACCAAGACAGGTGAACTCGAAGATCTTAGGCGTGCCCTTGACGGCGCTGGGTTAAACCCCGGTTCTTCAGGAGTACGTATTACTCTGCGCCACACAAAATGGTATCACGATTAGATTATTTTTTCACCTCTTCCCAGTTAGCCTCAGATAGTGTTAAAGAAAAGCACCCTAGAGTGTTTTCAGACCATAACCCTCTAGCATTAACTGTTAATTTCAGGGTGGCAGAGAGGAATGGCCCAGCTTGGACATTCGAGAGAGGCTTGCTAAAAGACCCAGACTATATCGCACACATGAACACCTGGATTGAGGGTTTTTGGGAAATAAATAGGGGCAGCGCTAGCACGGGGATGGTCTGGGATGCTCTTAAAGCTGGGGTTAGAGGTGAGACTCTTATCTATAGTCTCCAAAGAAGGAAAAAAGAACCCGAACAAGCTAATATACTTAATTAAACAATGGCTGTTCTTGAGGAGGAGCTGATAAGGGCAATAGCACAAGGGGCATCAATAGAGGTTTGGATGCACAAAATCGCTATGACTAAAGCTGAAATTGGGGAAATTACATCGACTAAGGCAGCTGAAAAATACTTAGCATGGCGCGAGGGGTGCTATAAACTCAGCGAGCAAGCATGTCACATGCTGGCAGTTCGGACGAGACAGAGAAGGGGGATGGGGAGATAGTCGAGATACAGGATAAAGATGGGAATTTGGTCAAAGAACCAACGGGTATACGGGAGGTATTCCATTATTACTGTAGTGAACTGTATCAGAAGGAACTAGTGTCGCCCCGACACGTGGTCAGTGAATATTTGAATGACATCCAAATAGAGCAATTTGCCACGAATGATATAGATTTTATGGAGATGAATATACCAGAGGAAGAAATACACAATGCCTTGATGACTCTTCCATCGGGCAAGGCAGTGGGGCCGGATCAGATCCCTTTGGAATTTTATAAAATTTTCTATCATCTATTAAAGCAGGATTTGATAGAAACGTTCAGACAGGCACAAGGTGGGAACTCAACACCAGGGTCCTGGGCTCAGGCAGTAATAGTCCTCTTCTTAAAAAAGGCAAATCCCCCGAGAACCTGGATCATATAGACCTATCACTCTAATGAATAGTGACTCCAAAATCTTCTCAAATATGTGCTACACGCCTAAGCTCCATCATAAGTAAAGTAATCCATCCATGTCAGCACTGGTTTATGCCTGGAAGAGGAACCACCAAACACGTCCTTAGGGTAATAACACTTTTCGATGCAGCAGCCATCTCAGAGCACCCTATGGCACTCATTCTGGTTGATGCTGAGAAGGCGTTCGATAGGGTCTCCTGGGACTACCTGTGGGGGGCCCTCGAACGGTATGGGCTTGGAGAAGGATTTATTAAGGTAATTATGGGTCTTTATCAGAAACCGGTGGCCCACGTTAGAGTGAATGGGGAGCATACTGAACCAATACAGATCTCGAGGGGAACTCGACATGGGTGTCCCTGTTGCCCCCTACTCTTTGCTATATACATTGACCCGCTGATACGAACAATTGAAGGAAACCGTATAATCAAACCAATGAAATTTCAGGAGCAGGAGACAAAAATCCTAGCTTACGCGGACGATCTGGCAGTTGTTACACCCAACCCTCAAACTGCAGTTAACGAAATAGGTAGCGAAGCAGCATTCGGGCTAGTCTCAGGGTATAAGCTCAACCAGCAGAAAACTCAAATCGTTGTCAATAGGTTGTCCGCTTTTGCGGATGCACGGGTCACAAGTATGGCTACATACCTATGTTAAATGGTAGTGGCAGTCGTAGTCGATAACCTTTCAAGTATTGCCCGGCGGTAATCGCCTCTTATACCATTCGATGTTAAACCAATAAAGAGGCAGGCGCCGGAGACTGGAAGGCAGGAAACAAAGTTTTATTCCGTCGGAGTGGAACACATCAGATCAGACAGCGAAGTATCGTCACGAGGTGCTCTAACTGCATCTCTGAGGCCTGGCCTCTTATTCACAGGTTTATGATTTATTGCAGGTTTATCATACATGGCACATTCTTGAGATTGTCTTGATACATGAAAGAACATCCTCGGAATCCCCACTTCGAGCTCGTTCCCACACATATCTACAGTGGAAGTCCCCACCCCACCCACAGTAGGAGATGGCTATCACACAGCTGGACATTCCGCCAATTCCCGGGGGTGTGTGCGACCGGTCGGGTCTCTGGGGGTGGGGAGCCTTGATCTACTGTAATCCCTTTGATGTGGGGTGTTTCCCTTACAGTAGGGGCAAAAAACTGCATCTGCAGGGCTAGGTGATGGCCTGGGATCGGTTCGGACAATGGGGCGCAGAGGAAGGGGGTTATCAAAGAGATACATGACCATGTATGGGATGTCGGTCAGGCGTGGGATGTGGTTCCATGGCAGGGTCGCGCAGAAGGAGAGGGTTTATGGCCCGTGTATGAGAGAGCGGGGGTGGCCGGCGCGCAGGGGAATGCTTGCAGCGCCAGGGGGACGCGCTGGCGATCGGCAATGAGCAGAGAGAGAGAGACCAGGGTGCCTAAAATGGTTATAGTATTCAAATGGAGACACTGTTCCTGAAGAGACAAAGGGAGGAAAGAAACGAAAAGGTCTAGGCTAATATTAGGCCCAACTATCTAAGGATAGGGGGGCACTCCTTAGTTTCTCATGTTGCCCTCACACACCCCGAAGGATGTCATGCTTCATCATTGGGCGTTTGCTCCTCGTCGGGCCGGCGCTGCAATGCCCTACGGGTCCCCCGAAGGGTCACTTTAGCGGAGATCTTTTTGAGAAAACGCCGTTTGGTGCATGCGGGTGTGTGGTTTGGGTCCTAATAAAAAAGAGCTGCGTGGTGGTGAAGTGTGTTTGTGAAGTGGTATCCTAAAAATGTCTAAGGGTTACTGAGATAAATTTTAATGTGAATAGCACCCTTGACATAATAAAAGACCCGTAGGTCGGGTGTTACCTTATCGAAAATAATGTATCGATGGGTAACTTATGTGTGGTCAAGCGGTCGACATGTTTCGCGCCCCAACGGTCCAGAAAGGATCCCTGGCGCTTCTTCAGGACCAAAAAAAAAAAGAACGTAAAAGTGAGTGTGTTCTAAGGGATACTACCCTCAGTTTACTATCCGGGCGAACACTCCGTAGTAGCACTGCTCTCAGTGTGAGAGTCAGGTCGCACCAGGATAGACAGCCTAGGAGAACAAAGAAAAAAAGAAGAGAGGAGAACAACCTACTTATTAGAGACTGTTCACCTTGTCAAGATGTTCAGAAAAAAGAGTGCAGCATCAGAGTATATACAATATATACAACATGGGGATGTCACCTCCGCCCTCGGGTGGTGGCGTAATGGGGTCTCAACGGTAGGCTGACATGTGCCTAGGCCAGGAAAAAAGGGGGGGGCCTGGGAAAGAGACAGTCCGTCGCCGACCGGAGTCACCCATATATGCAGGCACTCACCGTGGTAGAGGTAGAACCAACCGTCCACAAACTCAAGTGGCGTATGCTCTATGGGTCTTTCATAACGATTCTTACTTTGAAATGTTCCAAACACTCACCTAAAGGCACGGAGAAAAGTGCTCCACAGATTAGGGGACGAGCGTACACACCTTCTAGTGCTGTGAACAAAGGAGTAAATAACAGGCAGCTGCTAGTCAGTCCAACTCCTCATGAATACAAGCTGGTCTGGGCGGTCTAGTATGCTGTATTTAAATTAATAAACACTTTCCTGAATGCTCAAAAGAGCGTTGTTTACTCACAGTTTAGCTCCGGCGTGGCCTCTGTAACACCTACCCCAGTCGTCCTCCTACCTGGAATGGAGCCGTAGATAGTTGCGCTATTCTTAAATACTGCCCGAGTTGACTTAATTAGGGCGGGCGCTGTGTCCGGTCTACAAACGGGGAGCAGCTGTGTTCTCGCTTGTGTCTGTCAGCCGCGCATGCGCAGAGTGTGGACAGCTGAGCTTGGCGCCTGCGTGTATCTAGAGAACGTGGTGCCGGCTTACGTCTAGTTGTTGCCATGGTAATGTGTCATTAAAGCACTAAGAGTTATAACTAAACGGCTAAATAGTGCTCCTAAGCTATTTACCAGGTATCGGAAAGACCCATCCAGTGTCAAAAAAAAAAAAAAAAAAAAAAAAAAAAAGAACGGTAAATGTATACGTGACTCGTCTAATTGTAAGTGTCTCAGGGGGCTCAAGTGAGCTCGAGCGAGATAATGATAGAGTACGTGCGTCTAGGGGGGAAGGGAAGAGCCCATCTGGTGTGATAAACGGGCGTTTACAAGTATGGGTGACTCGTATAACTACAAGCGGCTCATGGTACCCTCCACGTGATGTCAATGGTGGACTCGGGGGAGATATAGATATAACTCGGAGCACAGACACTGGACCATAACTAGCTCCCGGTCCCCCCCCTCCCTCCTTCTTTTTGTACAGATAATTAGCACGGCAGCTTAGCCGAGGGACCTGACTTCTATTTTTTCCTTCTCATTCCTTTTCCCTACACTGAGTGCACACAATGTCAACCAATAACATGGGGGATAACCTGGGGCTCGGGTTTGATGATGACATCGTGGCAGAAATCCTCAGAACCCCCTCACTGCTGGATAGTGAGGGGAATATGGCCAGTACATCATCACAAGGTGACTGGAACTCCCTGGCATCGCTTAAAAAACTACAAGTCAAGATTGCAATGCATGGCACAATTATGACGGAATACCTGAGGGCAAATGCTGCACCCAATGGCCTAATTGTCCGCACGGCACCTAGAATCTTCTTGGAGGATCTAATTTTCCGCAAAGAGTGGAGCCAGATCGCATGGAAATGCACCCGCGACTGGCTTATTCTGATTATTGGCACCGCTAGGCGTCTCTCCGAAGCATTGATTATCAAGATTAACATCGCGGAGAATGGACTGAAAACTGGGATCAGTATTTCAGCCTACAAAACCCGCCTAGCGGAAATCAATGCAGAGATGACTGACCACCGAGATTATTTACTACAACAAAAAGTGTCAAAATTACAAAAAGACATAAAAAGATTCGACAGGGAGAAGATATACCCATACACTAAAGAGGAATATCAACCATCAGAGAGTGATGCTGGCTCAGATGACGGCTCAACAACATCTACGAACTCAGGACGTTCGATGTACAGTAATTCTAGCAATAGCAGTTGGGGGAGGAACTCCAACAAACCGGGCCTACTCCCTCCACCCCCGATACCACAGATGTACGGCTATGCACACCAACCTTTCCCACAACAAGGCCCGATGTGGTTCCCTGCCTTTCCGGGACAACACCCGGGTTACCAGCAACCATTCTTCCCCAATGCACCTCCTCCTTTTCAGAACAGAGGCAGGGGGCGAGGCAGAGGCAGAAGAAGAGGGCAAAAACAAGTCCAGTGGCAAGATCAAGAGACACAACAGAGAACAACGAGGAGCTCAACACTCCCAAGACCTTGATAGTGAACCTCACAGACAGACTCCTGAACACAGACGAAAAGGCAGTCCTGGAACTGGGTTTAGGGTTTGTGCCCACCCCCAAGGAGGATAACTTCCGCATGAATGAGGAACTACAACAACTCTTCCGTAAGATCCGTATCAAATCCTTTTTTAACAACAACCCCACCCCTGACCGCCAGGACACCGGACTAAGACCACCCTCCAAGTTCACTCCATCAGCGGGTATGGTTCCAAGTGAAGTACTGACGTTTGAAAAAGCAGTTCTGAAGGAGGCAAACAAACTGAGAAGCCGGCATGTCTTTAACAATTTACCTAAGAAACTCCGTGAGGCAGTACACTCACTCACCGAAGATGAAGCCATCATTATCAAACCGGCGGATAAGGGAGGAGCCACTGTCATCCTCTCAGTAGAGGATTACGAAAGAGAATGTGTCAAACAACTCGGGAGATCCGAATACTACAAGAAGTTGGAGACTGATCCCACTGAGAGACTTCTATCACGGATACGTATCCTGATAAACGAAGCTACTAATGAGGGATGGATCACTGCCCACGAGGCGGCATTCCTCATCAACGAGAACCCCAGGATGCCGTACTTCTACCTACTACCCAAAATACACAAGGGTATCATTCCACCACCAGGACGACCTATCGTCTCTGGGATAGGTTCGCTATTGGAACCCCTGAGCAAATTCAGTGACTTTTTCCTCCGTCCTATGGTACAAGCAACTCCGGCGTACCTTAAAGACACCAGGGACGTCTTGAACCTGATTCAAGAGATCAACGAGAACAATACTGAGCCCATTGACCTCCTCCTAACTCTAGACGTAGAGGCATTATACACTAACATTCCACAAGATGCAACAATCGAAGTAGTGGAACAACTCCTACTCGAAACAGAATTACCTACCAACACCCCTGCGAGCTTCATCACGGAACTGATCATGCTGGCCCTGAAGAACAACTTCTTTATGTATAAAACCACCATTTACCATCAGATACAAGGGACCAGCATGGGGAGCACATTCGCGCCGAGCCTAGCAGGGCTGTACATGGCGCATTTTGAGGCTATGAACATCTTCACTGCGAATAACCCCTACAGAAAGAACATGATCACATGGAAACGTTACATCGATGATGTACTCATCCTATGGAAGGGTGGTACGGAGACCTGCCAAGAATT
This sequence comes from Triturus cristatus, assembly GCF_964204655.1. Classification (NCBI taxonomy): domain Eukaryota; kingdom Metazoa; phylum Chordata; class Amphibia; order Caudata; family Salamandridae; genus Triturus; species Triturus cristatus. The sequence goes on along the minus strand of NC_140583.1, from coordinate 592,424,881 downwards.
CTATACATGGATTAACAACCTGAACCCTCACCTCCGTTTTACTAAAACGGAGAGTACTAAGGAGATTCCTTTTCTGGATCTTCTCATCACCCTCGAGAGGGGTAAACTCAACACGACCATCTACAAGAAAATGACTGATTGCAACAGTCTTCTTGATTTTCACAGTCATCACCCCAAAGCACTGAGGGAAAACCTGCCCTTTGGACAGTTCCTGCGGATCCGCAGGAATTGCAGTGACACCCAGGAATATGACATTCAAGCTAACTCCCTAACATCTAATCTGAAAGAAAGACATTACCCAAACAGGGTCATACAACGTGCTTACAAACGAGCCAGGAACAACAACCGCCAGGCACTCCTGGAAGAAAAGACAAAGGAAGTTGACAATACCATCACCTGTGTCACTACCTTCACGCCTCTGTCTAACCAAATAAAGAACATCGTGAACCATAACTGGAGAATTCTGAATACAGGTAATCTCACGCTGGGGCGCCCCAGATTTGCTTTCAAGAGGACAACCAACCTACGGGACCAACTGATCAACACGAGACCACGCGTGAAGACCGTACGGCAGGAACCCACCCTATGGTCCCTCCCTGCTGTCAAAGGCCACTATCCATGTGGCAACTGCAATGTATGTCCCATGACCAAACACACTACATACTTGGAGCTGGACAAAATCAGGTGGGAGCAACGGAACCACACTAATTGCAACACAAAAAACTGTGTGTACCTGATCACCTGCCCCTGTACACTGCGCTACGTGGGGATGACCACGAGACAGGTGAAACTCAGGATAGGCGAACACAGAAGCACGATCCGACGGGGGAGATCAGCAACCAGACTTACTAATCATTTTATGGAAAAAGGACATACATGTGACGACATCAAGTGGACAATTTTGGAAAACAATCAACATTGGAACAATAACACCCTTCTACGTAGAGAACAACGCTGGGTACACCGCCTCCGGACCAATGAGATTGGCCTGAACGACGATATACCATGGACTGAACTATAACCTAACATAAGGGTCTGACAACATAATCAGCACTTGCATCCATGATTACCTTACTATGAGGTCCCACGGCACAACATCCATGCCTAGGGTCCCCCCCTCTCCTCTACGAGCATCGTTATGAGATGAGAGGATCAAGATTAGGTTTCTCTGGACCACTTGCCACAGAATTAAACTCCCCTCTGATCTTCGTTTACCCCAACCTCCCTTGACCCCCTCTTGAACTCATGGATTCTATCATAAACTCTCCCCCGAGTCCACCATTGACATCACGTGGAGGGTACCATGAGCCGCTTGTAGTTATACGAGTCACCCATACTTGTAAACGCCCGTTTATCACACCAGATGGGCTCTTCCCTTCCCCCCTAGACGCACGTACTCTATCATTATCTCGCTCGAGCTCACTTGAGCCCCCTGAGACACTTACAATTAGACGAGTCACGTATACATTTACCGTTCTTTTTTTTTTTTTTTTTTTTTTTTTTTTTTTTTTTTGACACTGGATGGGTCTTTCCGATACCTGGTAAATAGCTTAGGAGCACTATTTAGCCGTTTAGTTATAACTCTTAGTGCTTTAATGACACATTACCATGGCAACAACTAGACGTAAGCCGGCACCACGTTCTCTAGATACACGCAGGCGCCAAGCTCAGCTGTCCACACTCTGCGCATGCGCGGCTGACAGACACAAGCGAGAACACAGCTGCTCCCCGTTTGTAGACCGGACACAGCGCCCGCCCTAATTAAGTCAACTCGGGCAGTATTTAAGAATAGCGCAACTATCTACGGCTCCATTCCAGGTAGGAGGACGACTGGGGTAGGTGTTACAGAGGCCACGCCGGAGCTAAACTGTGAGTAAACAACGCTCTTTTGAGCATTCAGGAAAGTGTTTATTAATTTAAATACAGCATACTAGACCGCCCAGACCAGCTTGTATTCATGAGGAGTTGGACTGACTAGCAGCTGCCTGTTATTTACTCCTTTGTTCACAGCACTAGAAGGTGTGTACGCTCGTCCCCTAATCTGTGGAGCACTTTTCTCCGTGCCTTTAGGTGAGTGTTTGGAACATTTCAAAGTAAGAATCGTTATGAAAGACCCATAGAGCATACGCCACTTGAGTTTGTGGACGGTTGGTTCTACCTCTACCACGGTGAGTGCCTGCATATATGGGTGACTCCGGTCGGCGACGGACTGTCTCTTTCCCAGGCCCCCCCCTTTTTTCCTGGCCTAGGCACATGTCAGCCTACCGTTGAGACCCCATTACGCCACCACCCGAGGGCGGAGGTGACATCCCCATGTTGTATATATTGTATATACTCTGATGCTGCACTCTTTTTTCTGAACATCTTGACAAGGTGAACAGTCTCTAATAAGTAGGTTGTTCTCCTCTCTTCTTTTTTTCTTTGTTCTCCTAGGCTGTCTATCCTGGTGCGACCTGACTCTCACACTGAGAGCAGTGCTACTACGGAGTGTTCGCCCGGATAGTAAACTGAGGGTAGTATCCCTTAGAACACACTCACTTTTACGTTCTTTTTTTTTGGTCCTGAAGAAGCGCCAGGGATCCTTTCTGGACCGTTGGGGCGCGAAACATGTCGACCGCTTGACCACACATAAGTTACCCATCGATACATTATTTTCGATAAGGTAACACCCGACCTACGGGTCTTTTATTATGTCAAGGGTGCTATTCACATTAAAATTTATCTCAGTAACCCTTAGACATTTTTAGGATACCACTTCACAAACACACTTCACCACCACGCAGCTCTTTTTTATTAGGACCCAAACCACACACCCGCATGCACCAAACGGCGTTTTCTCAAAAAGATCTCCGCTAAAGTGACCCTTCGGGGGACCCGTAGGGCATTGCAGCGCCGGCCCGACGAGGAGCAAACGCCCAATGATGAAGCATGACATCCTTCGGGGTGTGTGAGGGCAACATGAGAAACTAAGGAGTGCCCCCCTATCCTTAGATAGTTGGGCCTAATATTAGCCTAGACCTTTTCGTTTCTTTCCTCCCTTTGTCTCTTCAGGAACAGTGTCTCCATTTGAATACTATAGATATAACTCGGAGCACAGACACTGGACCATAACTAGCTCCCGGTCCCCCCCCTCCCTCCTTCTTTTTGTACAGATGCCTAAAATGGTTGCCGTGCGCTTTCCTGTGTGTCGTGCTGGGGAGAGGCAAGATGGCGCAGATAATGTTCATTTGTAAACTAAATTTCCACAGTCCTCCCTTTTAACATATCTCGCCAGCTTGCCTGGCCGACATTCACCTTCGTTAACCCTTTAGCTATAATACCGTAAATGTTTTTCATGCATTCCTTAAAAGTACAGAGTCTTTAGGACAGGCAGGAGCAATCTGACACAATTGTACATAGTTACATGTAGTTGATAAAATAGGCGAGGAGGTAGTGCATACAAAATTACATTAGCTGCGCCGCATGTCAGACCCAGGGATAGGAGGAGGGGAGCTTGTTTGAGCACAAACATGATACCGTAAAGCAAAAATGTTTCTGGCAAAACAAGGGATATTTGGTACATTACTTAAGGCCCAGACTTCGTGTGGATCAAAAATAGTCAGCATAGTCATGTGCACGGCTGGTGTTATACAAATGTCATCATACAAAGTTAGAGTTTCTTAACTTATCAGTGTACAGTTGGAAGTGACTGATGCAATATCATGAAAACTCGATTGGAAGATAGTCAATATAAAAAGGTGGTTGGGAGAGGAATTCAACTTAACATGAGTTACAGTCATGGAAGGGAGTTCTTCTTTCCAGTGTCCTATTATAATGAGCCATCACTGGTAAGCTCTTATTGTTCTTCTTCTTTTGTTGGCACTGTTGAGCACCGGCGGTGGAGCTAAGGTCCAGCTCAAATCCAAGTTTTCACGTAGCAGGGTGTGACCATTCGTTGTTCTTCGATCACAGTCCTGTTCCCTAACACATTTTATCATAGGTACTTTGAGACGGGGTACCCGCTTTTTGTTCTTCTGTAGTTAAGTCAAATTCAAAATCCATATAAAAGGGAGAGAGAGAGAAGGGGTGTGGCATGCTTTGGGATGCCGAGGGAAGAGGGGGTGGAGTGGGATCGGATCAAAAAGCGGACCAAGGAGAGCAGAATCTTTCAGCACTGGGCCCATCAATCGGGCCCGACGGGTTGGGACTTCAGGCACGCTGGTCAGCGAGCAGGGGGCCTCGAGATAGCCCTTCGTTCTATCGCTTATCATCCTGATAATGGTGCCTCGTCTCACGCCCTTTTTGCTTCGTTGCTTCCCCCTTGGTCGTTGCCATAGATGTTCCATGGTCCGCAGCCAGGCTGTGCGTCACGTCCGACCCCTCTCTCCCGATGGCCGCAGGTTATCTTTGAATGAGTACATGAAACAAAATCTTAGAGAGTTGGCAGGGAAGACATTTACACACTTCATCCTCTCTCCCAACCACCGAGTAGTTAGGGAAATGCTTTTGTCGGTCGCTGCATGATTGATGTCTATTAACTCTTATGTCGGTGTGTGTTACTAATCTATTAATCATTGCTGTGGTGCAGGTTTCTGTGGGTGTTCCTGTTCATCGTCTGGCCTGCTAGGTGTCGATTCCTGTGCCCTATAATCGTTGCAGGAAGCCTGACATCTGTCGACTTTCTGGTTTATCAAAAATTCGAACCAGCTTCTCTGGTAGAGACTCGTTCATCTTAACACAAGTTCTGTTAATACACATTTTCCTCCGAGGACTGCTAAGTTTATGAAAAAAAAGTGCGAGGTGCTACTGTCATGGGTTCACAGGTATCTATTTCGGGGAGGGACATAAGCTAAACATTTTTCTTGCTGGAGACAATAGGTAACCCTCATCAGCTTAGGCGATGTACCTTTAGAGAATAAAGTCATCAGCTGTTTTGTTCGGAATACTCTGGGACGGCTAGTACAGAGCTGGGGTGATTCTGGGAGGACGGGGTGCTTGGACATTCTAGTTCGGAACATTTGGGCGGGGGCAGTTCTGGGCGGTGGAGATGGTGTTGTTAAAGCTCTAAAAACGAAAACCACTGACATATAGTCCCCGTGATGAGGGCCAAATTGGGAGACATCAGTCGTCTTACCTGTCCTTTCCTTCTCAGCCAATTAAATTCAACATTTTGCAGAAAGGAGAGGTAGTAACGTGGTAAAGTACGGTCGTTTTTGTTTCTGTCAATTTGTTCGAACACTGCCGTGTTCGAGGCCAATTATACACATACTGAGGAGGTATGTGTCGTTAATTTGTTCAAAAAAAAAGAAAGAGGGCAAGAAAGCCTTCAGCGAGGGAGGGAGAGAGAGTAAGAGAGAGAGAGAGAGAGAGAGAGAGAGAGAGAGAGAGAGAGAGAGAGACGTGCGCATCAAGTAGGCTATTTGGCATACGTACGACACAAAACGAGAGAGAGAGAGTAACATGTGTACGATAATAGGCTACTTGGTGCACACACAACATTGGAGTAGCATGGGTCAGGTCTATGTAGGAAAACACAAGCGGGGGAAAGACATAAATTCGGTGATCACGTACACACAAATACCGGATAGGGTGTGACAGTACATACATCAAGCGCAGAAACTTAAGACGGAGATACAGGGCTACGTTGAGTATGGGGACCTCTCCTTTCCTGTCCTCTTTCCTATGCATGCTGCGTATTTTCAGTATTTTTGTAGTTTATCTTGGGGGGGGGGTGTCGGACCTTTTACTCCCCTCCCTTTGATTGATAGACAAGCACTTCAATCATACGATGACGCTCTCTTCAAGCGACCCAAGCATGAAATGCATACACATTCATGCCGCATAATCGTAGCACACACGCACAATCATACCATACAGTTTTTCATGTTCCCAATGGAGGTCTGCACTTTGCGTATTATCCCACAACGTTTGTCTATGTTTTTCCCTATATGGAACATGGTGCGGTCCATGTCCACTCCATTCTTCAGTCGGAACTTCGTTGTGACCTATAGAGAGGGAAAAGAGGGGAGGGGATGTGCAGTATTCAAAGTACATTAGCGCGCGTAGACACGAAAAAGTTCTACTTACCACGTACCAGGCTAGCCGCAGGAGTGGGTAATACCACAGACCTATTATTCTTTTCTTCCGAAACAAAGATGCTCTATTTCATTCATCTCCTAAATTCGGGTTCCCTGGTCGTACATGTATTTCTCAATCGGTCGTATATTATGGTGCAAGATACCATACCTTGCATTCGGCATATACCTTAAGCTATAGTCAATCATTTTCTGACAACTCTTGGAAAAAGACAGGTGTGACGGGTACAAATTCCGTTAATCAAAAAGATTCAGGTAAATGGGGTCTGCATTACCTGTTTTCTATTGCTTGGGAGTAACAATCATTTATTCAAAAAAAGAAAAAAACCTTTACCAACCTAGATGATTTGTCATGACACTGATTCCGTAATTCCTTTAAGAAGCCCTTTATTTAAAACAATGTCAGTATACAAATACGGGCCTACAACCGTTCAGGCCGGCCACGGTGTGAGAGGTGTCTCGGCGCCATTTTGGGGCGAGGTCGGGTGGGTCTAGTGCACAGTCTAAGTCTTTCCACTAACTAGCTGCCGGACCAGAATCCCCTTCGGTAGTTCGAGAACTTTTCGTCAGCGTCAGCTTGCGTCAGCATGGCATCACCGCGGTCTTGTAGCGATGCTGTGGTCCGTCCTTTGGGCGGGACAGCAGGCGGGTTCTTCCGCCGTCGCCCTGAATCAGTCTTTCTTTTACGGCACCAAACGGTGGCAAGATGGCTGCCGCCCGGGGCAAGGACAAGTTAACGTGGAATAATCAAGAAAAATAGCGGCGATTGTCCCCACCGGAGGCCCACGGGAGTCGAATGTCAATGACTCCCGCAGAACCTGCAAATCTGAGAGGGTGTTTTTCAAGGGGTGGGGCCCACACCCGAGCAGACAAGCCTCCGAGTCCAGGGCCGTCTCACGGTGGGCTAGGCCTGGATCCGAAGAACCGACCGCCAGAGTCCAAAGGCAGCAGCAGCAGCAGCTCTTCGTTACAGCCACCGGGGTGGGTCCCTCGATCCCTCGGCTGCGGGGGCCCATTTCTCGAGTAAAATGCTAATGGCAATCTTAGTGGATCCGCGCCTGAGTGGCTACCCGGCAGGCAAGACTTGAATGGCTGTCCCGTTGCAGCCGGTCGGTGAGTGCAGGGGTGCCCACTCATCTGGGCGGCGAGTGAAATGGCTGGGTGCAACTCAGCTGGCCGGTGAAAGAAACGGCGGGGTGCAACTCAGCTGGCCGGCGAGTAAAATGGCAGGGTGCAACTCAGCTGGCCGGCGAGTAAAATGGCAGGGTGCAACTCAGCTGGCCGGTGAAAGAAACGGCTGGGGTGCCCTCATCTGCTGGCGAGCCTCCACCTGGGGAGGCGGGGGAGGCCTGTCCGCGTCGCTTCCCCCCTGCCAGGGCACCCTTCGCTGCCGGTCGAAGCAAAGAACGGGAAGACCAATACAACATGGTGGACTCCACCTTGGCGCTGCCAGGGCCTCGGCGCTGCGTGTAGCCTCCGGCCTCTTCGCACAATCGTCCGCCACTGATGTCAATGGATTTTTGCATGGCTTTTATAGCCCAAAGCCGACTAAAAGGACCGCCCAAAACAGGCCAATGTTGCAACTTCGAGGAAGGAGAGGCGAGGACGGTGTCACGCGGACGTAAATGCTTTGGGATGGAGGTTGCAGCAGACTGTCATGTAAATAGTTGTTTAAAACGTGTTTTAACTTGTTCACCCTGTCGGAATGTTGTTATACCTATAAGTTATTAAAATGTTTTAATCATACTACTTTGTTGGAGTGTTGTACATATTTGCAATCTAGTTACTGTGTAATCGGAAAATGGCATAGTCCAATTGTGCGTGATTCTAGTCCAGTTCGGTGACGTCGATGGTGGGTATCAGCAGGCTTCCGGTTGTGTGGGATTTTTGTCGTGTTTACTGGGCGGGGTGGGTGGTAGGGCAGACATGTTTAGGCAGCGAGAGCGACGGAGCCGAGCTACCTCGTGGCCGTCTTGACCGTGAGCTTGGCTCCTTCCCCTAGTTTCATATATCCCACAAAGGGCTATTTCCTAGCGTCTTTTTAGTTTTGTAGGGTCAAAAAGGATCCCACCAGTGGCCACTGACTCTCGGGGTCCCCCTTTGTATATTTATGCCATAGCTTGCTATAAGCTACGGCGACTAGTCCATATTTAGTGAACATGTCCTTATTAGGGGTGCCTTCCAGTGGAGCCGGATGGTCCACCTCTAATAAGCGGTCCGGGCAGAACCAACTACCAATCAGTGGGGAGAAGATAGGCATGACGGGTTACAACGGGGACAAAAGTCAGCACTACCTATCTTTTCACTGCTTGCAAAGACTAGACAGAATATCTCTATTCCTCGTTATTTGTAAGCAGAGAATACCTCCAAAGAACCAATATCGAACAACTAGTGTTCGGACAATCAATCAATCAATGGGGAGATAAAGATAGGCACGACGGGTTACAATGGGGACAAAAATCTGCGTTACCTACCCTTCACTATTTGCAAAGACTAGACAGAATATTTCTATTCTACGTTATTTGCAAACAGAGAATATCTCAAAGAGCACTATCCTTCAAAACAATCAATGTTCGGACAATCAATCAGTGGGGAGATAAAGATAGGCACGACGGGTTACAACGGGGACAAAAGTCTGCGTTACCTACCCTTCACTATCTGCAAAGGGAGAGAGAGAGAGTATTTCTACTCCTCCCCGTTTGTAGACAGCAAATATCTCAAAGAGAACAATCAATAAGCAATACTAGTATTTTTCAATCAAACAATCAATCGTTTCGCAATTTGTCGTGTTTCACGACCTTACCCGGACCGCGTGGACAATTTCTCGTCTTCCGCCTCCAGCGCCCGATCGTCCTCTACTCTCCGTATTTGCCGCGGCACTCCTGATGGTTCCCAGTCAGGACCGTAGATCACTCGAGAGAGGTCTGCTCGGAACCAGTGAAGTTCGGATGATCGGCTGCCAGACGAGGGTCTATCGGGCAGGAGCTCTCCCGATCGTTGCACTCGTTCACTCTGTCGTCGGGACCTCTCCCACTGGATCCACGTGTCGCTGATGGGCCCCACGCTTGGGACGCCAATTGTTAAATGGTAGCGGCAGTCGTAGTCGATAACCTTTCAAGTATTGCCCGGCGGTAATCGCCTCTTATACCATTCGATGTTAAACCAATAAAGAGGCAGGCGCCGGAGACTGGAAGGCAGGAAACAAAGTTTTATTCCGTCGGAGTGGAACACATCAGATCAGACAGCGAAGTATCGTCACGAGGTGCTCTAACTGCATCTCTGAGGCCTGGCCTCTTATACACAGGTTTATGACTTTATTGCAGGTTTATCATACATGGCACATTCTTGAGATTGTCTTGATACATGAAAGAACATCCTCGGAATCCCCACTTCGAGCTCGTTCCCACACATATCTACAGTGGAAGTCCCCACCCCACCCACAGTAGGAGATGGCTATCACACAGCTGGACATTCCGCCAATTCCCGGGGGTGTGTGCGACCGGTCGGGTCTCAGGGGGTGGGGGGGCCTTGATCTACTGTAATCCCTTTGATGTGGGGTGTTTCCCTTACAGTAGGGGCAATAAACTGCATCCGCAGGGCTAGGTGATGGCCTGGGATCGGTTCGGACAATGGGGCGCAGAGGAAGGGGGTTATCAAAGAGATGCATGACCATGTATGGGATGTCAGTCAGGCGTGGGATGTGGTTCCATGGCAGGGTCGCGCAGAAGGAGAGGGTTTATGGCCCGTGTATGAGAGAGCGGGGGTGGCCGGCGTGCGGGGGAATGCTTGCAGCGCCAGGGGGACGCGCTGGCGATCGGCAATGAGCAGAGAGAGAGAGACCAGGGTGCCTAAAATGGTTGCCGTGCGCTTTCCTGTGTGTCGCGCTGGGGAGAGGCAAGATGGCGCAGATAATGTTCATTTGTAAACTAAATTTCCACACCTAGGGGTAAACATTACATAGGAACTTGAGCAGTTAGTAGAGGTTAACACCGCTCCAATAATAAGCAAAGGGAAAAAGGATTTTGATAGATGGCATAATCTTTACCTATCAATTGTAGGTAGATGCAATATAATGAAGATGCTGTTTCTCCCCAAGATACTATATCTCTTCAGGACTATTCCTCTGGAGTTTGGGAAGTCCTGGTTCAAAGAAATGGAAAATATGCTTAATAGGTTCATTTGGTCACACGGTAAGACTAGAAGAGCACTCAAATTCATGACATTAAGAAGGGAGAAAGGAGGATGGGGGGGGGGGTCCCTGATCTAAGGCTGTACTATTGGGCGGCCACCCCTCAATATATGCGTGTACTACTGGGAGGGAAAACAGAAAAGCAGAGAAACCAACCCAGGTCAGAGGACATTTACGAATTATTATTAGGCGAGGCCGCACGGGGTTGCTTCTTGAACTTTAGTGAGCCAAGCTACTACAAAAAAAACTCTTGTGTGCCTGTCCTCTATCTCTTTCTTCGCCTCATAGCTCTCTTTTTCCTTTCTTTTTCTTTCTTCTTCTCTTTTCACTCGGGAACACTAACATAAGAAGGGTATACACAGAACGGAATGACACTAGTAATTTGATGTGATGTTGTAAGCCCTGGTTAGAGTTCAACTAATGTGTTCCTGTATCTTCTGTATAAAAAATGTGTAATAAAACTTGTTGAAATCGGAAAAAAAACACACAAAAAAACTCTGCAATTCACTCTGTTTCTAAAGTGGTGTGGGATCATTTTGTGTGGGTTTTTTCAATGTATTACTGTTTGAAGTGTTGCATAAATACTTTGCATATTGCCTCTAAGTTAAGCCTGACTGCTGTGTGCCAAGCTACAAAGGGTTGAGCACAGGTTCATTTATGATTGGCTTGTGTCCACCCTGACAAGGATTGTGGTTGCTGCTTGCTTACACCCCAGTCAACCAACAACCCAATTTCTTACATTGGTTTTCAGCGTGAGGATAGTACGTGTTTTTATGCAGTGCCATACACTGATTTTGGGCACACTACTATCCCGTATCTAAAACCAATTCAAATTTAAATTATCCTTGATTGGCTTGTTTTTGTTTTTTCCAAATTCTCCCTCTGACTGTTGTTACTGAAACCACACCTGCAAGAATGCAATTTGAGCTGGCCAACATGGATGCTTACAATGTGGCCCAGATCAAGGAGTTCTGCAAGAAGAGGGGATATCCAATCAAGAGCACCACCAGGAAGGTGGATTGCCAAAAAGCTCTATGGACCTGAGCAGAAGCTCACCAGTCATTGGTTGAAGCCACTGAAGGGGATGATGAGTTGGAAGGACAAGGAGAGGACCTCCCTGAGATGCAGCCTTCAGCTGAGGGGGATAACTTTACCCCGAAGTTGGAACTACCTACCAGAGTAGGCAGACATGTGTCTTCCTACAACCTGTCCCCAGAGGAGCTGATGAAAAGGAAGGCAGTGAGGAAGTTTAAGCTATAGATGGCCCAGTTGAGAATGGAAGAGAAGAAATTGACCATGGAGGAGCAGAAACTGGCCACGGAGTAGAAACTGGCCTTAAAGCGATTGGCTCATGGGCTGGACCTCAAAGCCAGGCAGGCAGAATCCAGCATTATTGGTGGCAGCATACCTGCAGTGTCCTCTGCAGATAAGAGGATTCACATTCCCAAAGGTCTGGTGCATGACTTTGTTGTGGGGAATGAAATCGACAAGTGGTTTGAAGCATATGAGGTGGCTTTGCAGATGCATCCAGTCCCTGAGGAGCATTGAAGGGCTAGCCACTGGAAGCACATCCCTAGCGAGGAGCGGTAAGGCCTTCTGGCTCTAACTAAAGGAGACAGGATGAGCATCCTCCTATGAAGGAAACCCTCCTCAGGAAGTATTGGGTCACCCCTGAGAATTACAGGCAGAAGTTTAGGGACAGAAGAAGCTGCCCCAGCAGTCCTGGGTGGATTGTGTGGACTCCTTTTGCAAGGATCCGGATGGTTGGGTGTAGGGCAGTGAAGTAAAGGATGACCAGGGGCTGTACAATTTGATTGTGAGATGGCATATGTTCAGTCTTTGTTTTGCAGATCTCTGCCAGCACCATATTAAGATTAAGCTCACTGACCCCAGGTAGCTTGCTAAGGAGGTGGACCGCAGGCTCAGCTCCATGGTCCATAAGAAGGTATCTGGGGGAATCACCACAAGGGTGGGCAGGGTTCCCCCAAGTAGAAGGAGGTGGGAGACAAACATAAAAACAAGGATTTCTCTAAAGGCTCCAAACTAGTTCTAAGGGCCAGGGCTCCCAGTCACCACCTAAGCAGAAGAAGTAGTAGTTGCTTGATAGTAAGTCATCATGGAAGGCACCCCCTTAGTTCTGTAAATGACAACAGGTTGGGTCTACAAGGGGGATGCCAAGTGTCTCTAGCATGCACAGCCCCCCACTGGTGGACAGACACTGGGTTTTGGTTAGTATAGCCCTTGGGGAGGAGACTTTCCCAGTTACTGTATTGTAGAGGTACAGGGTCCCTGGGTGATGGAGAGACGGTGCAGAGAACTTATATGCCTAGTAACACTAGGAAATACAAGCAGTGGGTCACAAATAATGGGCAGAGGGTGGAGGCTCTGAAAGACACTACAGCCAACATGGCAACTGTCAGATGTCATCTGGAGAGCTCAGAGAAGGTAGTCCCTAATACATTCCACCACGTTGTTGCAGCTGACTACCATGAGAATCACTACCCAGTGGCTATGGTTCCCTTTAAGTGGGCAGGTTTCAGGTTCCTTGAGGATAGCTGTGAGCCCGTCCATGCCTGTGGATTGTTTGCTTGCCAATGACATTGAGCACACCTTATGGAAGGTGGTGAAGCTCAGTTCGCACTTGGATATTTTAGAGTTGCCTGAGTGGATGTGCCTGACCACTCGGTCCATGGCTGAAAGAACGGCCCAGGTACATGCCAAAAAGAAGGGCAAATGGTGTGGGAAACCCACTCCTGAAACTCCCACAGCCAGGGAGGAGGCTGATCCTGAGGGCGACTCCCCAGAACCTGCGGGGGCCCTGGCGAGCCTACCTGAGCTGACCAACTTGCAGCTGAAAGGGAGTCCCACCAGGTAGGAATTCTGCTAGGCGCAGCTGGAGTGCCCTACTCTCGAGGGCCTGTATACGCAGACTGAGGCCCAGGCAGTTGGTGACTCTTCTGGTTATCACCTAATTTACTGGGTGAATAGTCTGGTGTGTTGTGAATCTAAGGTTCCTTAGCCTAGTGCAATCTATGTGCTGCTGGTCCCCCAGTGTTACAAGGCCTTCCTACTGGAGCTGGTTCATGATGTACCCCTGGCAGGTCATCTAGGGTAGGACAAGACATTTTGAAAGGCTTGTTACCCATTTTTACTGGTCCTGCATGTGAATGACCTGTGATGCATTGTCCAGGTCATGCCCTACCTTCTAGACCAGTGGCAAGTCAGGAGGGAAGCGCAAGGCTTCCCTGCAGCTGTTCCCTGTTTTTGGCACTCTCTTTGAACAGGCAGGCATAAACATTGTTGGGCCTCTGGTCCCCAAGACAGCCCTGGGCAATATGTTTATCCTGGTCTTGGTGGACCATGCCACTCAGTACCAGGAGGCAATACCTCTGAGGACAGTGACTGTGCCTGCAGTGGCCAGGGCACTGATGGGGATATTTACACATGTTTACCCCAAGGAGGTGGTATCTGACCACGGTACCAACTTTATGTCGCCGTACATGAATTCCATGTGGGAGGTGTGTGAGGTAACCTACAAGTTCTCCACTCCTTACCACCCCTAAACAAATGGGCTTGTCAACAGGTACAATAAGACCCTCAGAGGCATGATAATGGGTCTGTCAGAGCCCTTGAGGTGGGACGTCCTCTTGCCATGTCTTTTGTTTGTTTACAGGGAGGTACCGCAGAAGGGGTTCGGTTTCCAGCTCCGTTGAACGTCTGTACTGGCACCCTGTGAGAGCAGTTCTCAGTCTGGTAAAGAAGAGCTAGGAGTAAGCTCCCAGGAAGCCCCACCAATATGTTGTTGGCTACCTTCAGGCACTCCGTACCCAGGTGAAGCGCTTCTGGAAGAAAGCCAAAGAGATTCTATAAGCCAGCCAGGAGGTCATTAAACAGTGGTATTACCAGAAGGCCACCTGGTTGAGTTTCTGCCAGGCCAAAAAGCATGGGTGATGGAGCCTGTGGAGCCCAGGCCCCGCAAGGCCGCTGGTCTGGGCCCCATGAGGTGAAAGAGTGAATTCACCTACCTGGTGGACTTCAAGATTCCCAGGAACTTTTTAAGGGCATTGCATGTTAATCGCCTGACACCCCACTTCGAGAGGTTCAAACTAACCATGCTTCTGGTCATGGATGATAGCGTGGTGGAGGAGAGTGAACCTCTCCCTGACCTCCTTACTTCTAGGAAGCAAGATGCATCAGTGGAGGGTTTCAGCTTCTCCCCTACACTGACCCTAGAACAACAGAGAGACTGCCACCAATTGGGGCAGTTTGCCTCTCTCTCCTCCCTTACCCCAGGACTCACTACATGGTGCACCAATGATAACGACACTGGGGACAGTATGCCTGTAAAGAGTAATATTTTGAGGTTATCTGATCAGGTGAAAGTCAGCATTAAGTAGGAGGCCTCTAAGATGCTGATGTTATCTGTTATTTAGCCCTCAAACAGCCCTTGGTCCAGCCCAGTGGTGCTGGTCCCTAAGGCTGCTGCCCTAGGTACCACCCCAGAATGTAGGTTCTATGTGGATTACCAGGGGCTCAATCAGGCACTAAGACTGATGCACACCCCACCCCCAGAGCTGATGAGTTCATAGATTGCTTTGGAGCTGCCACGTTTCTCAGCACGTTTGGCTTAACGCCAGGGTCCTGACAGACTGCCGTAACAGAGAGTACAAAGAGAGGTTCAAGTTCTCTACCCCAGAATGGCACTTCCAGTTCTGGGGGATACCTTTTGGATTGAAGAATGCCCTTGCCACCTTCCAGAGGTTGGTCAACCAGGTCTTGACTGAGTTGGAAAACTTCAATACCGCCTATCAAGACAAACAGTGCGGTCTTCAGCTATAGCTGGGAAGACCACGTGTGCCACCTCTAGGAAGTGCTTCAGGCTCTGCAGAGGGGAGGCATGACTATCAATGTCAGTAAATGCCAGATAGGGCAAGATTCAGTGGTCTACTTGTGTCCCCAAGTGGGTGGAACAAGGTGCAGCCACTACAGGCCACAATCCAGACCATCCTTTCTTGGGAACCCCCCCCCCCCCCAACCCAGAGACTTCTTAGGCCTCACTGGTTATTACAGGAGATTGGTCAGGGTGTATGGCACCATTGTTGCACCCTTGACAGAAATGACTTCTAAGAAGCAGCCCAGACAGGTGATCTGGACGTAGGCGTGCCAAAACACTTTTCATACCATGAAAGAGGCCATGTGCACAGCACCTGTGCTCAAGGCCCTTGACTTTTCCAATGAATTCATTGTCCAGATGGACGTCTCAGAGCATGGCATAGGGGCTGTGCTCTCACAGCTGAACGAAGACAGTCTGGATCAACCTGTAGCCTTCATGAGTAGGAGGTTACTTCCCAGTAACAGGTTGAGTGCAATAGAAAGGGAAGCCTTTGCAGTAGTCTGGGCACTGAAGAAGCTTAGACCATAACTGTTTGGGGCTCACTTTCAGGTTCAGACAGACCACAGACCCCTCAGATGGCTAATGCAGGTGAGGGGGAGAATCCCAAACTATTGAGGTGGTCCACCTCCCTACAGGAAATAGACTTTATAGTGGAAGACTGTCCTGGAACAACACACAACAATGCTGATGGTCTCTCCAGGTTTTTCTGCCTTAGTAAAGAGAACTCCAAAGGTGCTAGCTAACAGCTGGCAGAACATTTGTTACACCTGACATCCTTGGTGTGGTTTTCCCCCTAACTTTTTCCCTGCAGACCACCTGTTATGCTGACTTAGTTTTGCTGGCTTTAAAATTCTGCACACTCTACTACTGCTTACCAGTCCTAAAATGCTTGTGTTCTCTCCTTAAAACATGTTAGAATTGGCTTATACCCAATTTACATATTTAATTTGCTTGTAAGTTCCAATTAAGGGGGCACTACCTGTGCTCAGGGCCATAAATTAAATTATACTAGAGGGCCTGGAGCACTGATTGTGCTACCCATGTAAGTAGCACTTTAAACATGTCTCAGGCCTGTTATTGTATCTTGTGTGTGTGTAGTTTTAAAATGTTCATTTCGACCTGGCAATATAAACCTTTTGTTTTAATCAATGAGAACTAGTCTATTTAGACGTGTAGAGAAGTCGCAAGGGTGTATGTTTTATGATGTATGTAAAAGGAAAGTGTTTTTCCTTATAGAAAGCCATCACCCATCAACCTAGTTGGTGGCATGCTTCATCATTGGGCCCACCCAATGACACCGACTGTGTGCCAGGTGTGCTTCTACGCCTGATTACAGCGGGTATATTACTGAGTGTGCAGTGTTGGTGACGTGAAGAGTGAAAGGTTAAAAACTGTCCAGTGATCCCAAAAAGATTACATTATTGTTTGGGCCTCTGGCAGTAGTAAAAACAAGGCGTTGGATGTGGGTGGAGTTGTATTTAGGGTACTCCTGCATCCAGTGGGTGGTCTACATGTTTCAGCCAGGCCTTGAAATGTAAACTGGTTTTCCTCAGGACATATGTGAGTGGTGATTAAGGGAACTATGCTACAAGTAGTGACACAGAAACAAACTATGTGTTGCACGCGCTATGGTGCATTATATGTAAAAAGGGCTTTCCCTCTCAGGACAGTACTGTACAAACGAAACATACACGACATGACAAACATACAGGAATGCAGGTTAGCATGATCCGCATTATCACGTCTAATCATATTTGCCATTACGTTCGTGTGGTTGCGGAACTAGCGGCGGGGTGATGGTATTAACTGTGAAAAACCGGTATATGCGGTAAGGTGGGTGGCGAAAATATCGATGGGAAACAATAGTGAGAAAGAAAGACTTGTTTTCTCACACAAGCGATTTTCTGCTAGAGCCCCATGAGTATCCAGCAGGCGCACGGGCATTCGATGAGATACACAACGTTGGTCGAATTGCAATTAGTGTGGTGGAGTTGTTTCCAGGTCTTGTCTGGTTCCAATGAGAGGGTCTTGGATGCACGTGTCAGGTGGCAGACACTGCAGTCATTACATGGGAATTGTCCATTTACTGGAGGGAGGCCCCATGTAGAAAGGACAGTGTTGGGCTGTGGTCTTGGTTGTGTCCTTGGTTGTGTACTGACCAGGCGGTCTCTCAGGCTGCTGTTCCTTTTGTAGGCGAATAGTGGGAGAGTCCAATTTCTGGTTCCTCAGTTGATGATGCGCCAGTGTTTCCAGATGATGTTTGATACTTTGTTAGATGCTGTGTTGTAGGTTGTGACGCATGTCATTGGTGGATTTGGTATTACCCGTGTGTTGTCCTCCAGTAGTGATTCATGATTTTGGTTGCGGGCTCTTTTTCTGGTTATCTTAATGATTTTTTGGGGGTAACCACGGTCCTGTAGTTTAGACGTCAGGGCAGATGATTGTTCATTATAATCCTTTGTCTCAATACAATTCCTGCGAATCCGCAGGAATTGTCCAAAAGGGAGATTTTCTCTCAAAGGCCTGGGGTCAAAGCTCTCAAACCGGATGAGGGAGTTCCTGGCTGTTGGTTTGTAAAAGATCTTTGTTTTGAGTGTGCCTGCCTCGGCTGTTATGTGCAGGTCCAGGAACGCCAGTGTATTGGAACTGCAGGTGCTAGTGAATCTGAGATAGGGATCTCTCTGGTTGAGCCAATCAAGAAACACTGACAGGGAACTGGGGGTTCCTTCCCATATCATAAAGATGTCATCAATGTAACGGCGCTATATTTGGATGTTGGAAAAGTATGGATTAGTCTGTGAGGTTATGTTGCTTTGTTCGAAGTGGTGGACGTAGAGCCCTGCCACACTGGGAGCGAAAACGCTCCCCATTGAAGTGCCGTTAGTTTGTAAGTAGTATTCTCCTTCGTATTCAAAGTAATTTTCTTTGAGTGCATGCCTGGCACAGTCCAGGATGAATTCCCTGGGTGTGTGGTATTGCCAGGGGGTATCCATCAGAATGTCATGGAGAACCTTCAGGGTGGCGTCCTGAGGTAGACTGGTGTAAAGACTCTCTACGTCCAGTCCCACCATCAGTTGGCTGGTGGGGTCAAAATCCAGGTCGTTGATGATGTTAACAGGTACACTGGGCCGCAGAAGAAGAACCAGTCAGTGCCAACACCCGGAACAGGGCAAGGGAACCACAACCGGTTGGTGGGTGAGGGCTTTCTAAAAGGAAAAACACTTTCCTTTTACATACATCATAAAACATACACCCTTGCGACTTCCCTACACGTCTAAATAGACTAGTTCTCATTGATTAAAACAGATTACCACAGGGGATCAGAACTAGTCCCTAATTCCTCTCTCTCCTCTTGATATATAATAATATAAACCTTTTGCCAGGCCGAAACCTTCCTTTTTAGTACATATGTTACCCCTAGGGTAAGTCCTGGACAGCCCAGAAGGCAGGGTGTATTATATTTAAAAAGTGGGACATGTACTTTTTAGTTTTAATTTTCCTGGTAGTGAAAAATTCATAAATTCGTTCTTCACTACTGCAAGGTCTATCTCTCCAATAGCATAACATTGGAGTTATCTTATTACATTTAATAAGCTGTAATGTCCAAATGGGAATAGGTAACTAGTTCATGTTTGGTGTCTTTGGAATTCTAATGAAAATCCTAACTTATGGTGAAGTCGTATTGTAAATTAGAGTTTTGAAAATGCCACTTTTAGAAAGTAGACATGTTCCTGCCTTAGCCATTTGGTGGCTGCAACATGCCTCTGGGTCACATGACTGGGTGTAGTGTACAGTTGGGGTTGTGTATTCCTCCTAGACAGCAACACACATTATGGAGCTTAGGTCTACCTGGATGGACCTTCACTGTTAGGATGGGAGGCAGTAGCTGGGCACAGCCCCATTTACACTGAATAGGCTGTGTCCTGTGTCCACGCAAAGGGCTGCATACAATATAGTTAGTATGGAGCCATGGCCAGGAAGGCAGTTTACCTGTGCACTTCAAAGGCAAGCCTCTAGTAGCTTCTCCCCACTTCAAAGGCACAATGTGATTTAAATATTGGATTGCATATACTAGCTCTTCAGTACACTTCTGGATCTGTGGATACTCTGTAAGGAAGAAAGACTGCTGTGCTGCTGAAAGGACTGTCACTCTGCTGGACTGCTGTTCTGAAGGACAGCTGTGCTGACCTGCTACCTGTTGCCGGAGCTGAAGGACTGTACCTGCATCTCTTGAACCCAAAACCCCAGAGAGACTCCAAGGACTAGTTGGCTGGCCCCCTGATCTGAAGACAGCCCTGCCCCTGTAGTTTGCCATCTGTGGGTCTACCCTGCCAAATGGCGCCACCTCAGTGCTCGACTCTTGGAATTGGGCCTAAGGTGCTCTGTCGTACTCTGTGGGCCTCTGGAACCAACGCATCTCCTCTGCTGTGCGGCGCAAGCCCAGATGCATAGCTGCTGGTGCATGGATTAGACCATTGCAACGACCCACATCGCCTCTTTAGACTGCAACCTCATGAGAACCATCACTGTGTGAAACATCATTGGCACGGGCCTTCTCATCCCTCAGCTACCACAACCTTGACGATGGCACCAGACTCCGCTTCGCAGCTTCTCGGAACCGATGCATCCTTCCGACTGCATGACTCATCCTCGATGCTACACTGCGCTTCACAAGCTCTCGTCGACTGGATCCTCAAAGATGACGCAGGACCTCACATTGCAGCATACTTTTGGATGCGTGACACATCTTCAACGCGGATCCTCGCAACGCTTTGCAAACCAGGATTTAAGGTACTCTTGTTCACTGGCCTAACTGGGTCCCTGTAGCCAGCCTGCGCTCCATCGGCCTGAACTTGTGACTTTTTCCCAGTCTGGCACAACCAGATATCTATAGTTGGTGCTATGTGCTTCTTGACCCTTTTTTCACTGAAATTCTTCTAACTGCATATCTCCGATTCCACTGATTGGATTTTTGTCATTGTTTTTGGTCATGTTTTATTTATCAAAAATCACTCTGTTTTTCCAATGTGTTATGGGATCTTTTTTGTTTGGTGTTTTTCACTTAATTACTGTTTGAAGTGTTGCATAAATACTTTACACATTACCTCTAAGTTAAGCCTGACTGCTCTGTGCCAAACTACCAGAGGTTTGAATACAGGTTAATTTAGGTTTAAGTTAGAAAAATTGTTGCTGCTTGACCAGCGCTCACACCTAAGTCAACCAACAGCCCAATTTCTTACAGTGATGAAATACTTTGTTAGCAGTGGAGGATGCATTGTTACAGTGTTAGGGGGAGTGGAGTCATGCTGGAGAAAATGGGGGATGAGAAGCCCCACCAGATGTTTTTGTGCTAGATGTATACAAAAGCTAACACTTCCAAGCCACCTGCTATTTGTTAGCATTGTTCATATGAAACAAGTGGTGGGGTCATTGCTCCAAGCACCTCTTGGTGCATTGAAAATCGGATTAGAATTGCTTAAGACCATGGCCGGACTGGGAACACCAACCAGCCCTGGCAGATTGCTGCTCGACCGGCCCTGGGAGTGGGAGGAGGGGTGGTGCTAGCAGAAAGCACTGCTCCTGCTTTTGTTACAGGCGGACGATATTGCAGCACTGCTGCAAAACTGGCCCCCAGTTACAAAACCGGCCCCCACCCCTCCGGCCCACTGGGGAAATGCCCGTTGCCTGCTATGGCCAGTCCAGCCCTGCATAAGACACTCATATCACACTTGGCCCTCATGGCCCTGCCGTTTCAAGGTTACAGCATTACAGCACTTATAACAAAACAGAGTTTAGGCCATGACCATTCACTAATAATAATAATAATAATAATAAAAGAGCTTGTAAAGTGCCTGGTTACACTAGCTAGTGTGTCCCCGCGCTGCGGCCAACGATGCTTACGGTGGTGCTAATAAGAAAACAGGCTGTAAATAAGTGGCTCTATATCTGGAAGAGCCATGTCTTTTTTCCATGTATTTTGTCCGGAAAAGGTTTTCAGATTGTTCCATCCGAAGATCCTGTGGAAGAGCGTTCCACTGTTTAGCGGCAAGGAAGCAAAAGGATCGACCCCCCCCCCCCCATTCTCATTCTTTTAATTACTGGGATTTGAACCTGTCCCGAGCCCCAGGATCGTAAGGTTCTGGTCGGGTTGTAGGGGGACAGTAGGTTGTGTAGGTAGTTCGGACCTTTTCCCAGCAGGATCCGGTGACTAATGCATAGGGCCTTAAAGAGAATTCTTTCCTTTATCGGCAGCCAATGTAGAGTGACTCGAGCATTTTTGGACGAGGCTCTTCTAGGGAGCATCAGGACTAGGCGGGCAGCTGCATTCCGAATGCATTGCAGTCTCTGAATGCTCTTGCCACTGGCGCTATGTAAAGCACATTACCATAGTCCAAGCGGGAGTACTAGTGCGTGGACTAAAGTTTTCCTGGCAGCTATAGGGAGCACATCCAGGGTCTTCCGAAGGCCTTTCATAATTCCGAAGCACTTCCCGGCCACAGTCCTGGTGTGGTGGTCAAAAGAGAGCTTAGAGTCTAGCCACATCCCCAGGTTCTTTACCTGTTTATTAGGAGTGGGGGTGGTACCCAGAGTCTGCGGCCACCACCTTGGTGACCATATCGAGGGAGCCTTACCCACAATCAGGACCTCGGTCTTGCCGCCGTTCAACTTAAGCAGTTGTTAGAAATCCAAACTGCCAGCTCTTGTAGGCATGTGGAGAAATTGGTGGCTGCTTCTTCATGAGATTGGCATAAAGATACTACTAGTTGCATGTCATCCGCATATGACACAACACTAATGCCGTATTTTTCAATGATTTCTTGCAAAGGGTCCATATACAGGTTAAAAAGTGTGGGGCTCAGTATAGAATCCTGAGGAACCCCCTGATCTAACCTGATGTTCTTGGAGTAGTACGGTCCTTGGGATACTTGAAAACTCCTGTCCTGTAGGAAAGATCTTAACCATTTCAGTGCCAGATTGGTCAGTCCTCCTTCCTTAAGACGCTGTAGGAGTATAGGATGGGCGACGGTGTCGAATGCGGCACTGAGGTCCAACAGAATCAATGCCACCGTCTGTCCTTCATCAACCTGTCTGCGGATGGTTTCTGTGGACAGAAGCTGCGCCGATTCTGTAGAAAATGTTGCCCGGCAGCCCGATTGCGGGGGGTGGAGTAGGCTGACTTGGTTCATGTGTATTGTTAGTTGAGTGTTGACCGTTTTTTCTGCAATTTTAACGAAAAAAGGTAGGAGTGAGATCGGTCGTAAATTCTCCAGCTGGCTGGCGTTTACGCCCGGCTTTTTTTTTATGGGGATAACCACTGCCTCTTTCCACCTTTGGGGAACCACCCCTGACTCAAAAGAGAATTTGAGGAGGTGCCTAATATAGGGGACCAGGATGTCCATGCTCTCCCTCATATTTCTAGGTTTCATGGGGTCTCTTGGAGAGCCTGACTTGATGTTCAGAGCTATGGTTTTGAGGTCGTCCAAGAAGGGAAAGTTAAAACTGGAGAGGCAGAATGCCTCCTCCATGTTGCGCACTCCTGTCTTATCTGACCTCCCGTTTCGTGCCTCCTCCGGGGAGGTTGAGTATAGCCTCTCTACCTTATCATCAAAGTAGTCTGCGATCAAGTTGCAGGATTCTACTGAATCGTTACTAGGAGCAGAGGTTCTGTCAAGAGATGACAACTCTTTGAAAATTATAAATAGCTCTCTAGAGGAATTTTAGGCTTGTTCTATCTTCGTGTTATAGTAGG
This sequence comes from Triturus cristatus, assembly GCF_964204655.1. Classification (NCBI taxonomy): domain Eukaryota; kingdom Metazoa; phylum Chordata; class Amphibia; order Caudata; family Salamandridae; genus Triturus; species Triturus cristatus. The sequence continues at coordinate 592,401,974 of NC_140583.1, read as the reverse complement.
CAGCACAAGTTTTCCTTATTAATGAATGATAGTGTTTGAGACTGGTTTTATATATGGCCTTCCTGTTTTCTGAGAAATCTTCTCTCCACCTTTGTTCCAGACGTTTGCAAGAAGACTTCACGATCCTTAGTTCTTCGTTGAACCAAGGTGCAGATATAGACTGTCTCCTCGGGCACTGGTGGCCCAAGGAGCTGCCCTGTCAAGTGCCTCCCTGATCAGTATATCTAGTGCATTGTCAACAGTTTCTACATCATTCCCTCCTGGTGGCCCCCCCTGCTGTAAGGCGTGATTGAACTTGGTTTTTGAAAAACTGGCCCATGTCCTCAGTGTATTTTGTGTTACATTGCAACCTCATTGTGACCTTCCGTCAATAACGCCTTATCGGTCCCTTAGGAGATAGGATCCCAGGTTGAACCACTTTTCCCCAATAGCACCTTCTTAATGCCAGAAAACATTTTTAATCTAGTTTGCAAACTGTTACAATTTGACACATTTGTATGCATATTGATAGGAACTTAAAGTTTTCAGTAACAAGGTACAAATGTATGAAAGTTGTCCGTGTCCCCGACAGAATTTTTCTGTGTCCTGTGCCAAAGCCTCATGCAATACCCCCAGAAGCCCAAAACCTTGATATAATCGTTTTGTCATCTCCATTGTAATTCACTTCACCTCTGTATTACAGCATACTGTTGTCAATCAAACAAAGCAGATGAAATCTGAAGCTTTTTAACTTTCAATAGCATAGAGTCCTTGATCCTCAAATTCATAATCTGTTTAAAGGTGTGCAATTTGTTTTTTTGTTTAGCCTGCATAATAGGGTAAAATTTAATAGTTTCAAGTGCAATTGCTTTTTCCCATGTTATTTCTTATCATCTTAAATTCCATGGGACATCCAGCTGTAGGCAATTATTTTACCTACTGTCACTCAGAGAGTGCAGTTTGGAAATAATGAAAGCCATCACCCAACGCCCTGCTATTTTTCCTTTCCCCGATACCCGAAGTTCCACTCAGGAACTTCCAGTGTAGGAATGGAGAAACATGCAGCTACACAGCTGTGAATGTTAAACTCGCTGTATCAGAGACTAGATTAGAGCCCAACTGCAGCGCAGGGACAATTTGTAAAAGCTTCATAATTTACAAAGTCATTCAACCTTTTTTTTTTTAAGTGCAAAGTTGTGACCCGTCAGCCTCCACAATTTTGCACAGGCAATAATCTTTTCACTTGGCTAACATTCCCCTCTCTTACTTGTTTTGCCTGGAAACTACCATGCACCAATATAATTTATGTTCACCACTTCTATTTGCGTCATAATTAAACTTTTGATTCTGCTTATTTTTCTCCTTGTCATAATGATACAACCGGCACCAAGGCTTGAATCAGGATTTACTTTCTCGATTTGCACGGGAAAGTCACCCTAAATTAATTTAAAGTTGCGCCGTGCATTACTTTGTGCTACTTTGTGTCATATGGACGTTCCTTGGGTAGTACATGGGCATTCCCGTGCAACCACCAATTATTTTTTTGACACCAAGCGTTTTGTATTAAAAATGGTAGACATGACTTTGTGACAAAATGTTGGAGAGCATTTTCTTTTCCAAACATTCCAACTTTGCATTACAAACCTGGAAAAGTTTGAAAATATGTCTGATCATAGTATCTTGTACTGGAAGGATGCCCTGTCAGTACGAAACATATGGCAGACATGACCCACACACCCTTGCATTACGGCGAAAGTGAGTGTGCACGTAGCTAGGCTGCCTATAGTGCACCAGTGCAGGAGGAGAGAGAAACAGCACCATATTAGTAAATAATGCACTGTTCTGCTCTTTCCCTTTGATGCAAATAGCGCTGCAATACATCGCATCAAAGTCAAGTAAATCTGGCCTATCTTGTTTACTGCTCTGCATCCATCATCAGTTAACAATACTTTACATTGCTTTTAATTATCTCTATGTGTTAGAAAATGGGTTCGTGGTTGAGGGGAATGAAGCCCTTCTCAAGCAGCAACCACAATATCTTTCAGGGCGAGACACAAGCAAACCCAAAATTAACCTGCACTTAATCCTCTCGTAGCTTGGGACAAAATAGTGAGGCTTAGCTTAGAGACAATGTGTAAAGTATTTATGCAGCACTTCAAACAGTAATAAAGTCAAACCATAACACAGGAAAAATCCCACAACAATTTAGAAAAATACAGTAAAATGTAGTTAATTTTTTTAGATCAAAACGATGAAAATCTAATCAGTGGAAATAGAAATATGTAATTTAAAGAAATACCGTTAAGTAAAGCACGAAACACCACTCTCTGTAATCTGGTTGTGTAAGACCAGGTGAAAGTCACAAGTTCAGGTTTACTGCCATGGAGCTTAGGCCGAATACGGAGAGCAGGTTATTTCCACTGAAAGAGTTTCCTTCCAAGTCCACCATAAGGTGTTCTGTTTGCTGTGGAAGGGGCCGTGAGGAGCAGGGAGAATGTAGTGGATGATCGTCAATGTAGCACAAAGAGCTGGTCTCATATCGTGGATGGTTGGCACCGTTGCACTTGTCGTTAGTGGAGCTTCGCGCACGCAGGCTGTCCACGTGAGCTGTTGATGCTGTAGCATGAAGTGCAGATCTCCCATAATCGGGCGTCACTGGTGGGCACTATGGCGCAGAAAGTAATGTTCCCTAGAACTTAGCATTGGCCAGTGGCGCAGGCAGCAAGATCTTGGCGCAAACAAGTCTGTGCACGTTCGCACAAGCCTAACACATCAGCATTTATCCTTTTCTTAAGGAGACAGCTCAACTGATGCCACACCAAGGGTTCAGGGCCCGAGTGGCACCTCTTTGGGATCAGGAACTTGCTCCAACAGAAGCCAGCAGGGCTTAGAGAGGTCCAGTTGCAGGTCTAGTCAGCAGGTAAGCTAGGCAGTTGTGGGGAGCCTCTGGAGTCTATTATGTCCCTGTAGCTCAGAACAGGAGGTCAGTCAGCTGAAACTTTGGAGTCACTTCAGCTTGGGATGAAGAGTGCAGGTCCAGTCTTCCTTCTCAGCAAGCAGGGCAGCAGGGTAGCAGGTTAGCAGAGTGGTAGTCCTTCTGGCAGCAAAGAAGCAGTTTTTTGTCTGTAGTATTCACAGGTTCAGGAGCATACTGAAGAGTGGGTCCGAGGGTCCTATTTTGATACGTGTGGCATTCTTTGGAGTAGAAGTGTCTAGATAATTCCCTTTGAAGTTCTAGAAGTTTCCTGCCTCCCCTGCCCTGGCTGCAGGAACAATGCAGTGGTGACCGGTCATTTGTATGAAGGCAGGGCACAGCCTATTCAGGTGCAAGTGGGGCTGTGCCCAGCTCTGCTCCACTCCCCATCCTGCTAGTGGATGGCCCATCCAGGCACCCCCAATCGCTCTACTGTGTGGCTGTCTAGGAAGAAAAAACAAAGTCCAACTGCACTCATTCATGTGACCTAGGACATGCTGCATGCACCAAATAGTTAGGGCAAGAAAATGTCAACTTTCGGAAAGTGCATTTTTAAAATTGGATCTTCAAATCTGACTTTACCATTAAAGAGGATTTTTAATTACATTTTCTCACACCATCAAACATGAAATGTTTACCTGTTCCCAATCAAAATTTAGCACTTATTAAGTGAAATAAGTCAACCAATGTTACCCTATGGGAAAGGTAGGCTTCACAGTAGTAAAAAATAAATGTAGGAGTTTTTCACTACCAGGATATGTAAAATGTAAAAGTACATGTCCAACCTTTTAATTACAAAACACTCTGTCCTATGGGCTACCTAAGTCCTACCTTGTAGGTGACCTATATGCAAAAAAATGAGAGTTTAACGCTTGACATGGGGATTGTAACGCCAAGTCAATTTGGCAGTTTGAAACTGAATTCAGGCTGCATTGGCAGATCTGGGACATTTCTTAAGGACCTACTTGAGTGGGCAGCAGAATACTTGCTGCAGGCCCACTAGTAGCATTTAATTTAAAGGCCCTGTGTTTATGGCATACCAATCCACAAGGGACATATAAGTACATTAAATATGCCAGTCAGTTGTAAGCCAATTTTACCATTTTAAGGGAGAGAGCAATTTAGCACTGGTTAGCAGTGGTAAAGTGCACAGAGTCCTAGAGCCAACAAAAACAAATTTCTGCAAAAAGTGGAGGGTAAAGGCAAAATGTTTGAGGGCGACCATACAAAGAAGGACATGTCCTGCACAACCCTCCCTTCCCCCAGCCCAAATCCAGGGAAGACTAATCAGTACTTTGATGGGCTTCCCTGCCTCGGTGATAGAAGATGGCAATGGACCTCTACTGCAGAGGCCTTTGGCAGTTCTATGCCCCTCTGAATCCAGTTGGATCACCCTGTCTACACTCTTCTGAGCCACTGAACTGACCCATAGGGATCCATTCTTCTCAACTGTGTACCTCATCTGTGCAGCACCTAATTTAATTTGTTCAGAGATGCATCCCAGTAGGCCAACAGTGTCACCATGGCCAACAAAGTGATGTAGCCCTTTTCACTCCTTGGATCAAACGTATGTTCCCAACCCAAGGAAATCTCTGCCTATAAGGACAATAACCAACAGAGGCCACTGACAGCTGTCAGTGTCAACAGCCAGGCCCCAGCTAGTAAGGGATCTCTGACCTCTGAAGTTTATCTGAGAGTGGGAGGGGGCAACTGCCCTTGGTGTAAGGCACCTCCTTCCACTCTCCTCCTCACCAATCCAGGGGTGGTAGCCTAAAACTGATCACTTAGCCCAGGTCTGTACCCTGAGCTTGAGCAAGGGTCAAGGGTAAGTCCTTCCTCCCCCTGCACTTACTTAAATGAGTGGCACAATAAGTGCTGTAGACCCAGTAGTAGCATTTAATTTACAGACCCTGGGTATATGGTATACCACTCCACAAGGGACATATAAGTAAATTAAATACGCCATTTATTTGTAAGCACATGTTACCATGTTTAAAGGATAGAGCACAATACCTTTAGCACTGGTTAGCACTGTTGAAGTGCACAGAGTCCTATAGGCAACTAAAACGAATTCCCGCAAAAAGTGGACGGTTAAGACAAAATGTTTGGGGCTACCCTGCAGAGAGGGCCAAGTCCAACACGACCCCCACTAGCCAAAAGCCAGAGGAGACTAATCAATACCTTCAAGGACTTCCCTGCTTAGGCGATAGAACATGGACAGTGGCACTCTACTGCAGAGGCCTATGCCAGTTCTATGCCTCTCTGAATTCAGTTGGATACCCAGTCTACACTTTCCTGAGCCATTGAACTGACCCATGGGGAACACTTCTCCTCACCTGTGGACCCCATCTGTGCAGCATCTAATCTGCCTCTGGACCTGGGTTACCTTATACACCTGGCTGGGGTGCTGCTCTGTACCCTAAAATCTCACATACATTTAGAAAACTGCAAAAAATGTAATAACACTTTTGAGATCAAAACAACAAAAATCCAATCAATAGAACCGGAGATATGCAATTTCAAAGATTTCAAGTAAGTGAAGCGCCTAAAAGCACAAAGTACCACTCGCTGCCATCTGTTCATACGAGAACGGTTGAAAGTCACAAGTTCAAAGCAGCATAGTAGTTCTTCTGTAGTATTCACAGGTCTAAGAGTGTATTGAAGAGTGGGTCTGGGAGTGCTCTTTTTATACCTGGTGCCTGCTTTGAATTAGGAGTTTCTTTGAAATTCTTGAAATTTCCTGCCTCCCCTGCCCTGGCTTCAAACTGGCTCCAGGACCAATTTGGACTGTTCCCATTAGAGCAAGATCAAGACTGATTTGCATATGGCTTTTTCCAAATTGAGGTCCCATGGTGGGCGAAAAATGATGTATTGGGATGTGGCCCGAGCGAATACCAGTGGCTGAGATTAATTCAAGCATTTCATTCATCACCATGTTGTTGTTGCATGTGATGCCCTAAGTGGGACAGGTATGCCCAGAAGTGGTTCCTGTATTCACTGTGCCACTGAAATGAAGCTATATTTGGCTGATTATCGTGCCATAACCAGCCCTAGGTTGCTTGTATTCCAGTTCAGGGAGGATCTAGCTTGGCAGTTCGGGTGGACTTTTCCCTTGGAGCAGGGTCCAAACTGTTTGCATATGGTTGGGTCTAAAATGAGGTGGCATGGTGGGTGAAAAATGATGGATTGGGTTGGGGCCCTGAGCAATTTCCAGTGACTGAGATTCAAACATTACATTCATCACCTTGTTGATGTTGCATTTGACGTTCTAAGTACGACGGGTATGCCCAAACCTGGGTCATGTGTTCACTGTGCCATTGTAACCAAGCTACGCTATACCTGGCTGATGAGCCCGTATCAGGGCAAAACCAGTCCTATGTTGCTGGTATTCCGGTTCTAGAAGGGCCTGGCTTGGCAGTTCGGGCTGGACTGTTCTCATTGAAGCAATGTCAAGACTGACGTGCATATAGCTGGGTTCAAACTGAGGTGGCATGGTGGGTGAGAAACGATGGATTGGAATGTGTTCTTGAGCGATTGCCAATGGCTGAGATTAATTCAAACATTCCAATCATCACCTTGTTGCATTTAATGCCCAGACGTGGGTCCCGTCCTCACTGTGCCCTGGAATCATGCGATATCTGGCTGATAAACCCTTATCAGGGTGTAACCGCTCCTACATTGCTTGTATTCCGTTTCAGAGAGGTCCTGGCTTAGCAGTTCGGGCTTGACTGTTCCCCTTGGAGCAGGATCAAGACTGATTTGCATATGTCTGGATCTAAACTGAGGTGGCATGGTTGGTGAAAAACTATGGATTGGGATATGGCTAGAGCAATTGCCAGTGGCTGAAATTTATTCAAGCATTCTATTCATCACCTTGTTGTTGCATTTGATAACTAAGTGCGATGGGTATGACGTGAGTCCTGTGCTCACTATGCCATTGGACTCAAGCTATATCTGGCTGATGAGCCCTTATCAAGGGCGTAACCGGTCATAGATTGCTTGTATTCCTGTTCAGGAAGAACCTGGCTTGGCAGTTCGGGCTGGGAACACTGTTCCCATTTGAGCAGGGTCAAGACTGATTTGCATATGGCTGAGTCCAAACTGAGCTGGCATGGTGGGCGAAAAAGGATGGATTGGGATGCGGGCCCAATTGATTTCCATTGGCTGAGATTAATTGAAGCGTTTTATTCATCACCTCGTTGTTGTTGCAACTTTCTAAAAGTTCCATTTTCAAATTTAGAGAGGATTTTTAATTAGAATTACTCAGACACCAAGCATGAACTTTTCAACTGTTCCTAATCAAAAGTTAGCACTTATTAAGTGTAATAAGGCAACTCAGTGTTAGCCTATGGGAGAGGTAGACCTCACAGTAGTGGAAAATACATTTAGGAGCTTGTCACTAGCAAGACATGTAAAACTTAAAAGTATATGTCCAGCCTTTTAATTACAATGCACCATGTCAAAGGGCTACCCAGTGCCTAGCTTAAGGGTGACTTATATGAAATAAAAGGGGTGTTTAAAGCTTGGCAAGGAGGTTACATGGTCAAGTCGAATTTGCAGTTTAAAATTGCATTCAGGGTGCAATGGCAGATCTGGGTCATTTTTAAGGGGTAGTTAAGTGAGTGGCACACTAAGTGCTACAGGCCCACTTGTAGCATATAATTTACAGGCCCTGGCTATATGGTATAGCACTTCACAAAGACTTATAAATAAATTGAATATGCCAATCAGATATAATCCAATTTTGCCATGTTTAAGGGAGATAGCACTTTTGCACTGGTTAGCGGTGGTAAAATACACAGAGTCCTAGAGCCAACAAAAATAAATGTCAGCAAAATGTGGAGGGTAAAGGCAAAATGTGTGAAGGTGACTCTACAGAGAGGGTCAAGTCCAACATTATGATTTTGTGCGTCCTTGTCTTTCTCTGCTTCTTAAGACAAGCTATCCAGGCCATTCGGGCCATTTCAGTCTGCTCTCCTGTTCTTTTCTCTCTATGGCTCTCTTCCTCTCTATGTTTGCTTTCTCACTCACTTTTTCCCATATCTTTGATTTTTATTGCAACCTTTGATCTAAGCTGATGGGGTGAGTCAACATCTAGGGGGAGAGGGAGGGTTTGGAATTGTTTTTTTTTTAAACTTGCTCTACTGAGTCTGTGACAGTTTGCTAGACCCACACAAAATGGAGTCTAAGGTCAATCCCCTGCTGATCATGGCACAACAAGATCTAAAGTGTTTTTGAAGTTGCACGCCAAGAGCATGCTTACCGCTTAGAGAAATTGAATCATGAGGCCGGAGTTACTCGCACTACTCTGCCTAATCAAAATGCCAATCTTAAATTTAGAGGGAGTAGTAGTTTACTCAGTAATTCAGTAAAAAAGAACGACGGATTCCCGCAAAGGTGATTGTTCCCTTATGTACAGACACCCACGGAGAACACCAGTTTTACAAAGAAACTAAATATCCCTAAAGACGTTAACCACAGAAGAAACATTGCATAGAAGGAAAGAAGATTTCTGTCTATTGTGAAAAGCAGGTGCATTTTTTGTTAAAAGAAACCGATAAAATAAATAAATGTCTTCGCTTGGAGGGAAACTCCAGGACTCAACTGGGATGGGTGAAGCCAGGCAAGTTCTTGTTCGATTCCGAGGTTCACTACCACCACAAGAGAGTGCGGCAAAGAACATTTTCAGCTCAGATCCTCACTTGGCATGGACCCCTTACTACTTTTGCTCTCATAGCTTGTGAGGATTTGGGGTGCTTTGTGAGTCAAAGATTTCAGTAAAGACACAGTTTACATAACCAACACAAGGAGGTTCCAGATTCTATCATAGGGATTGATGAGAAACTCCCTCCTTGGTATATCTTTAAATAATGAATACTTTTAGCCCATTTAGTTTGGGCTTTTTGAGATTCTTGCCTTCAATGCTGGATTAGGTACACCTTGACTAAGAAGACACAATTCCTCTGCTGACTGGCAAAACAGCAAAACCAGACCATTGCGTTATCATCGCAAAGTTGCCCTCAGCACTGCTTTCCAAGGAAAGGGTTGGAAAAGGTTCTCCCTTTAACATGGTATGCCATGTGGAGAAGTGTGGCTCAATGTTTGGAGCGGCAGACCCTGATGCAGAGGTCTAGCCCGGGACCAGGGTTCAATTCCCCGCCTTGGTGGGTCTTGGGCTAAAAAATTCCACGGACCTGATAATTCTTGCCTCGGTGCCATTCCAATCATGGAGTCCCACTCTGCAACTCTGGGCAATAGCTTGCTTAATCTCCACAACGGCCCCCACAATGCTAAGGATGCCTGGCCTCCACCTTGGGGGTGTCCAGGAGTGGACGCCTCACAGGGAAAGCCAGGATGGGTTCCACAGCGGTATTCGTACAAGCGCCTTTGACTGGGTCCTTTTTCGCTGCTGACCAGTGCTAAAGTGCATTTGCATTGTTGCTAAAGTGCATTTGCATTGTGTCTAAAATGTAATGGCATTTGGTATCACCATGATTGGCAAATTTGATTTGCTGATAAGTTCCTGCTAGTAGGGGACCTGCATCACTGATTGTGCCACCCACATGAGTAGCCCTTTAAAACATGTCTCAGGCCAATGTGTGCAGCTTTAAACTGTCATTTTGACCTGACAAGTTCACCTACTTGCCAGGCCCAAACCTTCCCATTTATTACATATTGGTCACCACTAAGGTAGGGCCTAGGTAGCCCCATGGGCAGATTGCATTGTATTTAAAAGGTAGAACATTGGAGTTTTACATGTCCTGGTAGTGAAAAACTGCTAAATTTGTTTTTTCTCTACAGCAAGGCCTATCTCTCCAATAGGTTAGCATTGCAGCTTTATTTACAAGGGTAACTTCCAACTAGGAAAAGATAGGAAGAGAACGTTTGGTGTATCTGGACTCGCAGTTTAGAACAACATCTTTTTGTGAATTTGATTTGATTTTTAAATTGCAGGTCTGAAAATGCCACTTTTAAAAAGTTGAATACAAAAAGGAGAACTTGGCTCCGTTTGACGTTATGCTCTTATTATTTTTGAGCAACAAACAGACCACTATCTTCTGTTTTAATGGAATTTTTATTAAACCATTCCTTTCTTTGCAATTGTTTATATTTACCAAAAAGATTTTAGTTGCATGAGAAGTGGAGACACACATTTTTCAAATTAACATACAAAACATGAAAAATACTTATGACAATTCACAATAGACAGTGCATGAAATACTTATATACAAACACATTTATATACAACAACGTTGAACTTTTGCATTATAACATCAGAAACTAGAATACTCTTATCGCTATCTTGTTTTTGGGGCCAAACATGTGCCAAACACGGGGAAATGTTTAGAGTGTGTGTGTGGGGCATACAATTCAATACAAATCCCTAACGTCACAACAAGTTTATTCAAATTCCTCTGTGTTGAAAAAAAGTGCCGACGCATTTCAAGACCCAGCCCTCTGGTACCGGGACTCTCATCAGGGCTTCATGTTAATTGTCAGCTATTTCTGATTGCCTGATTCTCAGACAGAGCTGCTGCTCTGAGTCCTATTTGCGTGGTAACCAGAATCTCTCAACAGAAATTACTGCAGTGCTCTTCGTAATATATGTCGGGGGGAATTTCTTTCAAACGTTCCCGGGTTGCTCAGAGGCAGGCGTCTATTTCTGTAATCATTGCATCCTGTTTTTAAGTCTGAGCACATCCACATTCTATATCCGATATGAACCGCAACTTCACTGTCAGCTAGACAAGGCACATGTTTGGCCCCAAAAACAAGATAGCGGTAAGAGTATTCTAGTTTCTGATGTTATGATGCAAAAGTTCAACGTTGTTTTATATAAATGTGTTTAAGTATAAGTATTTCATGCACTGTCTATTGTGATTTGTCATAAGTATTTTTCATGTTTTGTATGTTAATTTGAAAAATGTGTGTCTTCACTTCTCATGCAACTAAAATCTTTTTGGTAAATATAAACAATTGCAAAGAAAGGAATGGTTTAATAAAAATTCCATTCAAACAGAAAAGATAGTGGTCTGTTTGTTGCTCAAAAGTAATAAGAGCATAATGTCAAACTGAGCCAGGTTCTCCTTTTTGTATTCAATTTAGTACGGCCCTACCTGGTTCTGGTCCTTTGGGCCTATCCCCCCTAGTTTTTGTACTTTTAGAAAGTTGGCATTTTCTTACTTTAATCTTTCTGTGCCTCTGCCGGTCTCTGGAATACATGTCTGGGTTGGATGACAGCTGGGCGCTCTGTATTTCTTACACACAAAGGGAACTGAGGTGTGCCCTGCATATCCTGATGGCCCATCACCAGGCTGATGGATCTTCCTGAGCTACAATGAGAGGGAGGAGCTGGCACTTGCACCTGACTAGGGCTGTGCCTGTCCCCACACAAAGAGTTACATACCCCGCTGTCTGGAGCCAGGGCAGGAAAAGGCAGGGTCTTGTGCACGACAAAGATCTTTCTTTGAAGTCTCCCTACTTCAAAGGCCAAAATGGGTATAAGTACTGGACCTCTGACACCACATACTCAAAGCACTTCTGGAACTGAAGACATTCTACCAGGAAGAAGAGCTATTGTGCTACCAGGAGGGACTGCCCCTTTGCTGCTTGCTTTGCTGTGTTGGCCTGCTACTTATTGCCTGGGAGTGAGAGGACTGGACTTGACTCTCTACATCCTGCCTCTCTAAAGAGCTCGTTGGGCATGCCTCCTGTTTCTGAAGTGTCAAGGATATTAAAGACTTCACCTGGATCTTGCTACCAGCACCTGGGTGTGAGTCCTACTTTGCCATGTGGTGCCAGATACAGTCCTGGGCCCTTGGAAGTGAGTGTTTGGTGCTGCAATCCAAGAAACCAATGCATCGACGCTGAAGCGTCAATCAGAATCTACACATTCTTTGCGATATTGATGCATTGTCACTCCCTGCACCGCAGACGTGAACGTTGCTCAATGACTCCATGACGCAACGACCTCAACTTACAATGCAGCCCGACTTTGCCAACACAGCGTCCCCAAATCACCAGTGCTGCGTGAGTCTCAGACACCACATTGCTGACATCTGCGACATACCATCCTCGACTCTAATGCACTCTTTTTTTGAGTTTTTACAACAGTCATATCCCAAGACAGAGAGCCAACAACTGTACATGCAGCATTGGAGTTTGAACAGGAGAAGTTGGAAACCTTCACGGTGACCCAGCTCGAAGGTTTCTGCATAGATTTCAAGTGTTCTTATAAAGGCCTCACTAAAAAGGAGGAGCTGCTAAAGTCGCTGAGAGCCTGGTTAGGTGCCAGGGATGCGGCTGTGAACCCAGAGAAGAGGTATGATTTTGTGGAGGATGAGGAGCAAAGTTTGCATCAGGATTAGCTGGAGGAGTCATCACCGCCTGTAGGTCGTCGGCCAGTCTAAACGGAAAAAGGGCTCCCTCCAGAGCAGGCAGCAGGATTTCCTCTAAAGGCCTGTTCCCAGCAGAGGTGGAGGACAGGAGGGAACAAAGGAAGCTCAAGCTGGAGTTTGCAAAACTAAGCTTGGATATTGAGAAAAGGATATTTGCCATGTAGGAGAAGAAAATGATTTTAGTTCAGGAGCTGAACTTGAGAGAACTGGATTTGAAAGCCAAGAGGGCAGAGTCCAGCACAGACCGTGGCAGCATATCTTCAGTGTTCTCTGAGAAGAGAGTACACATACCCAAGGGTCTGTGGCACCTAACTGTGGGGTGGGAAATAACATAGATCTGTGGTTTATGGCCTATGAGATAGCTTTGCAAATCCACAAGGTCTGTGACAGGGATTTGGGGGCATGTTTGTGGAAACATATCTCAACCACCGGCGGCAGATCATTCTCCCACCTTGCCACCCAGGCATGGAACACCCTCCCCGCCCACCTGCGTCAGACCCAGGACTTGCTGACCTTCAGGAGAATTCTCAAGACCTGGCTGTTCGACCAGTAGCTGCTTCCCCCACCCCCTTAGCACCTTGAGACCCTCAAGGGTGAGTAGCGCGCTCTACAAATGATTGATTGATTGAACTGAATGTAGGGGCATTTACTGGCCCTAAAGAGGAGTGACCAAATTAGGTATTCGCCTTGAAGGAGACGCTTACCAGGGAATATTGTTTGACCCCAGAGAACTACAGGCATAACTGTAGGGACAGTGTAAAACCTTCTGTTGAGACCTAGGTGGATTGTGTTGATTCTTTCTGCAAGACACTGGGTGAAGGGCAGTGATGTGACAGATCAGGGGCTGTACAATTTGTTGCACAAGAGCACATGTTTAGTGTTTGTTTTACAGAGATTTGCCAACATTTGATTGATAGTAAACTCACTGACCCCATAGAGCTTGCTAGGGAGATGGACTTCTGGGTCAGCACCAGGATCCACAAGAAGGTATCTGGGGGAGATTTAACCAAGGGTGGGCCGGGTCCCTCGCAGATGAAGGAGGTGGGGACAAAAACAAAAGTAAGGAGTTCTTTCAAGGGCCCCAAACTAGTTCCCAGAGTCCTGTTTGCCAACCCCACACTGAAACAAAAGAAGTGGTTCTCTACAGGTAAGACTGCAGGGAAGTGACCCCTGAAATGTTTTGAATGTAATCGAGAAGGGCACTTCAAGGGGGATCCCAAGTGTACTAAGAGGGCAGAGCCCCCTACCAGTGCGCAATCACTGGGGATGGCTAGTGTAGCCCTTGGGGGGGGGGGAGTTGGTCCCAGCTAGTAGTGGGGATACAGCTGAGGCCTCCCTAGTGTCCCTGGGTGACAGTGAAGTGGTACATAGAACCTTTATTCCTGACAATCCTGGGAGGTATAGGCAGTGGTTTACCATTATTAGGCAAAGGGTGGAGGCTTTAAGAAACACAGGAACCAGTATGAGAACCATCCGGTGTCATCTGGTGTCTTCAGAGCAGGTATTCCCTAATGCGGTCCATCAAGTTGTTGCTGTAGACAACCGTGAGAGTCAATGTTTAGTGGGAGTGGGGGGGTCTCAGGTTCCTTGAGGGTAACTGTGAGCCATCCATACCTGTGGATTGTGCTGGGCAATGCCCTGGAGCATACTGCCTGGAAGGAGGTGGAGCTCAGGTCATACTTGGAGATGTTGGGGTTGTCTGAGTGGGTGTGTCTGACCACACGGTCAGTAATAGCATGTGAGGGTGATCAAACAGACCTGGAGCTTAAAAGAGTAGCACAGGTGCTTGACAAGAAACGGAAGGGCAAAGTGCACGGGAAACTCACTCCTGAGATTCCCCTGGTCCGGGAGGAGGCTGACCCTGAGGGGGTCCCCGCAGAGCCTACAGGGGAAGAAGTGGCCAAACTGGGGAACCTGCCTGAGCTATCCCATTGACAACAGGACAGGGGTCCCTCCAGGAAGGAGTTCTGTGTGGCGCAAAAAGAGCGCCCTTACTCTTGTGGGTCTTTGGCTGCAGGCCGAGGCCCAGGCAGGTGGTGATTCCTCTGGCTAACAGCTGATTTACTGGGAGAATGTCTCCTGTATAGTGAGTCCAAGGTTCCTGAGCCTGGTGCAGCTCATGTGCTGGTGGTACCCCAGTGCTTCAGAACCTTCCTATTGGGCTTGTCTCATGATGTGCCAATGGCAGGTCATTTGGGGCAAGACAAGACCTTTGAGAGGCTGATCACCTACTTTTATTGGCCTCAAATGAGGAAGGCGTCAGATGCGTTCTATAGGTCCTTTCCTACCTACCAGGCAAGTAGCAAGACAGGGGGGTAAATGCAAAGCCCCCTGACACCTTTCACTGTCGTGAGCACCCCTTTCGAGCAGATGGACATTGACAGCTATGGGCAACAGGTTTGTCCTGGTCTTGGTAGACCATGCCACCAGGTACCCAGAAGCTAGCCCTCTGAGTACAGTGACTGCACCTGTCATGGCCATGGCACTGACGTGGATCTTTGCGCGAGTGGGTTTCCCCAAGGAGGTGGTATCTGATCGTGGACCCAACTTCATGTCCCTGTACATGAAAGCCATCTGGAAGGAGTGTGGGGTAACCTACAAGTTCTCCACTCTTTACCACTTCCAAACCAATGGGTTGACTGAGAGATTCAACCGTACCCTCAAAGGCATGATAATGGGTCTACCTGAACCCATGAGGTGTAAGTGGGAAGTCCCCCAGCCATGTCTTTTTTTTGCCTACAGAGAGGTAAAGCAGAAGGGGGTTGGCTTCAGCCCGTTTGAACTTCTGTATGGTGAGAGGACCTCTCAGTTTGGTGATGGAGGGCTGGAAGCAAGCTCCCAGGAAGCCACCCGAGGATGTATTCAGCTACATGCTGGCCTTCCGCAACCAGACAGCCCGCTTCCAGAATCTCTTCTGGGAGAATCTAGCAGCTAGCCAGGAGGAGACATGAACCACTGAATACCACTCTGGTTGAGATTCATCCTGGTCAAAAGGTGTTGGTAATGATGTCTGTGGAGACCCGTGCTCTGCAAGACCGCTGGTCAGGCCCATTTGAGGTAAAGGAGAGCAAGTGTGATGTCACCAAATTCTAGGAACCCTTTGAGGGTACTACACGTGAACTGCCTCAAACCACACTTTGAGAGGTCTGAGTTGACCATTCTCTTGGTCACTGATGATGTGGTGGAGGAGAGTTAGTCTCTCCTTGATCTCCTGTTTTCCAAAGAGCAGGATGGGTCAGTAGAAGGTGTGAACCTCTCCCCTACTTTGACTATAGAGCAGCAGAGAGACTGTTGCCAGTTGCTGGGACAGTTTGCATCTCTGTTCTCACTCACCCCAGGAGTCACTGCACTTATGACATTGACACTGGGGTAGTCTTCCTGTTAAGCTCAAAACTTACAGGTTGTCTGACAGACTGAGTCCCAGCATCAAGGAGGAAGTCTAAGATGCTGGAGGTAGGGGTTTTGAGCCCTCTAACAATCCTTGGTCCAGCCCAGTGGGTTTGGTCCCCAAGGCTGCTCTGTCAGGTGTCAGACCCGAACTCCAGTTCTGTATGGCCTACTGTGGGCTCAATGTGGTCACCAAGACTGTCGCACACCCCATCCCCAGAGCTGATGAGCCCATTGATCGACTCAAAACTTCCAAGTTCCTCATCACATTTGTTTTAATGTCTGGATACTGGCAGATTGCCTTGACCGAAGGAGCTAAAGAGAGGTTAGTGTTCTCAATGCAAGAAGCGCACTATCAGTTCCATGTCATGCTATTTGGGTTGGAGAACGCCCCTGCCACCTTCTAGGGGTTGGTCAACCAGGTCCTGGCTGGGTTGGAGAAATTCACTGCCTCATACCTTGACAACATTACAATCTTTAGCTCCTATTGAGAGGACCTTGTGTACCACCTCAAAGAAGTGCTGCACGCCCTGCAGAGTGCAGGCCTAACTATCAAGGCAAGTGAGGGTCAGATAGGGCAGAGCTTTGTCATTTACTTGGGAAACCAAGTAGGGGCCAGCAAGATGCAGCTCCTACTACCGAAGGTTGACACCATTCTGGCTTGGACACCCCTCCAAGACCCAGAT
The DNA here is from genome assembly GCF_964204655.1 of Triturus cristatus. NCBI lineage: Eukaryota > Metazoa > Chordata > Amphibia > Caudata > Salamandridae > Triturus > Triturus cristatus. The sequence continues at coordinate 592,385,550 of NC_140583.1, read as the reverse complement.
AGAAGTGAGAGCATTATTATGCCTCACTGTCTATTGCAGTAGATGTGTCAAGGGATATGGCACCATAATTGCCCCTTTTACAAAGCTGACTTCCAAGAAGTGGCCACGTCGGGTGATCTGGACAGAGGCATGCCAGACTGCTTTGGGCATCCTAAAGGAGGCCATGTGCATGGCACGCGTGCTCAGGGCTCCTGACTTCTTCCAAGAATTTATGGTGCAGACTGATGCCTCAGAGCATGGCGATGGGGCCATGCTCTAACAGCTGAACGATGAGGTCCTAGATTAACCTGTAGCCTCCATTAGAAGGAGGTTATTTTCCAGGGAGCAGAGATGGAGCGCAATAGAAAGGGAAGCTTTTGTTGTGGTCTGGGTGCTGAAGAAGCTAAGACCCTACTTGTTTGGGACTCACCTCCGGGGTCACGCAGACTACTGGCCCCTCAGATGGTGAATGGAGATCAGGAGTGAGAATCCTAAACTGTTGTTGTGGTCGAACTCCCTGCAGTGAATAGACTTTACAGTGGAACAGGGTCCTGGAACAGAACATGCCAACGCTGATTGTATTTTCTCCTTAGTGAAAAGAACTTGTTTTTGCTGAACTTCGTTTTTGCTGGCTTTAGGACTGAGTGCACTTCTTCACTGCTGACCAGTGCTAAAGTGCATGTGCTCTATGGCTAAAATGTAATGGCATTTGGTTGCTCTATGATTGGCATATGTTATTTACTGATATACCCCTAGTATTGTGCACTACATGTGCCCAGGGCCTCTAGATCAAATGCTACTAGTGAGCCTGTAGCACTAATTGTGCCACCCACATGACTAGCCCTGTAAAACATATCTTATGCCTGCCACTGCAGATCCAAAGGTTTTTAGGATTTTACAATTTCTATAGGTAGTTTATACAACGCTTGTCAGAGACTGTAAGCTCCATGTTTCAGTTAGCACAAAACAGGGTTACTTTCCAGTGAGACGGAGAGCTAGAAGAAGGATATAAAATCCTCATGACAGAATTTACAAATGCACCTATCCTAAGACATTGAGATTGGACCCTGCCCCTCACTGTTAGGACAAAATTGTCATTCTATGGTTTTGGAGCCATTCAGTCCCAGAAAGATCCGATAACAGATGAAATTCATCCACTGGCTTACTACTCCCAAATGTTGGCATCATCTGAAGTTAATACACCTTCTATGGTGCAGAACGATTAGCCATAAGGGAAGCTTTGTCTCATTAGTGGCATTAACTTGAAGGAGCACAAAATGTAGGCTACCTTAAATCCATGAAATTAATTAATCTTAAATAGTCAGCTGGTCGTTGTTCTTTTCCTGGTTCGACTATGGAGTCAGCTACAGACCAGGAAACTGATATGGAAAGTCCTATTCTGTATCTAGACAAGAGAAAAAATTCAACCTGTCAGGGAAAGGATTCTTACAGCACCTCTTGAGAAGATACCAGAAAATTAGTACAGATCACTTGGTTTACCTAGATCCTTTTAAAAGAAGGAAATTAAAAGGAACTCTTTTGATATAATCTTTGAGTTTTCATCGCAGCTAAAGATCTTCAGTAGCAGATTTTACAGCGAGGACTTGATTCACCAGTAAGAGGCCTTCCTGATATAAGAAAAACAGAAGAATTGTTCTCTCATCAGTTTTGGTGACCAAATCTCAGAAATGACATTGATTATCATGCTAAACACTGTGCAGTGTGTTAGCTTATCGAGAATAAACTGGTGGTACTTCTACATCCATTTTGTACCCTCCACCCCAACAACCTTGGTCCCAGATATCAATGGATGTAATCACAGACTTACCTCGATCAGATGGAAAGACAGTTAGTTCTTTTAGTTGCAGTAGACTTCTTTACAAAAAGTGCTCATTTAATTCCTTTTAGTAAGCTCCCCACTGCACCTTCCTTAGCCACTTTTTGAAAGTGGTAGTAAGGTTTAGTAAGGTTACATGAACTCCCTATATCATTATTACTGATCAAACATCCCAATTTATTGCAGTGTTTGGCAAGATTTATTACAACACTTAACAGTGATGCAGTACATGTCTACGAGTTACCATCCTCAAACCAATGGGCCTACAGAGAGGCTGAACCAAACTTTGGAACAATAATTGAGATATTTCCTAATAAATCAAGCAGAGAAATAGGCCAAATGCTACCTATAGCTGAATTCACCTATAAAGCCCCCTGCATGCATCCCTAGGATACTCTGAGTTTTTTTTACATTTGGTCTCCTAAGTTTGTCACCATTTTTGTTCCCTCAGTACAGATTATCCTACAGGACATCAGTAACATACACAAATCTGAATTACAACACCTTGCTAAAGCAAGATATAAGTCTTTTGCTGAATGAAATCTCCTGGATGGTTGCTGGCATCAAAGATAACATACCTCCATTTGCTTCTATGCCATATACCTATGTTCAGCTGACGGTGGAAGGGCCAGAGGTCATGTTCTGAGGTAGAGAGGCTCTCTGCTAACTTCATCCTGGGAGACACTAAACATGTACGTTTGGTAGTATACAGAGAGAGTATTTCGCTGTTAAGTCGAGAACCCTCACTCACACGAAGGTGACATGCTTCATCATTGGGCTCCCTCCTTACACAAGGACCGCAAGGTACCCTATGTAGGCTACAACTCTCAACTACCCTGGGAGGAGCTGAGGTATTTTTTATGAGCAGTATGGTAATATAGATGAGTGGAGGGCAGAGTGCAAAAAGAAGTGAGTAAAGAAAATATGTGTTCTAAAAACTATCTTGAGTTTGAAACTACAGAGAGGGAAGAGGCAGTTCTGTATCATAAGTTGGTCGATGAGTGATAAGACTAACACGTTGTTTAAGGCTATCATGGTTTACTGTATATTTTCACGTTTTATAAATGTTTTACTCTAGCTCTGTGTATAACGATGGGGACTTGAAAAGCTTGAAAAAGGGTTATGTTCTTAACTACTGGGTAAGAATATTTTTGATTCTTCCCCTCCCTGGTTTTTATGTCCTATTCACTTTCATCACAAGTGTAATTGATGGTGAAGGACACACTTACTGTACGTTGAGTTACCCTTGAATTTGACACAGCAAACAATTAACTGTCAATCCCACCAGCAGTGAAGAGCCTCAAAGGCGGGTCACAGTGGTGTCACGTTTTAGAATGTTACTCGATGACTTCTGATGCCAATCCATACCATAAAAATGCTTGGTACTGCAACAAGAAGGGCGGGATGGGATCATGGACCCTTTGTAAAGAGGCTGTACATCTTTGGTCATGGCTGGAACAGGAGGCCATAACCCTGGTGTTCAACAACTGGCAGGTTCTCTAAACACCAGGGCAGACAAACTCAGCCATCGATGCCTAGCAGATCATGAATGGCATCTCCAGTTGGAGGTGGTGCAAGGTCTCTTTCAGTAGTGGGGAGAGCCTTGATTAGATCTGTTTGCTTCTGAAGAGAATGGGCAATGTCAGCAGTTTTGCTAACTGGAGTTTCCAAGGCAGCTATTACTCGGCTACGCTTTTCATTGCTAGTGGAGCTCAGGCGTCCTGTACGCCTTACCGCCCATACCACTTCTGCTCAGAGTTCCCAAGAAAATCAAGAGCGATCGGGCCCAAGTCATTTTTGTGGCTCCGAACTGGGAACTGAGAGTCTAGTATCCAGAACTTCTTCAAATGAACATCGATCCTCCGATCAGGCTACCCCCTCAGGAGGATCTTCTGTTGCATCAGCAGGGGAGAATCATCCACCAACTCTCCGCCTCCTTGAGTGGAGATTGAGCTGAAACAGTCGATAGCTTTTGATATTCCTCCCAAAGTATTTGTAATTTTATTTTGGTGGCCAGGCAGCCCTTCACTAAGACAGTATACGCCAGCCATTGGCAAGAAATTCTAGAATATTGTCCAGAAAGGTCTGATGACCCTCTTTCTGCTTCTCTATCTAATATTCTTCTTTTCATTCTTACACTTTCCCAGCAGGGCTCTGCTTTGGGTACTCTCAAGGGTTATCTTTCTGCTCTGTCCGCTTTCTTGCAGCTTCTGGACCAATCCTGTAAATAGGTTTCTAAAAGGCCTTGTACATATGTTTCTACCTAAGCTCTTTATTATGCCACAGTGGGATCTCAGCTTGGTTCTCACATTTATTATGTATGCTCCCTTTGAGCATTTACACAATTGTCCCCTCCAGCTGCTTACCATCAAGACAGCCTTTCTGGTGGATTAAACACCTGCCCAGAGGGTGAACGAATTGCAGGCTTTATCATCCAAACCTCCCTTTCTGAATACATTCTTGGATATGATGGTTCTTCTTGCACCTGTGCCTCATTCCTTCCAAAGGTGGTGACCCTATTCCATCTGGGTCATTCGGTCACGCTGCCCACCTTTTTTGCTCTACCGCATCCCTCTAAGGAGGAGGAGCGCATCCACCATCTGGACCCAAAAAGAGAATAGTTGTGCTATCTTGACGGCACAAAAGAGTTCCGGGTGGACAACCAACTCTGGGTTACGTGGAAGCTAAAAAAACGCAGGCAGCGCAAAAACTAACCATTTCATGCTGGATCATTATTTGCATACCCCTGAATGCTTATGAACTCATTCCACTAGGGGGAAGGCTGCACCCACAGCGTTGCTTGTGGTGTTTCAGTTCTGGATATTTTCCAGTCAGCAACTTGGGCATCTTTGCACACGTTTGCCAAGCACTATTGCCTGGACAGTCAGGTCCATAGGGACAGGCATTTCGCCTGTTCGGTCCTGCAGGACGTTTAAGTCTAACAAATCTGTTCGCAGCCCACCACCAGTATGGCATGGCTTGGATATCTATTTAAAGGTAAGGAATCTGCAGTTAGAAGTCTCAGATGAACAAGTTACTTACCTTCGTTAAAGCATTATCTGGTAGGGACTATTTCTAGCTGCAGATTCTTACCGACTCACCCATGCCTCCCCGCTCTGTGGACTCATTTTATAGGACTATTGGTGTTTCTTTTTCAGAGCCCTAGTTGTGACACATACGTAAGTTCATTTAATGGCTCTTCTCTTCTGGCGTGGAAAAGTGAAAAGGAACTTATGTCCTTGTGCCTCAGGTGCCAGCTCCAGCGCCAACGATATCCCACCGTCACAAAACCTCTGCGACTCACTAGCCTCCTTCTTTCACCACAAGATCCCAGACATCCATGACAGCTTCAACACCCAGACCCTACCAACAGCCGCTAACACCATTGATTCACCACCCCTCCCAGCCTCACAAACCTCCTGGACCCCCATCAACGTCGACGATACCATCAAGGCCATGAACACCATCCACTTCGGCTCACCATCTGACCCCTGCCCTCACCACATCTTCAACAAAGCCAACCGCACCATTGCACCCCAACTCCGGAAGATCATCAACAACTCCTTCGAGACCGCCACATTCCCGGAATGCTGGAAGCATGCCGAAGTCAACGCACTACTCAAGAAACCCACAGCGGACACAAAGGACCTCAAAAGCTTCCGGTCCATCTCCCTGCTCCCGTTCCCGGCGAAAGTCATTGAAAAGATTGTCAACAAGCAACTGTCCCACTTCCTCGAGGAAAACAACATCCTGGACCCGTCCCAATCAGGATTCCGCAGCAAGCATAGCACTGAAACTGCCCTCATCGCTGCCACCGATGACATCAGGACCATGCTGGACAACGGCAAAACCGCGGCCCTCATTCTCCTGGACCTTTTGGCCGCCTTCGACACCGTCCGCCACCACACCCTTCGCACATGCCTCCACGACGCAGGAATCAGCGACAAGGCCCTCGGCTGGATCGCCTCCTCCCCCCATTCCGCTCTGAAGCCACCAAGATCATCTGCGGCGTGCCCAAAGGATCATCCCTTAGCCCTACTCTTTTCAACATCTGCATGGCTCCACTCGCCAACATCGTCCGCTCGCACAACCTCAACATAGTCTCCTACGCCGACAACACCCAGCTAATCCTCTCACTCACCAAGGACCCCGCCACCGCCAAAACGAACCTCCACGAAGGACTGAAGGCCGTCGCTGACTGGATGGAGAACAGTCGCCTGAAACTGAACTCAGACAAGACGGAGGTCCTCATCCTCGGCTCCTTCCCCTCCGTCTGGGACGACTCCTGGTTGCTGGCCGCACTGGGAGCCTCACCGACACCCACCGACCACGCACGCAACCTGGGGTTCATCCTGGACTCATCACTCTCAATGACCCAACAAGTCAACGCCGTCTCCTCCTCCTGCTTCAACACCCTTCGCATGCTTTGCAAGATCTACAGATGGATACCCACCGGAACCAGAAAGACGGTCACCCACGCCCTCGTCAGCAGCAGACTGGGCTACGGCAACACCCTCTACGCTGGAACCATGGCCAAACTTCAAAAAAGACTTCAACGTATACAGAACGCCTCCGCACGTCTCGTCCTCGGCATCCCCCGCCACGCTCACATCACTGCCCACCTGAAGAACCTGCACTGGCTCCCTGTCAACAAGAGGATCACCTTCAAGCTCCTCACCCACAAAGCACTCCACAACGCCGGACCAGCATAACTCAACAAGCCTCTCACCTTCTATACTCTGAATTGCCAGCTTTGCTCTGCCGACCTCGCCCTCGCCACCGTCCCACGCTTACACAGAACCCCCACCGGCGGCATATCCTTCTCCTACCTCGCCGCCAAGACGTGGAACACCCTCCCCACCCATCTGCGTCAGACCCAGGATCTGCTGACCATCAGGAGACATCTCAAGACATGGCTGTTCAAGCAGGAGCTGCTACTACCCACCCCTCCTCAGCACCTTGAGACCCTCATGGGTGAGTAGTGCGCTATACAAATGGATTGATGAATTGATTGATTGGTGCCTATATAAGTGACAGCAACGTCACAACTGGTGCCAATGTCTTCGGTGACGTCACGCAGAGACGAACAAGCCATCTGATGGTGCGCAGGGGTTGTGCTCACCCAAATGTTTCTGGATCCAGTCTGCAGCTAGATATCGTCTCTACCAAATAATGTGTTACCGAAGGTAAGTTACTTGTTCGTTTGCAACAATTAGGTTTAGACATTATGTCTTAAGATATTTTACCAAACACTACAACTGTCTCATGAGTTGTTTTTTCCAAACCTTCAAACAATGTATCAAATGGTAGTTCCACACTTGCAACAATGTCTCAAATAATATTCCACACTCGCTAACATATTTCTTGGTGCTTCCTATTCAAAAGCGATTCCGATTTTTGGGCTAAGTCTCTGTGCTTTTGAAAAGAGCCTGATTTTATAATAGTGTGCGTAAATGCTTGAGTTTGTTTTTGCCTATAGTGGCTTAGGAAAACGTTGTCCTTATATTTCTTCGTTCTTTTGCAGGTACCTCCTGGGTTTGGTGTCGAGGATTCGAAAGATATTTAGAACTAGTTACTTACTGACTGTGACTACAAGGACCGGACTAGACCACTAGAACGATATTTAGGTAAGCTGTCAGTCAAGCGGCGGGTTCTCCAAGCAGAGCTGATAGCCAAACAGGGTGTGGCTGCAAAGGCATGCTTTAAATACCTTTTTGATCGAGGATGGCCGCCCAGACTTTGAAGGAATGTTCTAGAAGCTTCTAGAACGTGTATGAGGCTGCAGCCACCCAGAGTTTAAAGGGATGTTCTAGAAGCTTCCAGATTGTGCACGAGGCTGCAAATGTAGTTTAGTTGTAATACCCAAGTTTCTTTAATTTACTCATTGCTGAGCAGAAAAAAGGGTTTATGCATTTAACGTTGTTTTAAGGCTGCCATGTGTTCCCTAAACTGGGAACGCAGTGCCTTCTGCATACCTGCATTTTGCTGTTCTGGCCATTTGTGGAACAAACTCACCTGAACTGGCTGTGCATCACTTAACATTTACGAGAGGTTGAACTTTTCTGCACGCTCATGACACAGAGGAGGTCCTCAGTGAACATATACAAATCTGCTATATACTAACTGCTATTCCAGGTTCTTATTAAATTACTGTTCATTGACACTGAACCTGTATTATAGGCTGTTGGTGACCCTGTATGGTACTTAACTCTCATATATTATTGTATGCATCCTGTACACTGAAATTCTCTCTACCTCTGTAATGTAAGACCAGTGTTGTTCTGTAAATAATCTGCTCGGTTATCCTATTAGTCAAGACATGGTTGACTTCTGCCTGATGCTCTCATCCTTTTCTTCTGTACCGCACTCTAAACCGGGTCCGGTGCAGTGTGCACTGTATACAACAACAAATAAACATTACTTATTCTTAGGTTTATTGTCTTGGTTATCTTCCATTCAATCAATTGACGTCAATAACAATGTAACAGAAAGGGCCAGCACTTAAAAGAGGATAGCCTAACAACATGGAGCAGGCAAATAACCTAGTTCTTTGCTGGCACACGGTGCATGGTACACATGGTTGCTTGCTGCTAAGTGGTCTTTTAACATAGGTGACACTCTCAGTCTTTTCTGACTTTTTAGAAATGAGTAAAATGTTGCTGTCAAGAAATCCAAGATTGACTTATGATGTGTGTGTGAGACCTAGTACAGGGCTCTCAGGGCATTAAGGGGTTACTGGGTTTCAACAGTAAGAAATGGGTGTGTATACCACTGGTGTCCTGGGGCCTCTTTACTATTGGAGAAAAAAACTGAATACTAAAAACACCCCTTTAGTCCTTGATTTTCTGAATAGTGAGTAAGAGCAGTCCACATCCTATTTGGGAACATGGTATGGACTAGATGTACAGCACTCAGCGGACACAGTAATATCACCTGATAACTCTACCAATTCAGTGAGTATTTTACTTTTAAAAAGAAAAGTAGTTTTATGAACATGAAGCAAAATAGTTATGATACATAAATGAAATTGATTGCACAATCTTATCCCTAGCCAGAGATCCGCATTGAAAATCCATTGCAAAAATCATTGTACAACGACTGCCAGAATATTCTATAGTGTGCATGTTCTTTCAAACTCCCAATGAGTTCTTTGTGTTACATGGGGTACAGTTGGGGCAACTCCTGGTGGCTGGTTTGACACCCTAGCACACGTAATATTCAAACTGTGGGTATTTTGTTATTCACAACACAAAATAAATCCATTTAGTCAAATTCTTTTCTTTTTCTCTCTTTATCTTTAATCCAGTAAGATGTTCTTATGCCAACACGTGTTTCGTCGCCTCTGTAATTTCATACACGCGACTTGTTCACGGCCGAACAATAATACTGATAGTAATTGCTATTGTGGCGGTAATTCCAAGCCACAACAATACTGTGGCGTGGGGTACGAGGAGACTGGCGTCGGGAGACGTTTTCACTAAGTGACCAGTGTTGGACCTGTCTATTTTTGATCGTGCCTCCTTTTTTCCACCCTCATTTTTATGTTGGACTAGGTCTCCGGGCGCCTTTTCATTGCCAATCAGTGTTAAGGTGCAGGTGCTCCCTTCTCCCAAGATGGCTGCCACAGGCCCCTGCCACAGAGTGGTCTTTCATAGTAGCACCCTAGCTGCCAGGAGCTGGCTGGAACCCCACAACAATGTTGCGACTCCAGCCCGCCTTTTTGTCCCATAGGTAGAGTGGGGAAGCTCCTGGAATGTGCTGGAACCTTCTAGAAGGGAGTTGTAGTTTTTCTTTTGCCGCCTTAGCCAGAGGTCACCTGATCTAGGGCTACTTAAGTGAGGGAGGGAACTTTTTGTGTTGAGTTGGCCAGTGGGGTGAAGCAGAGCTGGAAGAATCCACCAGAAGTGTAGGCGGTGGGGCCTAGCCAGGGACTTATGCCTCTGAGAGTGACAGGATTTAGGTGCTGCCTCTTAAGTGAGTGAGGGACCCTGTGAAACCCACTGATCTTGCCCAGCAGTAGGAGGACCCAGAGAACCTCTGCCCAGCCTGACTAGGAAGGACCTAGTCGCCTTCTCCATCCCTACCCCCTGTAACAGAACCCCTTTAAGGGCGCCAGATACATCTGCGCCAACAAGACTTCATCTAACATCTGAGAACAGAGACTTATATGCCAAGCACTGAGACTGCGTGTCCAGATTGAACTCTAAATTTATATGCCAAGCACTGAGACTGCGTGTCCAGATTGAACTCTAAAACTTATATGCCAAGCGCTGAGACTGCGCGTCCAGACTGACCCCTGAAGCCGTATGCAAAGCAGATTGAAGAGCCACCGGGGATCGACCAGGTATTAGCGCTGTGACCCCTGCGCTCCCTGACCTGGTCTGGGACCCCCGGCAGCGTGCTCCGCTGAGCGCGGAACCCCCATCCTTAACTTGAGCACCCCCCTGTGACGTGGCAGCCAGCGCGCTCACCGCCGCGGCCCGGAGGCCTGAAGAAGTGCCCTGCAGAGTCGCGAGGCCCGTGAGAAGCCCGGGGTCCTGCCGCTGCCGTCGCAGCTGTGTGAGAAAGTAAGCGAGGCCTGGGCCGAGTTTCCCCATCGTCGCTGGAGCGGATGCCTTCCGACGCCGAGAACGAGGTAAGCCCGGAGGCTGGGATTGTCCCTGGTGCGCCCCCTACTGGTTGGGAGCCACACCGCACCCTCAGCCCGGGTCCCCTCTCCGTGGGAGTTCCCCCCTGTCATCGCGACGGAGAGACCCCGCCGAGGGATCCTTTCCTTGTGCCCCCTTGAACAGTACTGAAGCGTGGTGCCCTACGAACTGCACCGGAGCTGGGAGACTCGCTCCGCAAGTCCCGTGCGCTCCCTGCGGACAGCCCCCGTGTGAAGCATTGACTGCCCCGGAGTACGAGTAGCGCTCTGATAGCCCTGTTCCGACCTGAAGTGCTAAACACCCGTACTCACGAGTAGCGCTATGTTATCTATGCTCCGTAGTGAAATGCTGAATGTCATTGCTCACGAGTAGCGCTCTGTTATTCATGTGCCATATTGAAGTGCTACGTGCTATTGATTACGAGTAGCGCTCTGTTATTCATGTGCCATATTGAAGTGCTACGTGCTATTGATTACGAGTAGCGCTCTGTTATTCATGGTCCATATTGAAGTGCTACGTGCTATTGATTACGAGTAGCGCTCTGTTATTCATGTGCCATGTTGAAGTGCTACGTGCTAGTGATTACGAGTAGCGCTCTGTTATTCATGGTCCATATTGAAGTGCTACGTGCTATTGATTACGAGTAGCGCTCTGTTATTCATGTTCCATATTGAAGTGCTACGTGCTATTGATTACGAGTAGCGCTCTGTTATTCATGTTCCATATTGAAGTGCTAAATGTCCTTGACTAGCAGTAGCTCTCTGTGCTAGATGCCCCGTTCTGAGGTCATCACCGATTAGCGCGCCTAGCGCTATAATCACCCCCCTAAGGCGCTACAGGAAAGTGAAGCGCGCGAGTACATATATGTGAATGGTAATTGTATCTCAGGCAGTACTGATATTTCATGAATTGCATTTAGGGTATGACCAACTTTTATAGCTCCTGACTGACATATATATCGCTAGGAATTGTGTTATTAGCTTATGAAATGTACTGCTACCTCATGAACTGCATCTTACGTGATCTACTTGGATAAACTTGAGTATTTACATAACTCCTCCAGTGTGGCGTCACTTATTGTGTGTGTTCCGCGTCCCATGTGAGGTGCGTGTTGTATGGTTGCTTTACACACAGACCTTTGGTAGCCCGACCGCTCGTGTCACGTTACTGCCCCATAGGGCCTGGAGACCCCAGGTCCTACAACCAACTACAAATTAAAACAAGACGTGAAGCATATTTACAAAGGAGGGGTTGATTGACAGCCCAAACGGAGCGTATATATTGTTAAATTTCGGAAAATATTCCCGTACCCCACGCCACAGGATTGTTGAGGCTTGGAATTACCACCACAATAGGAATTACTATCAGTATTATTGTTCAGCCGTGAACAAGTCGCGTGTATGAAATTACAGAGGCGACAAAACACGTGTTGGCATAAGAACATCTTACTGGATTAAAGATAAAGAGAGAAAAATAAAAGAATGTGACTAAATGGATTAATTTTGTGTTGTGAATAACAAAATAACCACAGTTTGAATGTTACGTGTGCTAGGGTGTCAAACCATTGTACTTTGTTGCTTTTGCTACAATAACTTGGGGAGGCTGGTGGTTCTCCCTCTCCTTATAGCACCGTCTGGAATCAGCAACTCACCTTTTATATTTGGAGCGGAACTACCTCTGGCGCCTAGATCCTATTACCTATACCACCCAGATCTTTCCCAAATAACTCCTGGTGGCTTGCCACACTGGGAACCCACCACCATATCCCCACCGTCCACGTGGGCAACCTTGGCATCATACTGGACTCCTCGCTCACAATGAACTGCGTGATCAACTCCATATCCTCCTCATGCTTCCACACGCTGTGCCTGCTTCAGAAAACCTTCAGATGGATCCCCACCAAAGCAAGAAAGACGATCACCCACTCACTCATCACCAGCAGGCTCGACTATGGCAACGCACTCTTCGCCGGCATCACCTAGAATCTCCTCAGGAAACTACAGAACTTTCAAAACTCCACAGAAAGACTGGTCCTTAACATCGCCCGCCGAAGCCACATCACTGAAAACCTTTGCGAACTACACTGGCTCTCAGTCAACAAAAGAATCACCTTCAAGCACCTCACTCACGCCTGCAAAGCCCTCCAAGACGCTGGACCAGCGTACCTGAACCACCGCTTCGCATTCCACGTACCCTCCAGACACCTCCGCTGTACCCAACTGGCCTCCGCTGTACCCAACTGGCCCTTGCCTCCATCTGTCAGATCCACCAGACAAGAACCGGAGGAAGAACCTTCTCCTTATCCCTTTGCCTAGACCTGGAACACCCTGCCCCTCCACTTCAGGGAATCCCCGTTGATGACCCAATTCAGGAATGATCTCGATACCTGGCTCTTCGACTGAACCCAGATGGAGTAGCAATCCTCACCCCCCCCCGCGCCTTGACACCCTCATCAATCAATCAATCAATCATCGCATTTATATAGCGCGCTACTCACCCAGAGGGTCTCAAGGCGCTGGGGGAGGGGGGTCCGCTACTGCTCGAACAGCCAGGTCTTGAGTTGCTTCCTGAAGGCGAGGTGGTCCTGGGTCAGGCGGAGGTGGGTGGGAAGGGAGTTCCATGTCTTGGCGGCGAGGTAGGAGAAGGACCGTCCCCCTGTGGTGGCTCTTCGGATGCGGGGGACGGCGGCGAGGGCGTGGCTGGTCGATCGAAGCTGGCGTTTGGGAGCGTAGAAGTTGAGGCGGCTGTTGAGGTATCCTGGGCCTTGGTTGTGTAGGGCTTTGTGTGCGTGGGTGAGGAGACGGAAGGTGATTCTCTTGTTGACTGGGAGCCAGTGCAGGTCTCTCAGGTGTTCGGAGATGTGGCTGCGACGGGGGATGTCCAGGATGAGTCGTGCTGAGGCGTTCTGGATCCGCTGGAGTCTCTTCTGGAGTTTGGCGGTGGTTCCGGCGTAGAGGGAGTTGCCGTAGTCCAGACGGCTGGTGACGAGGGCCTGGGTGACCGTCTTCCTGGTCTCGGTGGGGATCCACCGGAAGATCTTACTTAGCATGCGCAGGATGTTGAAGCACGACGAGGAGACGGCGTTGACTTGTCTGGTCATGGAGATGGAGGAGTCCAGGATGAAGCCCAGGTTGCTTGCGTGGTCTGTTGGTTTGGGTGCGCTGCCTAGGGCGGGGGGCCACCAGGAGTCGTCCCAAGCGGCGGGTGAGGATCCCAGGATGAGGACTTCCGGCTTGTCCGAGTTCAGTTTCAGGCGGCTGTTCTTCATCCATTCGGCTACCTCTTTCATCCCTTCGTGAAGGTTGGCTCTGGCGGTGGCGGGGTCGTTGGTGAGGGAGAGGATCAGCTGGGTGTCGTCGGCGTATGAGATGATGTTGAGGTTGTGCTGGCATGCGATGTCTGCGAGGGGGCTCATGTAGACGTTGAAGAGGGTTGGACTGAGCGAGGAGCCTTGAGGGACGCCGCAGATGACTTCAGTGGCTTCAGATCTGAACGGAGGGAGACGGACTCTCTGTGTCCTTCCGGCGAGGAAGGAGATGATCCACTCCAGTGCCTTCTCCTGGACTCCGACGTTGCTGAGGCGTTGTACTAGGGTACAGTGGCAGACAGTGTCGAAGGCCGCGGAGAGGTCGAGAAGGATGAGGGCCGCTGTTTCTCCGTTGTCGAGCTGCGCTCAGATGTCATCGGTGGCTGCGATCAGGGCGGTCTCGATGCTGTGGTTGGCCCGGAAGCCAGACTGCGAGGGGTCGAGGGATCCGTTCGTCTCGAGGAAGGCGGCCAGCTGCTTGTTGACGGTCTTCTCGATGACTTTTGCAGGAAACGGGAGCAGCGAGATGGGGCGGTAGTTCTTGAGGTCGGTCGGGTCGGCCGATGGCTTCTTGAGTAGGGCGCTGAGTTCGGCGTGCTTCCAGCTCTCCGGGAAGGTGGCGGTGTCGAAGGAGGTGTTGATGATGTCCCGCAGGTGGGGTGCGATGACAGCGTCGGCTTTGTTGAAGACGTGGTGAGGGCAGGGGTCGGTCGGAGATCCGGAGTGGATGGAGTTCATCATGCGGACGGTGTCTTCGGTGCTGATTGGAGTCCAGGCGCGGAGGGTGGTGGTGGAGGGCGGTGGTTCGGTCGTGGCGTTCGTCGGTTGAGTGCTGAAGCTGTTGTGTATGTCCGCAATCTTGTTGTGGAAGTAGGAGGCGAGGGAGTTGCAGAGGTTTTGCGAAGGGGTGATGTCGTTGTTTCCGGCGTTGGGGTTGGAGAGCTCTTTAGCGATGTTGAAGAGTTCCTTGCTGTTGTGTGCGTTGTTGTCCAGTCGTTCATTGAATGCAGTTTTCTTGGTGGCGTGGATTAGTTGGTGGTGTTTTCGGGTGGCGAGCTTGAGGGCAGTCATGTTGTCCGGTGTTGGGTCTCTGCGCCAGGTTCTCTCGAGGGCTCGGCAGTTCTTCTTGGAGCTCTTGAGTTCGTCGGTGAACCATGGGGCTTTCTTGCTGCCGGGTCTGCTAGGCAGGGGCCTCAGGGGGGCGAGCTCGTCTGCGCAGTCGCTGATCCACTTCGTGAGGTTGGTGGCCGCCTGGCTGGGGTTCGTTGTGCTGGTGGGAGGGTTCATGTTCAGGGAGGTCGTGGGCTGGTCGGCTGTGATCTTGTTCCAGCTCCTGCGTGCAACCTGTTGCTGGTGGTGGTGGGTCGTGGTCCTTCCGAAGCTGAAGTGGACACAGCTGTGGTCCGTCCAGTGGAGTCCGGTGGCGTGGCTGAAGGCGATGTCCTTGCTGGATGAGAAGACGGGGTCGAGTGTGTGTCCGGCGTAGTGGGTGGGGGTGGTCACCAGCTGCTTGAGTCCCAGGTTGGCGAGGTTGTCCAGCAGGGTGGTGGTGTTGCGGTCGTTGTTGTTCTCCAGGTGGAAGTTGATGTCCCCTAGGAGGATGTAGTCAGCGGAGCAGAGGGCGTGCGGGCTGATGAAGTCGGCGATGTCTTCGCTGAATTGTGTGCGTTGTCCCGGGGGTCTGTAGATGAGGGTGCCTCTGAGGGTGGTCTTGGGGTTGATGTGGACCTGAAAGTGCAGGTGCTCGGCGGTTGCGAGGGTGTCGTCGGTGTTGGTCGTGATGAGGATGGTGTTCCTGTGGACGATGGCGATGCCTCCTCCGGTGTGGTTGATGCGGTCCTTTCGTATGATCTTGTAGCCGTCTGGGATGGCGATGGCGATGTCGGGCGCTGAAGAGGCGTTCATCCAGGTTTCCGTGAGGAAGGCGACGTCTGGTGAAGTAGTGTCGAGCAGGTTCCAGAGCTCGACGGCGTGTCTGTAGACGGAGCGGGTGTTGATCAGGATGCACTTTAGGTGGCTGCTGCTGTTGCTCGCCGAGGTCTTGAGCACTGCTGGAGTGGTGCAGGTCCGTATGCAGGTGAACTTGCAGGCGTTGCAGCAGAAGGGTCCGTGGGTGCGTCTCGGGGTGGCTCGGTAGCACCCCGGGATTCTGCCGGCGTTGAGTGCGTAGAGTTCGGTGGCGTCGTAGGTCCGGCGGGTGGGCTGGGGTCTGCGGGGGCCAGGGGTCCTGGCACTGGGTGCGGTCCAGGCGCGGACGGGCGCAGACGGGCTTACCTTTGGCGCACCTTCGGCGCTCAGTCAGTGCTCCCGCTGCACGCGTCCGCTGCGCGGTCGCTGAGGGGGCGACATAAGAAGGGATCCGGGAGGGCGGGTCAGCTGGGAGGCGGGGTCGCGTCCACCAATCGTCTGGCGAGGGGGCAGGGCCGCAGGCAGGAAGCAGCGGGAAACGTGATCAGGCTGAGCGGGCGGCCCTGCGGCGGCTGGGGCGCTGCTATCGGCGGCGGTGAAGAACACACTCAGCAAGGAGGTCTGGAGCAGGAGCGTAGAGGAGCGAGGGGGCAACCAGGCCAGAGGCGCAGTGGATTAGTAGCTGCACTGTACAAACTCCTGGTTGATTGATTAACATGCAAGTACATCTGACTCCACGGATTTGAACATAGCCCGTGGGCCCAAACAGTTCAGTGTAGAAGCGTGTAAATTATACCCTTCAATTCAGGCTCAACAACTGCATGGAGCAGTCATGGTCAGGTGTATGCTGTGCTAAGCAGGGGCATATCACACTACTACATAGCATCAGGATGTTATGAGGCTCTTGCCTTGACTGGCTGGAATGTCGTTGCCCCACACACTAGCCAAAATTTGGCAAAGAACCCACACTCGTGGGAATGCTATTCAGCACCCAGAGGGGTGTGAAAATTATAACTGGGACACAGTCACTAAAGTTCACATGTAGGGGCACTAAATTTGCACCCGTTACCCACATATATTATGATGATAGGACCAGACGAATTCTGAGAAAAAATGTACTACTCTAACTAACCTCCAGTTATGGTTACAATGTTCATTGGCCACGAGCACCGACAGCTCTGGGGACATGTGCAGGATGACACAAAGCAGCCACAAAACGGGACCTAAAGAACTGACAACCCGGCAATCCTTGCATGTTTTAGTTGCTTTTTACTGCATTGAGCTCAGCTCAACACAGTGGGTCCCTAAGCTAAATTCTGTTGATGAGGTGCAAATAGGCTGAAACCAATTCTCGGTTGGTTGTATCCTCATTCCGATGTGGCCTAGCCAGGTAGTTCAGGATGGACTATTTATATTGCAGCAAAAATAAGGCCGATTTGAATATGTCTGAGTTGGCATGGTAGGCAAAATAAATGGAGCACTCGGATGTGGCCCGGAATAACTACCAGAGGTAGAGATTATTTGAATTATTCCACCCATTACATTTTTGTTTTCTTCCATGCATGAGTGAAACGTGTCATAGTGATGTTTAACAGAGTCGCCTCATGAGCTGGTTCCAACCAGTTCAGGTGTAAATGTGGATGCTGGCCCAGACAGGAGGCCAATCATTTGGTGGCAATGAGTAAGCAGGAGGAGGGGGTGGGGATGAGAGCATATGGTGTGGTACGGCCTACCGCCCCCTCCTCCCCTGACTGTGACACAAAACCAATATAACATTTTGTTTGGAATAGGGGGTCGTTGACCCCCGATCGTATTTATTAACAAACAAAACAAGTTATATTCATAATTAGAATACGCAGAAATGACAAGACAGGATTCGGTACATTTGTTTCAATCCTAGCTTTAACAAAAACTCTAATACATAAATGTTCCTATCCTAGTCTAAAACATTACTGATCATATTTCTGCGTATTCCGCACGGCAAGGTCAAAAAGCTGGCCCCTCCCCCTTTTCACCGAATTGTCTCGCGCACCCCAACCGGGACGCGCATGTGCAGGAGGCCCAGCTGACCCGGAAGTACTTACCCCCAGGCAACCCCCAAACGTTCAGGACTTACTCCATAAAGGGGCCATGCAGACAGCGCAGCTTACTTACGCCCGCGTGCGGGGTGGCCAACCAGCCAATGGAAAGCGTAACCCCCCCTTTGTCCCTGCACCGTTCCAACCAACCGGTTGTAACTGCCCCTGGAGTCTGGTGAGAGCCAAATGTCCCTCCCCTCTGGGCGCCCCACGTAATAGGACGCCCCAAAAGATGAGTCAATTTAGTCTGCCCAACCTATGACCTTACCGCCCGCACATGGAATATGGCCTAAAAACACAACAAAAAAGGTGTAAATAACATATCTCCAATTGGCATCCTGTGGAAAAATTACAGAACAAACATACATTCTTCAACAAACTCTTATTTCAGGTATGGTGGGTGGGGAAAAAAGATTAAGGGACCTCCCGAGGGAGGATGTGGCACATGCGACGGATGTGCTGCCGAGGGGAGGAAGAGATCGTCTCTTGCGCTCCCCCCGGCTTTAAGGTCTCCGAGGGTCGCCCATGCCCCCGGAAGTGATCAGATCGCTTCCGGGGCGCGGGGGAGCCTCCCATGACCCGGAAGTGATTCAATCACTTCCGGGGCAGGTCCCCTACCGCAGGCAGGGACAGCGAATGGGGCACAGGTTCCGGGGGCACGGCCGACCCCCATAATGGCGGCGGGGCCTATGCTGGCCCCGCCTTCCTCTATGGTGTGGTACGGCCTACCTCCCCCTCCTCCCCTGACTGTGACACAAAACCAATATAACATTTTGTATGGAATAGGGGGTCGTTGACCCCCGATCGTATTTATTAACAAACAAAACAAGTTATATTCATAATTACAATACGCAGAAATGACAAGACAGGATTCGGTACATTTGTTTCAATCCTAGCTTTAACAAAAACTCTAATACATAAATGTTCCTATCCTAGTCTAAAACATTACTGATCATATTTCTGCATATTCCGCTGGGCCTACTGCAAGGTCAAAACGCTGGCCCCTCCCCCTTTTCACCGAATTGTCTCGCGCACCCAAACCGGGACGCACATGCGCAGGAGGCCCAGCTGACCCGGAAGTACTTACCCCCAGGCAACCCCCAAACATTCAGGACTTACTCCATAAAGGGGCCATGCAGACAGCGCAGCTTACTTACGCCCGCGTGCGGGGTGGCCAACCAGCCAATGGAAAGCGTAACCCCCCCTTTGTCCCCGCACCGTTCCAACCAACCGGTTGTAACTGCCCCTGGAGTCTGGTGAGAGCCAAATGTCCCTCCCCTCTGGGCGCCCCACGTAATAGGACGCCCCAAAAGATGAGTCAATTTAGTCTGTCCAACCTATGACCTTACCGCACAGGCCTGCATAGTAGACCGACTATCAGCCCCCCCCCCCCAAAACCCCAGATGATACTTACCAGTGAAAACCCTCTAGCCACGCTAAGATGTTACCCAGGAATAACTCATTACCCAAGCGTGACACGTGCACCCCGTCTTGCACATAGCACATGTCCCCCTTAATGCATCCATGCGCGATTACCTGCAATCTGGGGGTCCTAAACAGTTTGTCTATGTTGTTATTGATCCTCCGGGTAGAGTGATTGAGAGCCTTCACAGATACCCCCCCACGCCACTGAAGTCTTGGTATCATGTGTGACCACACAATAACCGTCTCAGGGCAGCGCTTGGCCAGCCATGCCGACTCTGACAGCACCGTTTCTAACAGGACCCTCCGATTGAGATGCACCAAGTCATTGCCCCCCAGATGCAAAATTATAGCATCGGGAGCGGTATCCTAAGAGGAGAGCATGTGGCCTACCCGTTCTCTGAACCTGTCAAAACGCAGGCCCCCATGGCCGAAAAAGGAAAGCCTCACACCTAACTGCGTTGCGCGCGCTGCTCCATCGCCTGCACTGAAAAACTTGCCTAACCGTGACACATAGGAATGACCAAAAACACATGCATGACGTTCCCGCTGTGCCTTCGGGGAAATCCTCGCCGTCTTGACTGTGCCACGCTCTTGGTGGGGTGTCGCCGTCTCTCTTCCTGCGTGACAGGCCGAGGGAACTGGTAATAGAACAAGAGAAAAGTGCCATCAGTACCGTTAACCCATGGGTCACAACATATCAACACGCACATAACGCTTAAAACAGTTAGAGGCCCACCGCCCAATCCTACGCACAGCCTCCTCCCCAAGACCTTGCGCAACCGCCTCGGTGGCGGCACCAATCCTGAAGGAATGTGTCCCAAAACTACCGGGGTCCAGTCCTGCCCTGACTATTGCCTTGTCTAAAACCCGTTTAAATTGGAATTTTGTCAATGGATCCCCTCCCGTGTGCATTAGTAAAGACCCCCCCCCTCCCACTCGGCCTGTGGGGCAGGAAAGCCTCCACATGAAAAACCGGACAGCAGGGATTGCCCGGTGCCCGTCTGAGAAACACTACCTGGCCTTTCCCCTGCTGATCTGTCTTTGAACGGCGGATTGTGACCTGCAATGCCCCGTTATGGAAGTGAATGTCACCCAACTGTAATCCACCCCCAAGTCCCTTTTGTTCCTAGCCACCAATTCCCCTATTCGAAAGGCCCCATAGAAAGCCAGAGTAAAGGCTGCCCTGAATAACAGGCATTCATAGAAATAGTCGCAAGTCTGATCTAACGCTGCCATGACTGATGTCAAGGTAGTCAAACCTATCGGGCGTCTAGTATCCGGTGCAGACCCCTGTAACCGCTGCCAACCCTTCAATGCCTTGCGCACAATGAATGACTGCGTAGGGTCCCGCCTGCCGCCCATCTGGGCAAAAAATGAAATGGCTGCAACGTGTTTCCTGGCCACCCCTACCGACTTCCCCTCGTCCCGCAGGGCTTGCAAGTACCAGCACACCCCGGCCGAATCAGGCCAATGTGTCCCACCCTGATCTGTTAAGAAATTACAATATGCCCCAAACGCCCCTTCGTATGCTTTTCTTGTTCCTGGCGCTAGACTCGCTGCCACCAAGTCTGGTAAGTGTGGGCACCAATCTGCCAGAGCTGTTCGGGAAAAGGCGTTGGGCATGGCGCTGCTCCGGGGAGATGAGCTCTGAAAACCTGCATCTTGAAACGAGATAGAGCGTCAGCAGCATGGTTCAACACCCCCGGGACATGTTTCGCCCTAAACAGCAGATTCAACTGGAGGCATCTCAATACTATCTCCTTGACCAAACGCAAGATCATTTTACACTTTGCTGATTGTTTGTTTATGCACTCCACCACGGCCATGTTATCCGACCAGAACACTACTGCTTTGTTGCGTAGCTGCTCCGGCCAGACCCACAAAGCCACCCAAATGGGGAATAGTTCCAGAAAACCAATGTTAGCGGTGAGCCCATTGTCCACCCACCATGCTGGCCAATGCTGCGCCACCCACTGAACGCCCAGAATGGCGCCAAAACCCTCACTGCCCGCGGAGTCTGTCATTAAACCCAACTCCGCGGTAGAAGTGACTGGGCCGGGCCACAGGACAGAGCCATTGAAGTCCCGCAGGAATGCCAACCAAATCCGCATGTCTTGCTTGACCTCACTGCTCAATCTGGTGTGGTGATGTTTCTGTTTAAGGCCTGACATCGCCTGTGCTATGGACCTTGAAAAGGGGCGTGCCATAGGGATAATGCGTAGTGCAAAATTTAACTGCCCTACCATCTGTTGTAGCTGGTGCAACGTTACCCTTTTAGCTTCCAGACATTGCCTCAGTGTCTCCCCAAACCTAATCACCTTGTCAGCGGGAAGCCGTGAGCACCCCACGACTGAGTCCAGTTCAATCCCCAAGAACTCTATAACCGGGGAGGGCCCCACAGTTTTACCTTGCGCTAGGGGTACACCAAAGCTCCTCATCAATGCACAGAACTGCTCCAGCGCCTGCCCACACCCTGCGCCCCCCGGTGGCCCCAGGAAGAGAAAGTCATCAAGGTAATGCAGCACATGCCCATGGCCTGTCACCTGTCTGAAAGCCCACTCTAAGAACGTACTAAACATTTCAAAGTAGGCGCATGACACCGAACACCCCATCGGCATGCACATGTCCATGAAAAACTTGCCCTCAAACTGGAAGCCCAGGAGGTGAAAATCGCTCGGGTGTATGGGCAGGAGCCTGAAGGCAGACTCTATGTCTGATTTCGCCATCAGTGCCCCCGGCCCTAGACCCCTCAACATGTCAATAGCCTGATCAATAGATGCATAACGCACAGAGCAGCAATCATCTTCAATGGAGTCATTCACAGACTGTCCCCGTGGCGCAGATAAATTATGAATCAGCCTAAACTCACCAGGTTCCTTCTTTGGGACCACCCCCAGGGGGGAACAAACAAAGTTATGCACGGGTATGCTGTCAAAGGGCCCTGCCACCCTACCCAGTCTACATTCCTTTCCAATCTTGGCCGCTGCCACCCCAGCATTCTGGGTGACCGATACCTGGTTCCTGCAAAACGAGGGACCCACAAAATTCTCCACGGGAATTCTAAAACCGTCTCTGAAACCCCCAATTAAGATTTTTGCTGAAGTCGCGCACCTATATCTATTTAACCAGGGCATCATGGCATGGAGGAGGATGGGTGTCCTAGCTCTGATGGAAACCCCTTCCTTCTGGTTTCTTCCCCCCCCCTATCTTTCTGCTTCCTAAGGCACTTTGCCTCGCCATGCCCTGAGTTGCCACAGAAACTGCTCGCATGTCTAAACCTGCATGTCCCTGGTGCCCTAACGCAGGAGCGCCTGTTGTAATCCCAGCAACATCCCTTCTTTCCGCCCCCCCGCCCTGTGCAGCTGGGGGGAACGCCCGAAAGGGCTGAGGTTTCGGCGGGTCACTGGCAGCCTCAGTTGAAAGGCCGCCCACATGATCTAACCAGGATATTCCCTCCACCTGATTCCACTTTAACGTAAGATCAGATGCCCTGATGCGCCTAAACTTCTTGTCATATTCCAACCACCCCGAGCCCCCTTTTGTCGCCTGCGCCGTGCTGATCCTCGACATATAGCAAGCCATCGCAGGCGCCTCCTCAGGGAAACGCTCTGTCATCACTGCCATGTAAATGTTGTAGGCCAACATCCAATGCCTGATGTTCTCCTCCACCCTGTACTTCAACATTTCGTTCGCCCACTCACGCGCAGGCATATAATCCTTCTTCCTCTTCATTTCCTCCCTCTCAACCTCATCTATCAAGAGTGAAAAAATATCGATATATGTCCCTTTCCAAATTCTCTCCTTAACCTCCTGCGACAGGTGGCGTGAGAGAGATTCGTAAGACGTGCGTGCCTCCCCCATGCCCAACAGTGGCAACGTCTGTGGCTTACCCTGCGAAGGTCCCGGGGTTTCCTTGGGGGCCCCCACCGCCGGCATGTCCTGAGGCTTGGCTAGATCGATAAGCTGCTTCGCCCTTTCCAATGCGTCCGCCCCGACAACACCCGCCCCACTCACGTTTAAACCCATGCCCCCCAGCCAGGGAAGCACCGCTGCTAAACTGGAAACAAAATCGGGAGGAAGTGTTGGCACCCCCACGGGTGCGGGGGGAAGAGGTACCGAAAGTGCAGGCACCGCCAGCACTGGCATTGTTGGCGCGGGGGTCGGAAACGCAGGTGCGGGGGGAACAGGTAAGGAAAGATCAGGCACCGCTGGCACCGGAACTGCTGGCACTGGCACTGCTGGCGCGGGAGTAGGGATAGGGTGCGCAGGTGCTGGTGACGGGATAACGGGCATCGCGGGGGGCAAGGGAACAGACCCCCCACTGGATCGGCAGGAGAAGGCTCGCCCCCCGGTGCATCAGGGAATGCGGGAAGTACAGGCGAAATTGGGGGCCCACCGTTCCCAGGTACAACCTGCGGGCCTTTCTTTGCCCTACTCTTCTTCGGCAAGGGGGGAAATGCCTCCCTTGGTGGCAAAGCGTCCCTGCGCGACCTCCCAGATGGCCCTTCCTGCGCATCCAGCCTCTCTGCCAGCTGCGCCATGGTACTATCCATCTCCCCAATCTTTCTCATGAGCGCGTCTAAAACAGTCGCTATACCCGGGTGCCGCTCGCCACGCTTAGTCTTAGGGGGCATGTCTACCCTGCTACCTGTACCAACTTTACCAATGTTTTGATGGAGGAAACACGCGGGCCACTTCACCCCCGCTACCGGAGCCTCACTACTGGCTAGCCCAGCAAGACAGGTGGGCAACAGGCTCCAACCTGCTTGGCTCCCAGCAGCGCCGGGATGCAGACCCCTGACCGTGTCCTCGGGCACCCTCTGCGCAGGTCTCCACGTCACCGCCGCGTCACACCAGTGAGAAGGCACCTGTAAGCACTTGAAGCTGCTTTCGCGATCGGTATATACTCCTTTACCAAGCTGTGATACAGTCACCGCCTTCCTGTTATGCAAAACAACAAAATTAGTGATCAATAAAATGCTTCATCTGTGTAATCCAACTATTAGGGGACCTAATGACACACTTCGCGCCCCAGCAGCTGTGAAGAGCAGGATGAGCTATGAAAAAACAGTATGCGAATCAAACTGATATCCCCCTGCAGACTTGCACCCAAAAGTTTCAAAACAAATAGGCCCAATGGGCTGGCACACCGCCTCAAAATTCTCCCCCTCCCCGCGATGTCAACCGATTACTGCTGTGTCCCACAACGCCCAGAAATACAAATCCACACGTTCCCAGTGATCCGCCCGGTGAGCTGACACGAAGCGCCTCGCTATACCCCCTCCCCCGCATGCGATACAATGAGTATGGGCCGAGAAGCCTGTGCGTGGCGCCGGGCAGCCTCCGAGGGCCAACACACACTACCTAGAAGCACTCACCCGTACCTAGAAGCACTCACCCGTCGACCGGGAAGGCCGCACGCACACCGCCCAAGCCCCCGACACCTTACCTCAGCAAGCGAACGATGATATCACCAACGCGCGTTCGATGCGCACTTGGACACAGGAGCTAGAGCGCTAACCTCGCTGTATCAGAGAAGCCACCTGAGAGGGTTGAAACGCACTGCCCGCGTCCCCACTGGGAGTCTGCCCGTCCGTGGTTCAAAAAAGGCGCCAAAAGCAGACCCAGCCTCCCGCTCGCTTCCGATGCCCGCTGCTTGTAACACGAAAAGCCTCAAGCTGCCACGAAACCGCCGGCGAGACTTCCTCCGATTCCACAGCAGCGCCGACACCTAGAAAACAGAAAGAAAAAAGATTAAGGGACCTCCCGAGGGAGGATGTGGCACATGCAACGGATGTGCTGCCGAGGGGAGGAAGAGATCGTCTCTTGCGCTCCCCCCGGCTTTAAGGTCTCCGAGGGTCGCCCACGCCCCCGGAAGTGATCAGATCGCTTCCGGGGCGCGGGGGAGCCTCCCATGACCCGGAAGTGATCCAACCACTTCCGGGGCAGGTCCCCTACCGCAGGCAGGGACAGCGAATGGGGCACAGGTTCCGGGGGCACGGCCGACCCCCATAATGGCGGCGGGGCCTATGCTGGCCCCGCCTTCCTCTTCTGCAAGCGGGGAGGAGGATACAACGGCAAAGGAGGACCCTGTCCCGCCATCTCACCCCATATGATGCTACAGCCCTTTTTACTGAAACGTTGTGGTTAGGAAAGGTATCATACAGTGCAGGTTACAGAATAGTAAAGTAAAAAAGAGAGTTTCTCTTGGGTGTATCAGACCACCTAACCTACAACCATATCAAGTTCACTCCGACAATACAGACCAACTCTACTAAGGGTCTAAAATACCCACAACAATAGCCGCATATATCTCAAAGACAAAGAACAAAATAAAGTAAAAATTAATATTGTGATTTATTGATAACAATTTGTCCACATATCAGTGATTGTGCACTCAAATTCATATAAACAATCAAAAAGAAAAGCATAAACAATGTCTAAAAACATAAAAGTTAGAGAGCAAAGGTACAATGTGAAATTGTACCTTTGCTCTCTAACTTTTACAGACTCATGCTGTGCTAAAAAAAGAATAGTGCAAAAAATCAAACGCAATGTGAACAACAGCCGCTGGTGTTTTGTTGTTCCAGTTCATTTGCTGTACATTTTTACTGTGAATGGAGTGTTCAGGGTACATTTTTACAGCGAATCGTGCATAATGACATGAAGTGGCATAATAGAGAAATTTTTACAATTTCGCGTACCAAGGGTACTATAAATTCCGCATATTTAACTGGCGTGATTTCAATTTCGCCCAGACCTACTTTCGTATAGATGGAAGTGAAAATCCACGGATATTAGAGACAAGCAGAATCTTTTAAGTGGGGGAGACCAGTAACATTTTCTGCTTCAGAAGAAAGCTAATAAAAATGCGTGTTACTTAGTAGAACTACTGCAGCCACCACTGCCAGACCCACAAAAGCTCGAGGGTAGTAGCCAAGATTGATGCGCCCTGAATGTCATTTTACCTCAGATTCATGCGTTTGGGTCTCAGTTAATGTAAACAGGAGGTCCATCACTTACCATGCATGATTGTCATGTTCACTAAGGTAAAAATTAAAACACCTACTCTCACACTGCAATGTCACGGCCCGTTAATAAACTTAGAGGAAGGGCGCAGGCTCGCTGGAGCCATGCAGGGGACATTGCCTTCCTCGCAGTAACTCTTATTACTAGGATCAACTTTTTGTAGTTCGTTCATTCTAGTAACAATGTATTAAAGTTTAATCTAAAACATTTTGCAGTAACAAATTCACTTCTTGATATGAGGTACAATATTCTTCGATATGTAATGCCTTTCACTGTATGGTGTCTCGGGACGCTCTAAGTGTGCACAAGATGGATGTTGATACCGTCCCAAACAGAAAGAATTAGGCTGAATAAAGACATGCCTCTGTTTCTTGTACACACGAGATTCTGAAGGCGTGTACGTGCTGTGCACACCATCGGTGCCACTGTGGCAAGAGCTGCGCCTGCACTGTTGTATTACCTGCAGCCTGTCTGTGAGTGCCCCCCTTCCCTTCCCTTCCCTCCCTTTCCCAGCACCGATGCCGCTCCCTGCAGAGAACGCTGGAACTCATGCCCACTGTCCCGCGCGCGCCACCGCGCGGGAAAGCCCCTCCATTACTCACGCTCACGCGCTCCTAATGACCTGCCTCGTTGGCTGGCACGAGGCTCTCTTTCCAGTTGCAACGGAGAAGATTTAGCCTGGGTTTAATGTGCTTGGGTTTATCAAAAAGCACTGCGGCGGCTAGCACGGGGGGTGTTCCTTCTCTCCATTAGCGTTAACTTTGGCTGTTTTTCAACCCCGACATGTTTTCTTTCCAGAGTCCTGTCTGAGCGCGGGGCACTATGGGGCTCGAGATTAAGACTGCCTATTTTACATGATAAAATGGATGATAAAATGGGTTAATGTGCTTTAATGTGAAGCAGGTGCTCCGCCAGGTACTTGGAAGGCGGGCTCCGTCTTCACACTCCTCTTAAAGACGGTGTGTAGCACGTGCATAGGGTATGCAAAATAAAAAACATTTTCCATCATACCTACGCTCACACATGGACACGTCTACATTGATCTACCGTAAGGCATGTGACAAGAAAATAGCAGTTCATTGGAACAAAAACCAACAACACGCAGAACAGAAATCAATTAATAATATACATGTATGTACGCAAATAAAAAACAAGAGCACAATCTAAATGGCGGTGGCTTGTCCAATAGGGGTCGGGTTTTTGTACGTGTAAAAAAACACATGAAGACAAGCACACCCAGTCACACACATACACAAACATATATATATATATATATATATATATATATATATATATATATATATACACATACACATTTACATACTTATATGTATATTTATGTGAATATATACACACATATACATACACACTATATATATATATATATATATATATATATATCACAA
The DNA here is from genome assembly GCF_964204655.1 of Triturus cristatus. NCBI lineage: Eukaryota > Metazoa > Chordata > Amphibia > Caudata > Salamandridae > Triturus > Triturus cristatus. Next base: position 592,357,933 of record NC_140583.1, on the reverse strand, counting down.
TAAAATAAAAGCGATTATGTTATCGTCTTCATTTATGTTTTCAACAGCTTTTTTCTTTCGGACATGACACCGCAACTAGGAGTGTGCTTTTATTACTGTGTATCAATGTGTATTATTCATTGATTTCTGTTCTGCTTGTTGGTTTTTGTCACAATGTATTGCAATGTATTTACATGTCACAAGCCTTACAGTAGAGAGAAACGAATCCTCTCACAGTATACCTGTTTGTTGTTTATATGCTTATAAGTGTGGGTGTATAGACGGATAGATAGATAGATAGATAGATAGACAGACAGACAGACAGACAGACAGACAGACAGACAGACAGACAGACAGACAGATAGATAGATAGATAGATAGATAGATAGATAGATAGATAGATAGATAGATAGATAGATAGATAGATAGATAGATAGATAGATAGTTAGTTACAGTCATGCATATATACCCACGTCGGTGTGCTGAATACATTTGTTTTGGTTTGAAAAAAGGGTTTTGTTTGTAAGGATAAAGATACCCACAAGGGCTTTTTATTGTATTGAAAGAATTCGTGGAGTCCGTGCACAAAAGTGGCGTGTTCTGCAAAAACAATGTCTGGTCTGTAATTTGAAGCAAGCGGCAGACCTAGAATCAATAGTTCAGTGGACTCTGACCCCGCCCTCTGCACGGATCAGATTCAGCCGGAGCTGCTGGGCTCTGGTCTCGATTAATATTTCAACAAAGTGATAAATTCATTTCTTCCCATAGCTCTATCAGCAAACCGAATTAAAAGGCAAAAATTACCCCGCTGCACACAGCGACGCAGATCGAAAATGTATCAGTGATATAGATATTTCTTATCAAAGTTATCTGCATTTCAAATGCCCGAAATGTTGTCAATGAAAGTGGATACTTATAAAAGAGGGCTCCCGCATTAGGCAAGCTTACAGTAGCTGCCGGCGGACATTCAAGCCCCTCAGCACTGAGTTTGTGAGTTAGGGGTTGTGTTGTCTCTTAGTGTTTAAACTTTATGCAGCTCCGTAACTGGGGTGATTTTGTCTTTCATAAATACAATTTTGAAAATACAATAATAGATTTTCGTGAATAAAGGAATGCTGTGTATTGATTCTGTAGTTTTTTTCAGTGATTTCAATAGTTTTTAATCCCCCATTTAAAGTAGCCCTGACTCAGGTGAGGCGTAATGCATATACAGTGTGCTGTAGAGGTTTGTTTCCGATTGCAGACCTGAGACTCGGTTTTTCCGGGTGTTTTGTCTTTTTAAAGTCAGTTAAAAATCAGATTAAAAAACAAGGTTGAAAGCAAAACATCAGATATCCATCTTCCTTGTGTAAAAACGTTGGTGGTTGTGTGTGGATCTGGGAGGCGTGTCTGTGTACCGTGTCTTTCTTTGTGCTTTTGTGGGCTACGACATTCTTTATATGTTTTATTCATTATTTTTACAGCTCGGTTTTCGCGTCGCTTTTCCCCCTTCTTCATCTTGATAACATCACTACGACCATTTTAGCACCAATTAAATGAATATTTTTTTTCAGAAAGCTGACATTTCAGAGCTTAAAAGTTGATGTCTTGCTTCGAGGATGTCACATCTTGCCTTTTTTTTCTTTTTACTTTGCTTTCAGCTCGCTTCTTGCGATTTTACTTTGTGTTCCGTCGTAAAAGTATCCGTAAGATGTGCTTTTGAGCACTTCCTTTAGATCTGACAAGCTCGGCACTCAGTCTGAAACCTTTTGGCATAAAGGATATATAGTCTTGTACTTGGAAGGGAGGCCAGAATTGTAACCAAGCTGCCCTAGAAGTTCCGAAAGTCAATGCGAAGCCATAACTTAAATACCTACATAATCATATATGTGGAAAAAGAAATTGGAAGGTACTGGAACCTGAAAATAAAGGCATTATCGGATATAGATAGGCGACTGTTTCCTGCTATTGATGGAAGGCACTAAAAATATGTGAAGAGTCTTGGACATCGAAGTGCTTCTCTGGAGCTTATTTCTTCTAGTGTAACAATCTATGCCCACGTCATCATCCCTGGACTGAGGTCTTGGCGCGAGTGTCTTAACCATAAATAATATTCTTTTTGTGTAGCCCTACACATGAAGATAAAAACGGAGCCCCGGCGCTGGCGACAGTGGTGGACTCCATGCCGCGCTTCGCGGAGCTCTGGTCCGAGGGCGCGTCCGCGCGACGGGAGGGGAGCCCGCTCTCGCGGCGACTGAGGAAACCCGGTCCGGGGCGGGTGAGAGGGCGTTACACTGCGCACTTCTGCAGTCGGTCTATTTAAAGGAGTTTGGGGCAATAAAAAGTCACAGTAACAAGCACTGCCAGATATCTTTGTCGGGCTAATGCGAGTTAATTAAGCTGGTTAACATTTTAACAGCGACACTATTACGGCTGGGAGTAGAAAGTGATTAGCCGATGATGTGCGTGTCTCTGTGGAGGCAATCAATGTCGGATCTCCACTGAAACCCATCCTGTGCGAGGCCTCTGGTCCGTGCGCGGGAGCCCAGGTAACAACACACGCCCCTGTCACTGTAGGGCGCTCACTAAACCAGTGAGTTGATGCTCTAGTGAACTTCGTGCCAAGTTAACGCGGGGGATCGTTTCTAACGCTTCTGTTTACGTCTCTCACATAAGTGCGCAAGGAAATACACTAGCTCTAGCAGCAGCGGGTTGCATTAGTTGTAACTAGAGGGCCCCAGCAGGCGTTGTTTCAGCCGAGGCTGCCTGTCAAGATGCAGTCTCTGGGCTCCTTTTGCCCCGGCTGCTCTGTAGTGCCCGATATCACAGCCGTGTCAGGGTGTATGCCTCAGAGAGGGAACCGCTGCAGCGTGGCCAGGCTTGCAAGGCGCTAGCAGAGCTCCCTTTCTGATGGCCCCCCACTGGCCAGAGCCCGGCCTGCGAGCGCTAAAGCTTCTAATCCTTCAATCGTGTGAAATTTTTCAAAAGATCTCTCGAAGCAATCTCAAGCCGCCTGACCCCTGACAGACGCCGATCCCTTCATGCCTGTGGCACGCTGCACTTCATTTGTGGAGATAGATCTCCGCCTGCACCTCCAGATGATAACCTGACTACTTATTATGTGTACACGGACCCCAACTCTTTCATGGCCGAAAGGGAGAGGCGGATTTAAAAGCATGCAATCCAATTCAGCTTCGCCTTTTAATGATTTCCAATTGGTTTATTGTAGTGCCGCTGTGGTGGTGTGTTACCCGTCACTCGTGGTATCTATCTATCTATCTATCTATCTATCTATCTATCTATCTATCTATCTATCTATCTATCTATCTATCTATCTATCTATCTATCTATCTATTTGTCTGTCTATGTCATCTCTCTATCGATCTATATATTATATATCTGTCGAGCATCTATGTATCTGTATCTGTCTGTCTATTTTTACTTATCTGTCTGTCTATCACTCTAACTTCAGTATCCCGGTCTGTGGCTATTATTAATCTAACAAAGCTGGTGTGTGTCAATATCACAATCTAGTTACGTGTCTACTTAGTTTCCTACAGGCACTCTAAGCTTCTGCTAGCATGTCTTCTGTCTTATGTGGTGCCTAGACCTGTTGTATGTCTATATCTGTTTGTTCGTTTTCCTTTAAATTCTTTACTCGACACATTGTACAGGTTTAAATTCCAGTTTTCTTCAGCTTTTCAGGCGGTGTTAACGTAGTGCATTCCTTCGCCTACGAAATATACATGCCCTAGCTGTTAGTCTGTGTCCGTCTGCCTGGTCTCTGTGCGAGTCAAGGTCTATTGGTTCAATGCGTGTGCCTGTCTTTAGGGCCACTTATCTCACTGTCTGCCTGCATGTCTGGCTATGACCCATCCACGCACCTTTGTGCCTGTTTCTGTCGCTCGGTACTCTATCTTTCTATACCTTTTCTGCCTCTGTCTGCTTTCCGTCTAACTTGCCGTGCCTCATTCTCCTCACTCTCGGCGCCTAAAAGTTTGGTTGTTTCAAACAATGTTTTCTTCGGCTATTTCACTCCTTCCTCTTAAAATATGCAAACGAACTCGGTGCTCATACCTGTGCGACTGCGGATACTTGCGCCTGGTCCGTGGGCAGTGTCTTTAGAGCCAGCCCTGGCACCCTGAGCGCAGGGTCTGAGGTGTCTACCCTGCTGTAGCGGGGCAGCCGTCTTCTGCCCACGGACCGCGCGTGCACCCCAGCCCGACTGCTGCTTGACCTCAGAGAGCAGAGGGCAACAACAGACCCTCCCGGCTGCCCCTTCGCCACAGAACTCACGCGCAAGGAGATGGGGCGCTTTTTTTTTAGCAGGTTTAAAAACACAACCTCAAGCTGCCACTAACATGTTTTAAATCAGCAGTGTACTGTCCCGGATTGAATTGGACGGGAAAAGGGGAGCCTTGATACCCCCCCCCCCCCCTCCACACACACACACACAAACACACACTCCCGCCCCGAGTGGTGTGGCCTGTCTTAAACGTACGTTCACAAGGTTCTTTATTTTATCCATGTAGACTAAACACTAACGAAAATAAGCCGTTAATAATCGTGTGTAAGTGCCTCTAGTGCGCACATGGGATTAAATAACAGTGGCGTGTTTCAGAATTATTTATTTTAAGGAAAAAACTTTCTACGGATTTGTATATTTGTGTGCTCGTCAATATTGCCATATCTAACACTAACTACCTTTGAAGTTTGGTTGTACTGACTAAGAGTGTGTTTTATGACAATAGTTATCATAATGATGTGTGACAACAGTGTAAAAAACACACATCCACTTCACAAGCATTTGTTTAATACATGTTCTGGAAAACAATCCGACACAATTTACATCACATCTTTAAGTAGGGAAGTAGATGGTCTGCTAAGAATGGCTCAAAACTGTGAATGCTTTCTGAGCGAGCAAGAGAGGGACATCGAGGGGAAGGGAGGGAGAGAACACATGAGAGGGCGGAGAGAAGGGGACACAAAGGGGGAAAGGGAGGCAATGAAATAGAGAATAGAAAGAGAAAGACAACGAGAGACAGCGAGTTGGGAACAAAGGGGGTACAGGGGGAGGGAAATACAGAGAACGAAAGAAACGGGCAAGAAGGGTAGACAGATGGAGAGAGAGACCAACAAAGCAAAAAGAGAGACGAGAAGAAAGTACGGAAGGACAGTACATTACAGTATATTCGTAACTGAGTACTAAGGCCCAATAGTGGCAGAGACGGGGGGAGGGGAGCGGAGGGGCTATCAGCATTTTAATAATTAGGAGCCCAATGGCCCAGCAGTTTGTAAAGGTACCTGAAAATTCATTTTCATCGTTGGACCATAATATACCCTTTACAATATTTTCAAATGACATGACTCTTCAATGACAAAAAATGTCTTGAACCATTACTATATTAATGTCTAGACTTCCTTTTGGTTCAGTTCTACAACTCATCGATTTATGGAAACTTGGTGCGGCATTATTCACAGTCAATATGGGTAAAGACGTTTTGATTTGATGACACCCACACATATATTCCTCATACACTTGCACACAATCACTCTCACAATAATATTCCACACACACACACACACACACACACAAACAGAGAAATACATACATTCCCTCCCCTTTGAAATAGACCGCAGGGACTGTCATTAGATCAGATGGCAGTCTTTATAGAAAGTGTTTTGCATAATTACATACCAAAGCCAGAATAGTCACCCTCGCATTTTATGGGTCACAAGCCATCAACAATTGCCACATTATTGCCCATGCAGCCCGAAGCCCCGTCCAGATAGAGACAACTGGGCCGCCTTAATCTAGGACTCGGGAGATTGAAATTTCTCCCACTAAGAAGCCTGGAGAAGATTATTCGCGAACGGCCGTGTTTACATCTACTTCTAAAGTTCAGAGGAGGGACGGGGAAGAGGGGGGCTCCGCAACGTGATGAAGAACCGCTGCCTGGCCTCAAACAGGCATCCATCAAAAGAAAGCCACTGAAAGGCCGGCCTAGTGCGGGCCTCGGCCCTCCTACCTCTGTGAGGCAGTAATTAAGATATTCTTCTGCGGCAGACAGCTATCGCGATACCCGAGACCAGAGGCCACACTGACTGTTACCACATCAGTCTCTAGTGTCCAGCACCCTGGACCCCAGCGTCCGTCTTCTAAAGTATTGCATCTAAAGTAAAACATCTCTTTCATGCCTGGGAAGGACCACGCCTCTGGGGACCGGTGGACCCACCACCACAAACATCATTTTACACCGTGAACCTGAGATCCCCCGTGAAATGTGTGGGGTGGGTGGGGTCTGACTGGCGCACACGGGGCCCTCAGCGGAGCAGCTCAAGGGGTCCCACCCTCTAGGCTCTGCTCTGGGAGATTCTTCCTGAAGACCTCTACTGGCCCATTGACAGCTGGGAAGATGGTGCACCCTAACCCCCGAGCATGGAACCGCGGCTGGCGGCATACTCCCGAGGCCTGCTGCTTGCGAGGGGATACACACAGCGTGAGAAGGCAGAGAAGGAGCGAGCGAGGGACGGAGGGAAAGATGGGCCGGAGGGAGAGATAAAGGGGAAAGAAGAAGGAAGAGAGGGAGGAATTAAAAGAACGGGAGAGGGGGGAATGAGGAAGAAAGGAGGCAATGGGGAGGGATGTAGTGTGGAAAGGAGAAAGGAAGGGATGGAGGGAGATGGGTAATGACTGAGGGAAGAAGAAAGCCAGGTGGCAAGGAATGTCGGAAAGGAGAGGCAGGAGGGAAGGAACGAGGGAAACAAGGTAGGAATGGAAGAAGGGAGAGGGGAAGGAGGTAAGAAGTGGGGGTTGTGAATAAGAGCATCGGAAAGGAACGGAAGGAAAGAGGGGGATGGTGGAAATACGTTGAGAAGTGTTTAAATGGAAGTAAGGAAAAGGAGGAGGGAGCAGGAAGTAAAGAAGTAAAGGAAACAAGAAACAAAGGAAAGAAGGAGGGAGGTAGGAATGATGGAAAGAAGGAAGCGGTGTTTTAATAGAATGAAGGAAGGGAAGGGGGAGGGTGGGTGGGAGGGAGAAAGAAAAGAAAGAAACAAAGGAAGGAGGGAGGGATGATGGAAAGATGGAAGCAGTGTTTTAATGGAAGGAAGGGAAGACGGGACGGGGAAAGACAAGAAGAAAGAAAGGAGGGAGGGGTGATGGAAAGAAGGAAGCGGTGTTTCAATAGAATGAAGGAAGGAGGGAGGGAGAATGAAAAGAAAGAAACAAAGGAAGGAGGGAGGGATGATGGAAAGAAGGAAGCAGTGTTTTAATGGAAGGAAGGGAAGGAGAAAGAAACAAAGGGTGGAAGGATGATGGAAAGAAGAAAACTGAGTTTTAATGAAAGGAAGAGAAGGAGGGAGGGAGAAAGAAAAGAAGGAAAGAAAAAAGAAACAGAATTGAAGGAAAGGGGGTGATAGAAAGAAGGAAGCGGTGTTTTGGTCAAATGTATTTTTCTTGCCTTTCTCAGGGTGCGATGACACTCTTAGGAGCTTCCGTGGCATATGTTTCTCTGGGTGTCCTGTGCAGTACATTTCTAATATTTTGGTGAAACTATGCAGATGGAATGATCAGTGTGCCACAGTGCGTTCTTTGCTGTATAATTCACAGGGTGTGGGGGAGCTATTTACTTGGAATGATCAGTGTTTCTCTGTGTGCACTCTGTTGTGTACCTCCTGGGGTGTGGTGAAACCGTGTAGTTGCCGTCATTAGTGTTTCTCTGTGTGGACCCTGTTGTGTACCTCTCAGGGTGTGATGAAACCGTATAGTTGCCGTTATCAGTGTTTCTCTGTGTGTACTCTGTTGTGTACCTCTCAGGGTGTGATGGAACTGTGTAGTTGCTCTCATCAGTGTTTCTCTGTCATCAGTGTTTCTCTGTGTGTAGTCTGTTGTGTACTTCACAGGCTGTGAGGAAACCGTGTAGTTGCTGTCATCAGTGTTTCTCCTTGTGTACACTGTTGTGTACCTCTCAGGGTGTGCTGAAATTATGTAGTTGCTGTGATCAGCGTTTCTCCGTGTGTTTTTTATTATGTATCTCAAGGTGTGATGGGTCTGTGCAGTTGCTGTGATTAGCGTTTCTCTGTGTGTGTTTTGTTGTGTATTTACCATTGTGTGATAGGACTGTGTAGTTGCTGTGATAAGTGTTTCTCTGTGTTTTGTGTTGTGTATTTCCCAGAGTGTGATGGGACTGTGGAAAAGCACGTACTGTAAGATGCGTGCTGGACAAACGGTGGGATTTACTTCCGGGTGAATGTTGTGACGTCACTTCCTGCCGGTGGCGGTGCTGGAGGTGGAGGGGATGGTGTGGCCCTATGTAGGGCTGCTTGCCCAGGCCCTCGTCCTCTTTCCTAATCAGCGCCGACCTCTTGTACAGTGGATCCCACGAATCAACCACCCACCCATCCCTTGGAGATAGAATTTGAGAAGGTGTAGGAAGTCAAGCTATGAGTGACGGTAAGGAGGCCACATAGATTGCCTTACATTGTAAAGGGGAGTCCTCCTGCATACTCCCTAAGCCAGCACTGAATGGGTACACCGGCTGGGGGCAAGGGCGCCAGGTTACAAGCTAGGGCATGGGGCTGCGGCCCCTGGATATACCCACCGAGCCCCCTTGGGCAGCCGGTGGTGGAGGGGTGGGTCCTTAGGGTTGCAACAAGGACCAGATGGCAGGGGCTCAACTCTCAAGGACGCAGGTGTGTTGCGTCTGCGTGGTTCTCAGTTGGGGGACGCGAGCCAGAAGGCCCCTTTGTGCTGGAGCAATAGACAACATCTTTTATATATAAATTATGTTCTGTCCTTTGTGCTGATGGATTATGATGTGATGATGGACATACATGTAAATCTTAATGTGGTGATGCAATTAGTTATATGGATACTTCATATTGAATTGGAAGCATACTAGTTATGGGATTGTCATGTCTATTTTTGATGGTTTGTAATAAATATGGCCTCTTTATACCCCCAGCACTTGTTTTCAACTCAGTTATTTGTGGATTCTTGATGGGTGTGGGGCAGGGAACAACCTGGGGAGTCCGGGCCCTATGTAGTTGCCGTAATCGTCGTTTCTCTGTGTGTTCTTTGCTGTGTATTTCACTGGGTGGGATGGGACCCTGCAGTTGTTGTGATCAGCGTTTCTTTGTGTGTTCTTTATTGTTTATTTCCCTGAGTGGGATGGCATTGTGCAGTTATGTGATGTGTTTCTCTGTGTGTTCTGTATTGTGTATCTCTCAGGGTGTGATTGGACTATGTAGCTGTTGTGATCAGTATGATCAGTACTTCGTTGTGTGCTCTTTGTTGTGTATTTCCCTGGGTGTGATGGGAATGTGTAGTTGCTGTGATCATTGTTTCTTTGTTTGTTCTGTATTGTGTATCAGGGGTGATGGGACTGTGCAGTTGTTGTGATCGGTCCCCTCTGTGTGGTCTTTGCTATGTATTTCCCTGGGTGTGATGAGACTATGGCTTGCGTAGATGTGTTTCCAGGTGTGCTGTGAATTTGCATTTCACAGGGTGTGGTGCTACTATAGAACTGCACTGAAAGTTTCTCGGTGAGTTCTGTTCTGTGTACTCCCCAGGGTGTGTCAACACTATGGGGCTGCAGTTCTGTGTTTCTCGGTGCGTTCCGTGTGTATTCCCGAGGGTGTTCTGTGCTTTCTAGTGAGCGGTGGATCTCCTAGGAACTCCTCTAATGTACGTTTTTTCTTACACTTTTTACTTCTTTAGTGTTCTACCGCCGTCTACCACCTGCACTTTGTGTTCCCTCGCTTGGGTTTCGTCGGAGTTTTTCGCCATATTGTGTGTCATTTTTGGTGGTTAATTTTGAACGAATGGCTTTTCATTTTTGCGTTTACTTCGATATGGGTAAAATCGTCGCACGAAGAAAGGTTGCAGGTTTAGACATGCCTTTGGGCGGTATTGAAGATAAAACCAACTCAATTTTTCACAATTAAAACTGCTGGTGAATCCGAAGTGGTGTACGAGGGTACCGACCTCCTTACGCTCAGTGTCGTTTCCATTTGATCAGAGGGACTTTGGTGAACTTAGTTCTGAGCCCTTTTTTTTCACAGTATCAAAAAAGTGGTGCTAGGTTGCTTACATCATCATTACGGCTGCCACTGTTCACAGCATACGGCAATTGTTTTTGGCCGGGGGCCAGCGTGCACGACACAGCCCCCTCCTTTTATCAAGCACCCCTAGTTAAAAACTGCTGTGTACATTCCTAGTTCCATGAACTTCAACAACGTCTAGGAAAATAGCGACGCGAGTGGAATGTATTTTTTATTTTTCTGTATTTCTTTACTTGCACCAGGTATACATTGACGCATAACCAAACTCATTGTTAAAATGCGTTGTGTATTATGAAATCCCATTACCGAGTAAATTTGTTCTTCCCTCTGGGATGAAAATTACCCGCAAGGCTTCAGAGCCAAGTCCTCTCGCCAGTCGCCTCTCTTGCAGCTCGAAAGTAATAGGTTTTGACAGAGACTTAAACTAGATGATTGAGGGAAAAATGTGAAGAAATTCATCGATGATCGACAATAATTTAAAGATCTGCAGGAAGTAATTTTCTGAGAGAGAGCCCTTTAAACTTATAAGCAAACAACAGTAATCCGTGTGTCGCAGTGAGAATGATTGCACCCCTGAGGTGCGTGTGCTGTTTATAGATGGCAGAGAGTGAAAGTGCACATGTGGAAGGTGTTCGCACTGTGCTCTGGTGCCAGAGAGCAGTGTTGCACTCCTGAGGTGAGTGTGCTGTTTATAGATGGCAGAGAGTGAAAGTGCACATGTGGAAGGTGTTCGCGCTGTGCTCTGGTGCCAGAGAGCAGTGTTGCACCCCTGAGATGCGTGTGCTGTTTATTGATGGCAGAGTGAGGGTGCACATGTGGGAGGTGTTCGTCTTGTGCACTGGTGACAGAGAGCATAGTTGCACGCCTTGGAGCTGAGTGTTCTATTTATTGATGGGAGAGTGTGAGAGTGCACATGTGGGAGGTGATCATGCTGCACCCTGGTGACAGAGAGCAGTGCTGCACTTCTTGGAGCTGAGTGTTCTATTTATTGATGGGAGAGAGTGAGAGTGCACATGTGGGAGGTGTTTGTCGTGTGCACTGGTGACGGAGAGCGTTGTTGCACTCCTTGGAGAGGAGTGTTGTAGTTATTGATGGGAGTGAGTGATAGTGCACATGTGAGAGGTGGTAATGGTGTGCACTGGTGCCAGAGAGCAGTGTTGCACTCCTTGGAGCTGAGTGTTCTATTTTTCGATGGGAGAGAGTGATAGTGCACATGTGGGAGGTGTTCGTCGTGTGCACTGGTGACAGAGAGCATTGTTGCACTCCTTGGAGCTGAGTATTGTATTTATTGATGGGAGAGAGTGAGAGTGCATATGTGGGAGGTGTTCGCACTGTGCACTGGTGCTAGAGAGCAGTGTTGCACTCCTAGGAGTTGAGTGTTCTATTTATTGATGGGAGAGAGTGAGAGTGCACATGTGGGAGGTATTCATGCTGCGTACTGGTGACAGAGAGCAGGTGCTGCACTCCTGAGGTGAGTGTTATGTTTAATGATGGCAGATAGTGAGAGTGCACACGTGGGATGTGTTCGTGCTGTACACTGGTGACAGAGCAGTGTTGCGCTCCTGCGAGCTGAGTGTGCTGTTTATAAATGGCAGAGAGTGAAAGTTCACATGTGGAAGGTGTTCATGGAGTGCTCTGGTGACAGAGAGCAGTGTTGCACTCCTGAGATGAGTGTGTTGTTTATTGATGGCAGAGAGTGAGAGTGCACATGTGGGAGGTGGTGTTGTGCTCTGGTGACAGAGAGCAGTGTTGCACTCCTTGGAGCGGAGTGTTCTGTTTGTAGATGGCAGAGAGTGAAAGTGCACATGTGAGAGGTGTAATGGTGTGCACTGGTGCCAGAGAGCAGTGCTGCACTCCTTGGAGCCGAGTGTTTTATTTATTGATGGGAGAGAGTGAGAGTGCAGATGTGGGAGGTGTTCGTCATGTGCACTGCTGACAAGGCATTGTTGCACTCCTGCGAGCTGAGTGTGCTGTATATTTATGGCAGAGATTGAGAGTGCACATGTGGGAGGTGGTGATGTGATATGATGACAGAGAGCAATGTTGCACTCCTTGGAGCTGAGTGTTCTATTTATTGATGGCAGAGAGTGAAAGTGCACATATGAGAGATGTTCGTGCTCTGCACTGGTGACAGAGAGTAGTGTTGCACTCCTGATGTGAGTGTGCTGTTTTTTTATGGCAGAGAGTGAGAGTGCACATGTGAGAGGTGCAATGGTGTGCACTGGTGCCAGAGAGCAGTGTTGCACTCCTTGGAGCCGAGTGTTCTATTTATTGATGGGAGAGACTGAGAGTGCACATGTGGGAGATGTTCTTTGTGTGCTCTGGTGACAGAGAGCATTGTTGCACTCCTTGGAGATGAGTGTTCTATTTATTAGTGGGAGACTTTGAGAGTGCAGATGTGGGAGGTGCTCGTCAGGTGCACTGGTGACAGAGCCTTGTTGCACTCTTTGGAGCTGAGTGTTCAATTAATTGATGCAAGAGAGTGAAAGTGCACATATGGGAGATGTTCGTGCTGTACCCTGGTGACAGAGAGCAGTGTTGCACTCCTGAGGTGAGTGTGGTGTTTATTGATGGCAGAGAGTGGGAGTGTTAACAACATGGAGAGACAAAAAGGGCTTTGTGGGTCCAGCATATGTGCCCTGATACTGATAACAAAGATAGGAGTATGCAGTTCCTGAGGAGGGAGTATGGGGAATCCGTCGGGCACACTCAGTGGGGGCTCTTTGGCTTAGATCTTATATTCCTTGCCGTATGGTGAGTGTGTGTACGGGGCCCTAAAGTGTTGAAGTGTAGTGTTGTGGTTTCTAAAAAAGATCAAGTGAGTTTAAAACAGGAAAAGGGAGGATCAGGGCAACTAATTTAATAATCCTGTCTCCCACCCTGATTAAAAAGAGTAGTGGCGACTGTCTATAGTGATGTTATAGGCAGTTGCGCTATGCTTCATGCGGTCAACATTTTTCTAACCCTTGTTGTCCCAAGAGGGATCAGGCGGCAATTCTTCAGGACCTAATATAGAAGTTTGAAATCTACACTATGTGGTTGATAATGGGGTGTAGTAACCTAGATATTACCAGTCTGATAGCACCAGTGGCGTAGGGTGTCCGTGGGTGTGGTAGCCAATCTAAAATTTGTTCAAGACTGGCACCATCGGATATCGGCATGGAGTGGACACGTTGATTCAACGTGTGTCGGTAGCTCGCGCCCACTCGGCGGAGGACCTAACCTGCAGTGCCGGTTCCGGGACAGTTTAATGCAAATACTTTGAGCTGTTCAGTTCAATGTTGCATTGATTGTTTACCTTTAGGACATGTCACGCAGACATTGTGCATTATTTGGATGACTTAATGGTGATGGGCCCAGCATTCTTGGGGGTCTGTGGGAGGGCTTTGGGGGATCTAGTGTCAATGTTTGAGGAATTTGGAGTGCCCTTAGCACCAGGTAAGACGGTGGGCCCAGCAACATGTATGTCTTTCCTGGGGATTGAAATTGACACTGTTTTGGGTGAGAGCAGATTGCCATTAGACAAAGTGCAAGCTTTCTCACAAGCAATTGACTCCACCCTGGCAGGTCCTAAGGTCATGCTGCATCAGCTGCAGGTATTAGTGGGCCAATTAAACTTTGTGCTGCGCATCATAACCATGGGCCGCCCCTTTTGCAGGTCAATTGCGAGAGCAATGTCCCGTTTGACAAAAAAAGCACTATCATACCAGGTTGCAAGCAGAAGTGAAGGAGGACTTAGGGGTGTGGCGCAAATTTCTGCAGGATTTTAATGGTCAAGTGGTGTGGCCATCGCCACCGGTCACCAATGAAGCCTTATGACTGTTTACGGATGCGGCAGCCAGTGGGGGTTTTGGGGCACTTTTAGGGCCATTGTGCTGTTGGGATGATTGGCTTGTGATTTGGCAATCAAGCGAGTTGTCAAGAAACGTTGCCTTTTTGGAGCTATCCCCCACTGTTGTAGCGGTCACCGTATGGTCAGATTTCTTCCGCAGCAAATCTGTATTTTTTTGGTCAGACAACATGTCCGTAGTAGAGGCCATCAACAGGCAGGGGGCTTCTTACAAACATGTGTTGAGGCTGTTGAAACATTTGGTTTTGGTGTGCTTAAAGTTGAATCTAGTGTTTAGAGCTGTGCATATCCCAGGTGTTGATAACCACGCCTCTGACGCTTTGTCTCGATCCAAGTTGCAGGCGTTCTGGAGGTATCACCCTCAGGCAGCGGCCCAGAAGAGAGTGTTCCCGAGATCTCCGTGGAACATTAGAGCTCCGCGTTAGCAGGGCTAGTGGGGGCTTCGCTGAGCGAGCGCATCCGGAATGCGTACCAGCACCATTTAAAGAATTACAGGAATTTTGTGCAGCATCAGGGGGGTGGGGACTGGTTCTCAACGGAGTCTATACATGCCTTTTTGCAAGCGCTGAGGGACCAGGGCAGACCAGTGTCTTATGCCAGGGCTCACTTGTCGGCGGTCAGTTTTTATGCGAAGCTCAGGGGTATGCAAGATGCAGGTAACTCTTTCCTGGTTAGGAAGGCCTTAGCGAGTTGGTCCAAATTGGAGTGTCCAAAGAAAGATAGTAGAAGGCCCCTTAATCTACACATGCTGGAGAAAATGTTGCATGCATTGCAGTGAGTGTGCGCATCCATCTATGAGGCGTCCGTTTTTTCCGCTGCCTTCACTGTAGTTTCTTATGGGGCATTTAGAGTAGGTGAGTTGGTGGGGACTTTGAAGTCGGATAAAGTGGGTGTCCTGCAGTGGCAGGATGTAAAATTGGAGTCGGGCGGCATTTCCATCTTATTGCGTAGATCAAAGACGGATCCCTTGGGCAACGGGCCTGCAATTCGGCTTGAACCCGCTCCTGGGGCCCTGGAGTGCCAAGTCGCGCGAACTGCAGCATACTTGGCGGTTCGCCCCTAGGGCTGCTACATTCTCTTTTCGTACACGAAAATGGGGAGAGTCTATTGAAGTATCAATTTATAGCTGTATTCAAAAACACCTTGCGTAGTGTGGGATTGGATACTGCGGGCTACACTTCTCACTCCTTTTGAATTGGGGCTGCAACATTAGCAGCGTGAGCAGGTCTCTCCTTTGATGAGTTGAAGCGCGTGGGTCATTGGTCTTCTTCCTGTTTCAAGCGCTATGTGCGTCCCAGGTTATTATAGTGCTGCTGAATTGATGTTGTGCGAGGCCATGCTGATATTTGTTTTTCTTTCTGCAGTAGCATGCCCTCTAAGGTGATCTGGGTGTTGGGACACTCTTTCTTGCGGTGGGCCACTTACCATTTGCAGCAGCGGCGTAAGGCGAAGGTGGCGGGTTTGGATGGGATGTCATTCCTGTGGCGGGCATTGGAGGTCTCTAGATCAAGAAATTACAGCAGTTGGTGAAAGAGACGAAGGCTCACGAGGGACTACAGTCCCCGGACTTAATCATCCTTCATGTGGGCGGAAATTACATGGTAGAGCTGGGTCGTCGTGCTGTCAGAGATTCGTTGCTGGCAGAGTTTGCTTCGTTGGGAAGGACCTTCACTGGGGCACGGATTGCTTGGTCCTTTATGATTCCACGGCAGAAATGGGGCCCTGGAGTGAGGTCAAGGGCTCTGAACGTGTCAGTGAGGCGCTTGAACAGGGAATTTACCAAGCTGTGTTCAGGGCAGGGCCGCTTATGTCACATACCTCACAGGTTGCTGAGGGGGGACCACATGTTTCACCAAGATGGCGTGCACCTGTCGGACATTGGGATTGATCTATGGATTGACGGCATTTGGTTGTTCGTGCGGACTTTGTTTTGTAGTGGGGAGGGTGAAGGGCCGGTTGGCCCTCGTCGCCCTTGTGGCGCTAAGGAGGCCACATAGAGTGCCTTGCATTGTTAGGGGTTGTTCTCCGGCATATTCCCTAGGTCAACACTGAGGGGGAGAGATGGTAAGTTCACCCCAAAGAGAATGGATACACCGGCTGGGGGGCAAGGGTGCCACGTTACACACTAGGGCATGGGGCTGCAGCCCTTGGTGATACCCTATGAAACCCCCTTGGGCAGCCTGGTGGTGGAGGGGTGGGTCCCTAGGGTTGTGTACAGGGACCAGATGGCAGAAGCCCACTTCTTAAGGACGCAGGTGGGTTGTGCCTGCGTGGTTCTCATTTTGGCGGGATGAGCCGGAAGGCCCCTTAATGCTGGAGTCAGAGATAACATATCCAAGCTGATGATGTATGACATTAGGGTGAGCAGATATGTAACTAATAATGTGTGAGAAATTCTTAAAATTCGTGATAAGCGTTGGATTATTAAATTGCTAGTTATGATTTCTCGTGTTTATTTGAATGGTTATGATGTTATTAAACATGACCTTTTTCACCCACAACTTTGGTCGTTGAATCACTGATTTGTGGGGTGGTTGGTAGCGGGGTTGGGAGCAACCTGGGGGGTCTGGGTCCTATGGAAAAGCGCGTTCTATTGAAAAGCGCGCCATTATGGGTCCTGGTCACGCCCCCCCTGTTGGCAGCCTGAGAGCCGGGCCGGATTGGCTAACACAGCTGGCGAATGCTTCCGGTGCATGGAGGACAAGATCATAACGGCACTTACGGGCGGGGCCAGTGCTGGGGGAGGGGAGGATTAATTGAGGCCTATTTAGGGCAAGTCGCCCGGGCACTCGTCCTCTTTCCTTTTAGCACCGGCCCCTGGAGTCTGCTGTCCTCCCAGAAAATCCCACCCACCCAGCCCTTAGAGCAATGGTTTTTTGTAGGTGTTAGTCTAGCTCGGTGAGGTGGCTGTAAGGAGGCCACATAGAGTGTCTTGCATTGTTAGGGGGAGTCCTCCGGCATACTCCCTAGGCCAGTACTGAGGGGGAGAGATGGTAAGTTCACCCCAGAGGGAATGGATACACCGGCTGGGGAGCAAGGGCGTCACGTTACACACTAGGGCATGGGGCTGCGGCCCCTGGTGATATCCTACGAAACCCCCCTTGGGCAGGCTGGTGGTGGAGGAGTGGGTCCCTAGGGTTGCGGACAAGGACCAGATGGCAGGGGCAGGTGGATTGCGCCTGCGTGGATCTGATTTGGGGGCGACAAGCCAGAAGGCTCCTTAGTGCTGGAGTCAGAGATAACATCTCCAAGCTTATGATGTATGATATTAGGTTGAGCAGATATGTAAATAATAATGTGTGAGAAATTCTTAAAATTCGTGATAAGTGATTGGATTATGAAGTTGCTAGTTATGATTTGTCTTGTTTATTTGAATGGTTTATGATGTTAATAAACATGGCCTTTTTCACCCACAACGTTGGTTGTTGAATCACTGATTTGTGGGCTGGTTGAGAGCGGGGCCGGGAGCAACCTGGGGGTCCGGGTCCTATTCTTTTTATTGATGGGAAAGAGTGAGAGTACTCCTGTGGGAGGTGGTGCTGGTGTGCACTGGTGCCATAGAGCAGTGTTGCACTCCTTGAATATGAGTGTTCTGTTTATTGATGGGAGAGAGTGAGAGTGCACATATGGGAGGTATTCGTCATGTGTACTGGTGACAGAGAGCATTGTTGCACTCCTTCGATCCGAGTGTTCGATTAATTAATGGGAGAGAGTGAAAATGCACATATGGGAGATGTTCGTGCTGTGCACTGGTGACAGAGAGCAGTGTTGCACTCCTGAGGTGAGTGTGCTGTTTATTGATGGCAGTGAGTGAGAGAACAGAACCCCCAGGGTACTCTATGGGGGCTTCCACCAGTTGTTGGACATTTTCCCTGTGGTAATTGCACGTCCTGTAAACAGACGATTACTACCAAGGAGGTGATTTTGTCCGACACCCTAACTTGGTCACTGGCACGCCACACTAATTCCAATTCCACCAACTGCATTTATCTATTACAGTGCCCCTGTACATTAAACTACATAGGGATGACGACACGGGCTATTAAAACACGCATCACTGAGCATAAAAGTAACATAAGATGCTTGAAGGAGACCACAAAACTGTATTCACACGTCAAGAGTCTTCACCATACACCAGACTCCCTGAGATGGGTCGATTTGGAGTCACATCCAAGAATTACAACACAAGCTTTGTTTAGACTCGAACAAAGATGGGTGCACAGACTCTCATCTGAAACGAGAGGTTTGAATGACGATATACCGTGGGGTACACTAACACACTGATATTTTTATATTTTTACACTCTTCCCCTATATTGTCAATGACCTTACCACCCCTGATAGACCAGGGGCGGACTCAGTTACTTATTGATACGGCAGTGATCCCCGTATATCTTACACCATTTTCTGGAATCCCCTGATACGTGACCAATACAACAGTAACCCCGTCAATGACCTTACCACCCCTGATAGACAAGGGGCGGACTCAGTTACTCACTGATACGGCAGTGATCCCCGAATATTTTACACCATTATCTGGACTCTACTGACACGTGACCAATACAACAATAACCCCGTGGGTAGTTTGGTTCAACTCGCATTACCTGATCCTTTGCACGATGCATACAACCCAGTTATATACCCTGTCAAGCAGACATTTACCCGATTAACTACATAATATAGGACCAGAGCGAAATGGATATCATTATTCCTCTTGGGGTCCTCCTCTAGCCACTGTGAGACACCAATCACGACCTGATGCTGTAGCAGCACCACATTCCAAGATGGCGCCCATAGTCACTCTACTTGGGTGGGGCTTCCGACACCAGTCATCTGACATTAGACGCCCAATCAGAGCTCGCCTACACTTGACCGGACCAGTTCTTATTGGAGCATTGGAAAGTGAATCACACTTCCCGGTTTCGGCGGAGCGGGGTAGGTTTGCAAACCACCCTTGGGCAACAGAACCGTAAGTAACTACCACCTGGTTAGCATCACTATGATCGAACGGTCTGGGATTCCCTAGACGCCGGTGGACGGCTGACCGCTGCTTTTGTGACTGGCCGACCCCAACGCTGTCATGTACCGCGGACCACCGTGGGTGGTGCTTCAGGCTTGGGGTTGGCTCGCTCCTCGAGCGGTGGTTCCCGGTGACCGGGGTTGCGGGGGACCTTGCTTACCAGTTCCTTTGACAACACCTAGCACCAAGCAGGTGTATTGTATGTATACACCTACCTAGTTGAGTCTCTTGTTTTAGATACAAATTATAGCAGGCTACCACGCCATCCCAAGAGGCTCGCCACGCACCGATTGGAGCGGCACTAGCTCAAACCTTAGGTGAGCGTTGTCAGACCTCGTGACGATAATTCAGATTGTTTTGGATTTTTGTCTTTTGGATCACTTGACACGTGTTTTACACTGCATCCACTTATGCATGATCACTCTTTTCGAGCGCAATTGCTTTGTGTATTGGACATGCATACGAGGAGTCCTTGGCTCCAGATTACTATGTATATGAACGACTAAGTGTATTTTAATGTTCTGTGTTGGCCTGTTATGCTTCTTTTCTCCTTTTCCTTTAGGCCATTCCCATGCGGAAGTGTTAAGTTTTCTCCACACCTCCATAGGGTAGTTTTATCCAGGCACTAACACAATATTTCAATATCCTGTCTTACACCCTCACGTTTTGTAGATAGTTCACATTTCATTGGTCCTGATGAATTGCCGCTGGATCCCCCTGACCGTGAGGCGAGAAACATGTTGACCATCTGAGTAGAGTGGAGTAGTCTTTGACTCATTGTGTCCAGACTACCGCCACTCATATTGTTTTTAATAGGGTGGTTTACTGACCCAATAAACTTATTATTCAGACTAACCGACCCTGTTTTAAAATACACTCACCAACGTCTACACTTACCTGGCCCTCACTTGCACTCAACCTTCGGCGAGGAACAAAAGATCTCCGTTAAAGAGCCCCATCTTTGGGTGCCCGTTGGGAATTGCAGCGCCGACCCGACGAGGAGCAAAACCCAGATGATGAAGCATGACACCTAGCTTGCTGGGTGTGTGAGGGTTTTAGTTCCACCAGTGTGGGTTCCCCTACCCATCACATGCTATAAGTTCCTAGGCTGTCTAGACATTATCCCTCACTTTGTCTCTATCTTGGGGTAGAGTGTACATTTCACACTAACTCCCCTGACCAGGAGGAACGGCATACCCTTCTTTCCTAATTACCTCAGGGCTTGTATGCTGGACCTCGTTAAACATAGCCCACCCGGTTTTATTTCCTTCTCTTGATTGTGAGAGAGTGAGAGTGCACATGTGAGAGAGAGGTGGTAATGGTGTGCACTGGTGACAGAGAGCAGTGTTGCACTCCTGAGGTGAGTGTGCTGTTTATTGATGGGAGAGAGCGAGAGTGCACATGTAGGAGGTGGTGGTGGCATGCTCTGGTGACAGAGAGCAGTGGTTCATTCCTGCGAGCAGAGTGTGCTGTTTATTGATGGCAGAGAGTTGTATGACAGAACCCTGCATGCCTTTACAATGCAGTTACTACCTCAACTGCGACATTACCACGTGTTCCTTTACCATACAAGCTGTGCCATACGAGGCTCTAAACTTTGGAATAGTGTTAATTACTTTTCCAGCTTCAGTCTAGGCAACACCAGTTAAGGTGTTGGCCTTAAAAATCCAACAACAATCCAGCAACCTGCCCTAAAGCAAGTTGTTGTAATGACTTGCGAATTAAAGGAACGATTGGTAATATCGCAGTCAGGGTAGTGACTGCATTGTAAAGGCAGGTCATTGTTGTGACTGCAAGTAAAGGATGTTTCACATGGCAGAGAGTGAGAGTGCATATGTTGGAGGTGTTCATGGTGTGTGCTGGTACGGAGAGCAGTTTTGCACTCCAGCGAGCTGAGTGTGATGTTTATTGATTGCTGGGGGTTGTATGACAGAGCCCTGCATGCATTTACAATGCAGTCACTGCCGCAACTGCAACATTACCAAGTGTTACTTCTTCATGCATGTGGTGCTTTAGGGGGCTCGGGTCTTTGGAACAGTATAAATTACTTTTCCAACTCCAGTCTATGCAAAAGAAGGGAAGGTGTTGGACTTAAAAATCCAACACCAGTCCAGCAGCCTGCTCCCGAAGCAAGTTGTTGTAAAGACTTGCGGGTTAAAAGAGCATGTGGTAACGTCGCAGCCGGGGTAGTGACTGCATTATAAAGGCAGGTCGTTGTTGTGACTGCGGAGTAAAGAATCTTTCCCATGGCAGAGAGTGACTGTGCATATGTGGCAAGTGTTGATGGTGTGCTCTGGTGATGGAGAGCAGTGTTGCACTCCTTGGAGCTGAGTGTTCTATTTATTGATGGGAGAGCGGGAGAGTGCACATGTGGGAGGTGGTAGTGGTGTGCTCTGGTGATACAGAGCAGTGTTGCAATCCTTGGAGCTGAGTGTTCTATTTACTGATGGCAGAGAGTGAAAGTGCACATATTGGAGGTGTTCCTGTTGTGCACTGGTGACAGAGAGCAGGGTTGTACTTCTGAGGTGAGTGTGCTATTTATTGATGGCAGAGAGTGAGAGTGCACATGTGAGAGGTGGTGATGGTGTGCACTGGTGCCAGAGAGCAGTGTTACAATCCTTGGATCTGAGTGTTCTATTTATCGATGGAAGAGACTGAGAGTGCACATGTGGGTGGTGTTCGTCGTGTGCCTTGGTGCCAGAGAGCAGTGATGCACTCCTTGGATCTGAGTGTTCTATTTATTGATGGGAGAGAGTGCAAGTGCACACGTGGGAGATAGTGGTGGTGTGCACTTGTGCCAGCGAGCAGTGTTGCACTCCTTGGATCCGAGTGTTCTATTTATTGATGGCAGAGTGAAAGTGCACATATTGGAGATGTTCGTGCTGTGCACTGGTGACAGAGAGCAGTGCTGCACTCCTGAGGTGATTTGCTGCTAATTGATGGCAGAGAGAGAGAGTGCACATGTGAGAGGTGGTGATGGTGTGCACTGGTGTCAGAGAGCAGTGTTGCACTCCTTGGAGCTGAATGTTGTATTTATTGATGGGAGAAAGTGAGTGTGCACACGTGGTAGGTGTTCGTGGTGTGCTCTGGTAACAGAGAGCAGCGTTGCACTCCTTGGACCTCAGTGTTCTAATTACTGATGGCAGAGAGTGAAAGTGCACATATGGGAGATGTTCGTGCTGTGCACTCGTGACAGAGAGCAGTGTTGCACTCCTGAGGTGAGTGTGCTATTTTTTGATGGCAGAGAGTAAGAGTGCACATATGGGAGACATTAGTGCTGTGCAGTGGTGACAGGGAGCAGTGTGGCACTCCTTGGTGCTGAGTGTACTGTTTATTTATGGTAGAGGTGAAGTGCACATGTGGGAGGTTGTGGTGTGCACTGAAGACAGAGAGCAGAGTAGTGCTCCTTGAAGTGAAGTGTGCTGTTTACGGATGGCAGAGAGTGAAAATGCACATGTGGGAGGTGGTGGCGGTGTGCTCTAGTGACAGAGAGAGTTGTATGTCGTTACAAAGCATTCCGTTGCAACGCATGCCTTTACCTTGCATGCGTTACAACGGAATGCTATTTCCACGCATAACCTTTACCACGAATATTCCTTTACCACGCATACCTTTACAATGATTTTTGTTGTAAATGTATGCATGATGAGGGAATGCTCTTGGTAAAGGTTATACCTCTCCCCTGTACCCTTACGTGAACCCCCAGCCCCCAATCCTTCTTATAATTACCCCTGCCCTGAACCCTCAATCCTTATATATATATATATATATATATATTTTGGTTTTAACTAAAATTCCCCTTACCTCTTCACGTCGTCTCTTCTCCTTCTTCTATCCCTAGGTGAAGTCGCACGTCGTAAAGAGGAAGCGGAAGTTTCTTAACGTTTCCTCTCAAACGACGCCGATTGCCTCCACTTCGCGACGTGACATCAGGTGCGTGTTTTTGTTGGGGGGGGGAGTCCCCCCCCAAGTCCCCTTTTTTTTTTTTCCCACGCTTTATTTTGTATTCTTGGGGGGAGACCCCCCAAGCCCCCTTTTTCTAATTTTAGCCTTTACCACACATGCCTTTACTACGTATCTCGTAGTAAAGGTATGCAGGATAAAGGCTTTCGTGGTAACCACGCATGCGTTGTAATGCATGCCTGGTTAAGGTTTGTGTGGAAACGGGGGCGTTGTAGTGGCTGTTTCCCGACAGAGAGCAGTGCTGCACTCCTTGGAGCGGAGTGTGCTCGCTATTGATGGCAGAGAGGGAGACTGCACATCTGGGGTGTGTTTGCGGTGTGCACTGGTGACAGAGAGCAGCGTTGCACTCCTTGGGACTGAGGGTTCTGTTTATTGATGGGAGAGAGTGAGAGTGCACACGTGGTAGGTGTTCATGGTGTGCTCTGGTGACAGAGAGCAGTGTTGCACTCATTGGAGCTGAGTGTTCTATTTATTGATGGCAGAGAGTGAAAGTGCACATATGGGAGATGTCCATGCTGTGCACTGGTGACAGAGGGCAGTGTTGCACTCCTGAGGTGAGTGTGCTGTTTATTAATGGCAGAGAGTGAGAGTGCACATGTGGGAGGTGGTGGTGGTGTGCACTGGTGATACAGAGCAGGGTTGCACTCTTTGGAGCTGAGTGTGCCGGTTACTGATGGCAGAAATTAAGTGTGCACATGTGGGAGGTGGTGATGGTGTGCACTGATGACAGAGAGCAGTGTTGCACTCCTTGGAGCTGAGGGTCCTATTTATTGAGGGCAGAGACTGAAGGTGAACATGTGGGAGGTGGTGGTGGTGTGCACTGGTGACAGAGAGCAGTGTTGCACTCCTGAGGTGAGTGTGCTTTCTATTGAGGGCAGAGAGTGAGAGTGCACACGTGGGGACGGGGGTGTTTGTCGTGGGTTCTGGTGACAGAGAGCTGTGTTGGACTCTTTGGAGCTGAGTGTGCTCGTTATTGATGGCAGAAAGTGAGACTGCACATCCAGGATGTGTTTGTGGTGTGCACTGGTGACAAAGAGCAGCGTTGTTCTCCTTGGGACTAAGTGCTCTGTTTATTGATGGCAGAGAGTGAGAGTGCACACGAGGGAGGTGGTGTGCTCTGGTGACAGAGAGCAGTGTTGCACTCCTGAGGTGATTGTGCTGTTTATTGATGGCAGAGAGTGGGAGTGTTAATAACATGGAGAGACAAAAAGGGCTTTGTAGGTCCAGCATACGTGCCCTGATACTGATAACAAAGATAGGAGTATGCAGTTCCTGAGGAGGGAGTATGGGGAATCCGACGGGCACCCTCAGTGGGGGCTCTTTGGCTTAGATCTTATATTCCTTGCCGTATGGTGAGTGTGTGTACGGGGCCCTAAAGTGTTGAAGTGTAGTGTTGTGGTTTCTAAAAAAGATCAAGTGAGTTTAAAACAGGAAAAAGGAGGATCAGGGCAACAAATTTAATAATCCTGTCACGCACCCTGATTAAAAAGAGTAGTGGCGACTGTCTATAGTGATGTTATAGGCAGTTGCGCTATGCTTCATGCGGTCAACATTTTTCTTACCCTTGTTGTCCCAAGAGGGATCAGGCGGCAATTCTTCAGGACCTAATATAGAAGTTTGAAATCTACACTATGTGGTTGATAATGGGGTGTAGTAACCTAGATATTACCAGTCTGATAGCACCAGTGGCGTAGGGTGTCCGTGGGTGTGGTAGCCAATCTACAATTTGTTCAAGACTGGCACCATCGGATATCGGCATGGAGTGGACACGTTAATTCAACGTGTGTCGGTAGCTCGCGCCCACTCGGCGGAGGACCTAACCTGCAGTGCCGGTTCCGGGACAGTTTCATGCAAATACTTTGAGCTGTTCAGTTCAATGTTGCATTGATTGTTTACCTTTAGGACATGTCACGCAGACATTGTGCATTATTTGGATGACTTAATGGTGATGGGCCCAGCATTCTTGGGGGTCTGTGGGAGGGCCTTGTGGGATCTGGTGTCAATGTTTGGGGAATTTGGAGTGCCCTTAGCACCAGGTAAGACGGTGGGCCCAGCAACATGTATGTCTTTCCTGGGGATTGAAATTGACACTGTTTTGGGTGAGTGCAGATTGCCATTAGACAAAGTGCAAGCTTTCTCACAAGCAATTGACTCCACCCTGGCAGGTCCTAAGGTCATGCTGCATCAGCTGCAGGTATTAGTGGGCCAGTTAAACTTTGTGCTGCGCATCATAACCATGGGTCGCCGCTTTTGCAGGTCAATTGCGAGAGCAATGTCCCGTTTGACAAAAAAAGCACTATCATACCAGGTTGCAAGCAGAAGTGAAGGAGGACTTGGGGGTGTGGCGCAAATTTCTGCAGGATTTTAACGGTCAAGTGGTGTGGCCATCGCCACCGGTCACCAATGAAACCTTATGACTGTTTACGGATGCGGCAGCCAGTGGGGGTTTTGGGGCACTTTTAGGGCCATTGTGCTGTTGGGATGATTGGCTTGTGATTTGGCAATCAAGCGAGTTGACAAGAAACGTTGCCTTTTTGGAGCTATCCCCCACTGTTGTAGCGGTCACCGTATGGTCAGATTTCTTCCGCAGCAAATCTGTGTTTTTTTGGTCAGACAACATGTCCGTAGTAGAGGCCATCAACAGGCAGGGGGCTTCTTACAAACATGTGTTGAGGCTGTTGAAACATTTGGTTTTGGTGTGCTTAAGTTGAATCTAGTGTTTAGAGCTGTGCATATCCCAGGTGTTGATAACCACGCCTCTGACGCTTTGTCTTGATCCAAGTTGCAGGCGTTCTGGAGGTATCACCCTCAGGCAGCGGCCCAGAAGAGAGTGTTCCCGAGATCTCAGTGGAAGATTAGAGCTCCGCGTTAGCAGGGCTAGTGGGAGCTTCGCTGAGCGAGCGCACCCGGAATGCGTACCAGCACCATTTAAAGAATTACAGGAATTTTGTGCAGCATCAGGGGGGCGGAGACTGGTTCTCAACGGAGTCTATACATGCCTTTTTGCAAGCGCTGAGGGACCAGGGCAGACCAGTGTCTTATGCCAGGGCTCACTTGTCGGCGGTCAGTTTTTATGCGAAGCTCAGGGGTATGCAAGATGCAGGTAACTCTTTCCTGGTTAGGAAGGCCTTAGCGAGTTAGTCCAAATTGGAGTGTCCAAAGAAAGATAGTAGAAGGCCCCTTAATCTACACATGCCGGAGAAAATGTTGCATGCATTGCAGTGAGTGTGCGCATCCATCTATGAGGCGTCCGTTTTTTCCGCTGTCTTCACTGTAGTTTTTTATGGGGCATTTAGAATAGGTGAGTTGGTGGGGACTTTGAAGTCGGATAAAGTGGGTGTCCTGCAGTGGCGGGATGTAAAATTGGAGTTGGGTGGCATTTCCATCTTATTGCGTAGATCAAAGACGGATCCCTTGGGCAACGGGCCTGCAATTCGGCTTGAACCCGCTCCTGGGGCCCTGGAGTGCCAAGTCGCGCGAACTGCAGCATACTTGGCGATTTGCCCCTATGGGCTGCTACATTCTCTTTTCGTACACGAAAATGGGGAGAGTCTATTGAAGTATCAATTTATAGCTGTATTCAAAAACACCTTGCGGAGTGTGGGATTGGATACTGCGGGCTACTCTTCTCACTCCTTTTGAATTGGGGCTGCAACATTAGCAGAGTGAGCAGGTCTCTCCTTTGATGAGTTGAAGCGCGTGGGTCATTGGTCTTCTTCCTGTTTCAAGCGCTATGTGCGTCCCAGGTTATTATAGTGCTGCTGAATTGATGTTGTGCGAGGCCATGCTGATATTTGTTTTTCTTTCTGCAGTAGCATGCCCTCTTAGGTGATCTGGGTGTTGGGACACTCTTTCTTGCGGTGGGCCGCTTACCATTTGCAGCAGCGGCGTAAGGCGAAGGTGGCGGGTTTGGATGGGATGTCATTCCTGTGGCGGGCATTGGAGGTCTCTAGATCAAGAAATTACAGCATTTGGTGAAAGAGACGAAGGCTCACGAGGAACTACAGTCCCCGGACTTAATCATCCTTCATGTGGGCGGAAATTACATGGTAGAGCTGGGTCCTCGTGCTGTCAGAGATTCGTTGCTGGCAGAGTTTGCTTGGTTGGGGAGGACCTTCACTGGGGCACGGATTGCTTGGTCCTTTATGATTCCACGGCAGAAATGGGGCCCTGGAGTGAGGTCAAGGGCTCTGAACGTGTCAGTGAGGTGCTTGAACAGGGAATTTACCAAACTGTGTTCAGGGCAGGGCCGCTTAAGTCACATCACTCACAGGTTGCTGAGGGGGGACCACATGTTTCACCAAGATGGCGTGCACCTGTCGGACATTGGGATTGATCTATGGATTGATGGCATTTGGTTGTTCGTGCAGAATTTGTTTTGTAGTGGGGAGGGTGAAGGGCCGGTTGGCCCTCGTCGCCCTTGTGGCGCTAAGGAGGCCACATAGAGTGCCTTGCATTGTTAGGGGGAGTTCTCCGGCATATTCCCTAGGTCAACACTGAGGGGGAGAGATGGTAAGTTCACCCCAAAGAGAATGGATACACCGGCTGGGGGGCAAGGGTGCCACGTTACACACTAGGGCATGGGGCTGCAGCCCCTGGTGATACCCTATGAAACCCCCTTGGGCAGCCTGGTGGTGGAGGGGTGGGTCCCTAGGGTTGTGTACAGGGACCAGATGGCAGAAGCCCACTTCTTAAGGACGCAGATGGGTTGTGCCTGCGTGGTTCTCATTTTGGCGGGATGAGCCGGAAGGCCCCTTAGTGCTGGAGTCAGAGATAACATATCCAAGCTGATGATGTATGACATTAGGGTGAGCAGATATGTAACTAATAATGTGTGAGAAATTCTTAAAATTCGTGATAAGTGTTGGATTATTAAATTGCTAGTTATGATTTCTCGTGTTTATTTGAATGGTTATGATGTTAATAAACATGACCTTTTTCACCCACAACTTTGGTCGTTGAATCACTGATTTGTGGGGTGGTTGGGAGCGGGGCCGGGAGCAACCTGGGGGGTCCGGGTCCTATGGAAAAGCGCGTTCTATTGAAAAGCGCGCCATTATGGGTCCTGGTCACGCCCCCCCCTGTTGGCATCCTGAGAGCCGGGCCGGATTGGCTAACACAGCTGGCGAATGCTTCCGGTGCATGGAGGACAAGATCATAACGGCACTTACGGGCGGGGCCAGTGCTGGGGGAGGGGAGGATTAATTGAGGCCTATTTAGGGCAAGTCGCCCGGGCACTCGTCCTCTTTCCTTTTAGCACCGGCCCCTGGAGTCTGCTGTCCTCCCGGAAAATCCCACCCACCCAGCCCTTAGAGCAATGGTTTTTAGTAGGTGTTAGTCTAGCTCGGTGAGGTGGCGGTAAGGAGGCCACATAGAGTGTCTTGCATTGTTAGGGGAGTCCTCCGGCATACTCCCTAGGCCAGTACTGAGGGGGAGAGATGGTAAGTTCACCCCAGAGGGAATGGATACACCGGCTGGGGGGCAAGGGCGTCAAGTTACACACTAGGGCATGGGGCTGCGGCCCCTGGTGATATCCTACGAAACCCCCCTTGGGCAGGCTGGTAGTGGAGGAGTGGGTCCCTAGGGTTGCGGACAAGGACCAGATGGCAGGGGCAGGTGGATTGCGCCTGCGTGGATCTGATTTGGGGGCGACAAGCCAGAAGGCTCCTTAGTGCTGGAGTCAGAGATAACATCTCCAAGCTTATGATGTATGATATTAGGTTGAGCAGATATGTAAATAATAATGTGTGAGAAATTCTTAAAATTCGTGATAAGTGATTGGATTATGAAGTTGCTAGTTATGATTTGTCGTGTTTATTTGAATGGTTTATGATGTTAATAAACATTGCCTTTATCACCCACAACGTTGGTTGTTGAATCACTGATTTGTGGGCTGGTTGAGAGCGGGGCCGGGAGCAACCTGGGGGTCCGGGTCCTATTCTATTTATTGATGGGAAAGAGTGAGAGTACTCCTGTGAGAGGTGGTGGTGGTGTGCACTGGTGCCATAGAGCAGTGTTGCACTCCTTGAATATGAGTGTTCTGTTTATTGATGGGAGAGAGTGAGAGTGCACATATGGGAGGTGTTCGTCGTATGTACTGGTGACAGAGAGCATTGTTGCAATCCTTCGATCCGAGTGTTCGATTAATTAATGGGAGAGAGTGAAAATGCACATATGGGAGATGTTCGTGCTGTGCACTGGTGACAGAGAGCAGCGTTGCACTCCTGAGGCGAGTGTGCTGTTTATTGATGGCAGAGAGTGAGAGTGCACATGTGAGAGGTGGTGATGGTGTGCACTGGTGCCAGAGAGCAGTGTTACAATCCTTGGATCTGAGTGTTCTATTTATCGATGGCAGAGAGTTGTATGACAGAACTCTGCATGCCTTTACAATGCAGTTACTACCTCAACTGCGACATTACCACGTGTTACTTTACCATACAAGCTGTGCCATACGAGGCTCTAAACTTTGGAATAGTGTTAATTACTTTTCCAGCTTCAGTCTACGCAACACCAGTTAAGGTGTTGGCCTTAAAAATCCAACAACAATCCAGCAACCTGCCCTAAAGCAAGTTGTTGTAATGACTTGCGAATTAAAGGAACGATTGGTAATATCGTAGTCAGGGTAGTGACTGCATTGTAAAGGCAGGTCATTGTTGTGACTGCAAGTAAAGGATGTTTCACATGGCAGAGAGTGAGAGTGCATATGTTGGAGGTGTTCATGGTGTCTGCTGGTACGGAGATCAGTTTTGCACTCCAGCGAGCTGAGTGTGATGTTTATTGATTGCTGGGGGTTGTATGACAGAGCCCTGCATGCCTTTACAATGCAGTCACTACCGCAACTGCAACATTACCAAGTGTTACTTCTTCATGCATGTGGTGCTTTAGGGGGCTCGGGTCTTTCGAACAGTATAAATTACTTTTCCAACTCCAGTCTATGCAACAGAAGGGAAGGTGTTGGACTTAAAAATCCAACACCAGTCCAGCAGCCTGCTCCCGAAGCAAGTTGTTGTAAAGACTTGCGGGTTAAAAGAGCGTGTGGTAACGTCGCAGCCGGGGTAGTGACTGCATTATAAAGGCAGGTCGTTGTTGTGACTGCGGAGTAAAGAATCTTTCCCATGGCAGAGAGTGACTGTGCATATGTGGCAAGTGTTGATAGTGTGCTCTGGTGATGGAGAGCAGTGTTGCACTCCTTGGAGCTGAGTGTTCTATTTATTGATGGGAGAGCGGGAGAGTTCACATGTGGGAGGTGGTAGTGGTGTGCTCTGGTGATACAGAGCAGTGTTGCACTCCTTGGAGCTGAGTGTTCTATTTACTGATGGCAGAGAGTGAAAGTGCACATATTGGAGGTGTTCCTGTTGTGCACTGGTGACAGAGAGCAGTGTTGTACTTCTGAGGTGAGTGTGCTATTTATTGATGGCAGAGAGTGAGAGTGCCCATGTGAGAGGTGGTGATGGTGTGCACTGGTGCCAGAGAGCAGTGTTACAATCCTTGGATCTGAGTGTTCTATTTATCGATGGAAGAGACTGAGAGTGCACTTGTGGGAGGTGTTCGTCGTGTGCCCTGGTGCCAGAGAGCAGTGATGCACTCCTTGGATATGAGTGTTCTATATATTTATGGAAGAGAGTGCAAGTGCACACGTGGGAGGTGGTGGTGGTGTGCACTTGTGCCAGAGAGCAGTGTTGCACTCCTTGGATCCGAGTGTTCTATTTATTGTTAGCCGAGTGAAAGTGCACATATTGGAGATGTTCGTGCTGTGCACTGGTGACAGAGAGCAGTGCTGCACTCCTGAGGTGATTGTGCTGCTAATTGATGGCAGAGAGAGAGAGTGCACATGTGAGAGGTGGTGATGGTGTGCACTGGTGCCAGAGAGCAGTGTTGCACTCCTCGGAGCTGAATGTTGTATTTATTGATGGGAGAAAGTGAGTTTGCACACGTGGTAGGTGTTCGTGGTGTGCACTCCTTGGAGCTCAGTGTTCTAATTACTGATGGCAGAGAGTGAAAGTGCACATATGGGAGATGTTCGTGCTGGCCACTGGTGACAGAGAGCAGTGTTGCACTCCTGAGGTGAGTGTGCTATTTTTTGATGGCAGAGAGTAAGAGTGCCCATATGGGAGACATTAGTGCTGTGCAGTGGTGACAGGGAGCAGTGTGGCACTCCTTGGTGCTGAGTGTACTGTTTATTTATGGTAGAGGTGAAGTGCACATGTGGGAGGTTGTGGTGTGCACTGAAGACAGAGAGCAGAGTAGTGCTCCTTGGAGTGAAGTGTGCTGTTTACGGATGGCAGAGAATGAAAATGCACATGTGGGAGGTGGTGGCGGTGTGCTCTAGTGACAGAGAGAGTTGTATGTCGTTACAACGCATTCCGTTGCAACGCATGCCTTTACCAAGCATGCGTTACAACGGAATGCTATTTCCACGCATAACCTTTACCACGAATATTCCTTTACCACGCATACCTTTACAATGATTTTTGTTGTAAATGTATGCATGGTGAGGGAATACTCTTGGTAAAGGTTATATC
Source organism: Triturus cristatus (assembly GCF_964204655.1). NCBI lineage: Eukaryota > Metazoa > Chordata > Amphibia > Caudata > Salamandridae > Triturus > Triturus cristatus. Next base: position 592,326,556 of record NC_140583.1, on the reverse strand, counting down.
CCTCCCCTGTACCCTTACGTGAACCCCCAGCCCCCAATCCTTCTTATAATTACCCCTGCCCTGAACCCTCAATCCTTATATATATATATATATATTTTGGTTTTAACTAAAATTCCCCTTACCTCTTCACATCGTCTCTTCTCCTTCTTCATGTTCCTTGGTGAAGTCGCACGTCGTAAAGAGGAAGCGGAAGTTTCTTAACGTTTCCTCTCAAACGACGCCGATTGCTTCCACTTTGCGACGTGACATCAGGTGCGTGTTTTTTTTGGGGGGGAGCCCCCCCCAAGTCCCCTTTTTTTCCCAAGCTTTATTTGTTTATTCTTGGGGGAGACCCCCCAAGCCCCCTTTTTCTAATTTTAGCCTTTACCACACATGCCTTTACTACGTATCTCTTAGTAAAGGTATGCAGGATAAAGGCTTTCGTGGTAACCACGCATGCGTTGTAATGCATGCCTGGTTAAGGTTTGTGTGGAAACGGGGGCGTTGTAGTGGCTGTTTCCCGACAGAGAGCAGTGCTGCACTCCTTGGAGCGGAGTGTGCTCACTATTGATGGCAGAGAGTGAGACTGCACATCTGGGGTGTGTTTGCGGTGTGCACTGGTGACAGAGAGCAGCGTTGCACTCCTTGGGACTGAGGGTTCTGTTTATTGATGGGAGAGAGTGAGAGTGCACACGTGGTAGGTGTTCATGGTGTGCTCTGGTGACAGAGAGCAGTGTTGCACTCATTGGAGCTGAGTGTTCTATTTATTGATGGCAGAGAGTGAAAGTGCACATATGGGAGATGTCCATGCTGTGCACTGGTGACAGAGGGCAGTGTTGCACTCCTGAGGTGAGTGTGCTGTTTATTAATGGCAGAGAGTGAGAGTGCACATGTGGGAGGTGGTGGTGGTGTGCACTGGTGATACAGAGCAGGGTTGCACTCTTTGGAGCTGAGTGTGCTGGTTACTGATGGCAGAAATTAAGTGTGCACATGTGGGAGGTGGTGATGGTGTGCACTGATGACAGAGAGCAGTGTTGCACTCCTTGGAGCTGAGGGTCCTATTTATTGAGGACAGAGACTGAAGGTGAACATGTGGGAGGTGGTGGTGGTGTGCACTGGTGACAGAGAGCAGTGTTGCACTCCTGAGGTGAGTGTGCTGTCTATTGAGGGCAGAGAGTGCACACGTGGGGACTGGGGTGTTTGTCGTGGGTTCTGGTGACAGAGAGCTGTGTTGGTCTCTTTGGAGCTGAGTGTGCTCGTTATTGATGGCAGAAAGTGAGACTGCACATCCGGGATGTGTTTGTGGTGTGCACTGGTGACAAAGAGCAGCGTTGTTCTCCTTGGGACTAAGTGCTCTGTTTATTGATGGCAGAGAGTGAGAGTGCACACGTGGGATGTGGTGTGCTCTGGTGACAGAGAGCAGTGTTGCACTCCTGAGGTGATTGTGCTGTTTATTGATGGCAGAGAGTGAGAGTGCACATGTGGGAGGTGGTGGTGGTGTGCCCTTGTGGAAATGTGTCTTTTAATGAGCACACCGGTGTATGGGTCACCCTTCTCTGTCCACGGGTCCATAGACCAACAAAATAGAGATTGGCACTGAAGCTGGAATTCAAATAACAAGTTTATTAATCACTCATGAGTGGGCAAGTCCATACAACACCCTCAGGTGTTGCAGGAGGTAGTACATTGAATACACAGACAGGCTTTTATACACACTTTGTTGCAGAGTAAGCATGTAGATACAAATAGACGGTACAGGCCTACACAGAAATAGTTACCGACAAATATGGGCAGATGGGTGCTCACTTAGTCAGCAAAGTGGGAGGGGGAACAGAACTGTTTACAACAGCAGAAAATAGTTGACAGTTACATCTTTAACCAGGTGCATTTTAGCAGCCAAAGGCCTTTTCTCAGCACGTACATTGCTTTGGCTCAGTACAGAAGGAGTTAACTAAAGCTGATGACACAAGTAGAATAGAAGAGCAAGCAACAGTGAAGACTGAAGAATTACATAGCTAACAAAATGGATGCCACAACTAAGATGGCTTCAGCTTATGCTAACGAAAATTATTTCAGATTTCCACAGACGACCCTTTTAGCATATGCTGAAGACATTTTCTTATGCTTTTGAAGGAATACGAAAAATATCATGGAAATCAATCTGTATCATTTCATTAATTTCTTGATCACTTGCTAGTCAGGCATTTACATTCTTAACTTTCTGTTTAGTCGGTATACACGAATTACAAGTAGAAACACAAAGGGAACAAAGCATTGGGTTGCATTGAATACGTAGCAACAAGTGAAAAGAATAGCAAGAAATATACATAGGGCTGACAATAGTTTCCAGCCCCATACAGTAAACATGTTCCATAGCCATCCAGTGAAAGTCATTGTTCCTGAATCCTGATGGATTTCTGTGGCTATTCTATGCATCTTGGAAATTGCATCAAACACAGAAGGGGCGTGGTCAGGAATGTATACACAGCAGCTGCTCCCGATAATGCGACATGCTCCACCACGGTCAGCCATGATGATGTCAAGGACCATTCTATTTTGGAACGCCACAATTCTCGCAATTTGTAGTTCTTCTGTGATATTTCCAAGCGCCATTGCTGTCTGATTGGTTACAGCCTCTACAACACGTGTTAAGTGTCTGATATTTCTATTGTTTAAGGCCGCACCAACAAAGAAGAATAGTCCCACATTAAAGTCAGTGTACTGCGGTAGTGCAGTATCAGTTTGATCCACTTCATAATTATTTATTGTTCTTTTGATTATGCTCTTAGAAATGTCATAATACAGTTTAAAGTCTTTATGGTAGGATGCAGGTGCCAAAAACACAGGTGGAAGCAAAAAGAACACGTAGCAACTTCCAGATCACCCAATAGGTAGGTGGTAATAACCTTTACTTCCGCAAATGAAATAGGTGTTGTGTGAAGACAAAAAACTGCTATTGTTCATTCCAGTAATATTCAACACTGAAGTACAGCCACTTTTTACCACAGGAATATTGCCAATACTGCTCACACAGAGATCTGCTCAAGCTCTAGTAAAGGCGTTAATAGGAGGCTCATTTCCCTTGGTTGTTCGAGTGTTAGGAAAAACATAGTGCCTGAGGAATTTCCTCGATGATACTCCTCCATTTCCCATACATTTCCTTCAGCTTGTGGATCTCCTTCCTCATCAGGGTAACAAACTTTTTTCAACTGAGCGTTTAGTCTTCCTACATCAGCATAAGTGATATTAGCAACTTAAGAAGCCCACAACAGTGCGAACCAGGCTCTGCAGGTGCCGTTATGTGAACACGGCAAAGGAATAAAATGTGTTCCTACCTTTTTCTGATGAGCTGGCATCATTCCACATACCCAGCAGTTGGTAATGTTCGTAGCATTGTTTGTATAGTACAACGTCTGAATGAAAGTGTTATTGAGGTAGGACATCCTGTGCTTCTGTTCATGATAAGGAAGAGTGAAGTAATGGTGTTCAATGGGGACAGGAGCTACTTCCTCTACAGCCCATGTTATTATAGCAACAATTACAACAGTCAAGGTGAGTCCAGCAACAATAATTGTTCTTTTGCTACAAACTCTTGCAACAGTCGGTTTCTTTTCCTTAGGCATATTCATTTCGTCGACAAACAACAAAACAGATGGTGCCCTAAGGTCCTGGGCAGACGTTGATTTCTTCACTAACAATGAGACGAATAGTCACTAAAAGGCTACCCCCCTTTGAAGTTAGTCTTTCACCACCCAGGACAGTGGCTCAAACAGTCTTTTTCAGCAACAAAGTGTCTTTCTTCCTGGGTCGCAGCTGATATTGAGATGCATCAGGAATCGTGTGGTCCGGGAAGACTTCCTCAGATCCTTCAGGTGACACAGCTTGTCCTGTCTCTGTGACCAGCGTATCGCGGTGATCTGCCAACGCAGCTGGGCTCACTAGGTCTTGCAACACTTTTCTGAAGTGTGTCGCATGGACCCAGTTTTTCCGGTTTGTCACTCGAACTGCAGTCCTGGTAGCCAGCAGCACTTGCTCAGGGCCTCACCATCTCGGTGCTAGGGAGCTGGTCCTCTGAAAGGATCACCACAAAGTCACCAGGGGGCAAACAATGGCCCTCACCTTGCGACCTCTCTGGAAGAGTCTCCCGAACTTGTTGAAAAATAGAAGACAAACTATCAGTCAACTGAGACGAATAGTCATTCATCAATACATAGGGTACATCATGTATAGGGCGTGGCTTAGGAATCCCCCAAATATTCATTGGCCTTCCAAAAACCACCTCATACGGTGTGAGGTCAGATCATGTATGTGGTATCGATCTAATAGATAACAATGCTAGAGGCAGTGCATCAGAGATGTGGAAGCCTGTATTTTAGCCAATTTCAATTTCAGGGTAGAGTTGTAATGTTCCACTAGTCCTGCTGATTGTGGGTGAAAAGCAGCATGAAACTTCTGCTTAGTTCCCAACCTTTTCATGAGGTACTCAACAACTTGCCCAATAAAATGGGGTCCGTTGTCACTCCACAAAACTCGACAAATGCCGAATCGGGGAAAAAACTCCTTTAGGTGCACTTTTGCTGTAGTAAGAGCTGTATTATCTTTTGTAGCGTATGCCTCCACCCATTTACTAAAGGCACAAACCACTACCAAGACATACTTTAGGTTGTTACAATGCTCAAACTGTATGTAGTCCATTTGCAGGACCTCAAAAGGTGCGGTGGGTATTGCAAACCCTCCTATTGTAATTTGTGTTCCCTTTCCAGGATTATACTGGAGACAGATCAGACAAGACTGGACTATTTTCTTAGCCGTACCGACAATATCTGGATGATCCCAAACTTGCATAAGTTGCTTTGCTATTGAGGATGCTCCAACATGTGCCGGCCCACGTGCCATGTGAATCATAGGATGTAAATAGGCTGTGGGTAACTACCATTTTGTCATTTCTTTATTCCTCCAACAGCCCTCATCATCCAATGCTCCCTCCTTGGACCATTGGTCTAATTCATCAACAGAGGCTGATTGTTGCATGTCCAGCACCTCTTGCCTGGCATCATGCCAACGTTTAGCCTGTGATTTACTACATACATAGATGTGGCACTTCGATGCATTGCAGTCTCCCGAGCTGTGTAATCTGCAAAGGCATTGCCTGCTCCTATTTTATCGGTCACTTTCTTGTGTGCACTACATTTAACAATTGCCACTTTCTTAGGCTAGGTAAAGGCAGTAAGGAGATTATGTACTAATTCCCCATGCACTATTTGTGTCCCATGTGAAGTGAGAAAGCCTCTTTCTTTCCAAAGCTGCTCGAAGTAATGCGCCACGCCGAAGGCGTATTGGCTATCAGTGTAAATGTTAACAAGCAAATCAGTACTAAGCTCACATGCTTGTCAGTGCTATCATCTAGGCTGCTTGAGCTGACTTCTGTGGGATACGAGCTGTCTCAACTACTGTCTGAAGTGTTGTAATTGAATAAGCAGCAGACGTCGTGCAGGACCCATCGACCCACAATTCTCCATCAACACTAGAAAGAGGTGTATCTTGTAGGTCAACACAACCCTTTTTTGTGTTCTTCAGTAAGAGATATACAGTCATGTAACTCTTGTGACTGAGACTGAGTAGCTGAAAGTGGCAATAATGTAGCAGGATTCAAAGTCAAACATCTTTTCAAAGTGATATGAGGGGCCAAAAGTGTCAATTCATATCCTGTCAACCGGGCACTAGTCAGATGCTGTGTTTTCGTTTGATTTAACAAGGCATCAACTGAATGAGGTACTAACACAAACAATCTATGTGACAAGACTATTCCCTCACTGACGTATGGACACAGCCGCTTCCGCCACTGCTCGGAAACAACCAGGCAGCGCGCGAGCATCTGGATCAAGGACAGCTGAAAAATATGCACAAGGACGTTGTTTATCACCGTGTGTCTGTGTTAAAACCGAGAGGGCACAACCTTCCCTCTAGTGTGGATAGAGTGTGAAAGTCTTAGTGTAGTCTGGAGTTCCTAATACTAGTGCAGAACAAAGAGCTCGACGTAGCTGTTGGAAGGCATTCTGGCATTCAGTAGTCCATGGGAGAGGCATTGGAGTGTCTTTAGTCAAAAGGGCCATCAAGGGTTTAGTAATGTACGAAAAGCTAGGGATCCACTGCCTACAGGAGAAAGTAAGGCCAATCAATGCATGGATGTCCTTCTGAGTATGAGGCACAGGAGTATCTAAAATGGTCTGAATGCGATCTGGTGTGAGTACACGTCCCTCCTTCGACAGGAGGTGACCTAAATAGGTAACCTGCTATCTACAAAATTTCAGTTTCCTCCGAGAGACTTTGTGATAATGAGAGGCAAGAAATGATAAAAATGACAGTGTTCCTTCTTTACACTGTTCAGGGGTATCGGCAGCCAACAAGATGTCATCGACATATTGAATAAGAGCCACCCCTTTCGGTACAGGAAAAGAATCAAGCTGCCTTTTCAATGCCTGACTATAAATGCTAGGACTCTCTGTATACCCTTGTGGAGCTCTACAGAATCTGAATGATCTATTATTCAAAGTGAAGCCGAACAAATAACGGTTGTCAGGGTGAATAGGTATTGAAAAGAATGCATTCTTCAAATCTATTCCACTAAATGTAGTGGCAGTGGGAGGAACCATAGTAGGAAGTGTCGTAATGTCAGAGACTACCGGGTATTGGGGCACCACAATTTTGTTACCCTCTCGTAAATCAATAATGAATCTGTAAATTTTAGTATCAGTGTCTCTTTCCAAAATAGGAAACATAGGGCTATTACAAATGTTATAAGGAACTTCTTCCACAAACCCTACCTTGATCAAATCCTGAACAATGTGCGTCAATGCTTCTTCGCCTTCCCGAGATGTTATATTGGAGCAATCGAGGCAATGAAGCACCTTCCTTCGCTTGAATATGCTCTGGTGGAATAACCATTTGTCCCACATCGGTATCTGATGTAGCCCATAAAGTACTAGGTAAAGATGCCAGAGCGATATCCTCTTTAATGAGACGAGACCTCTCAACCATTGGATAGTTATCATTTAAGATAACACGCACACCTTCTAGGGAACAACGTATTGTAGCACGAAAATATTTGAGCATATCGATACCCACAATGTTATCCGGCGTGTTAGAGGAAAGCAAAAATGGACATGCTGCAGTGAATTTATCAAGACTGAATGCAAGTGGCTGTGACAGTGGGCTAGATGTAGGTGTCCCATCGAATCCTATCGATGTTATCATTGCGCCAGAGAGGGTAGCCCTAGGAACCAATTTTTTAGACAGAGCACTACGAGTTGCTCTTGTATCAACCAGAAACCGATTAGTAGAGCCCAAGACATTTGCATCACGAATAAGGACCTTTCCGATCTACTGGGGGATCACTGACATAATATCGACTACAAAAATATAGACTTACAAAAATATCGATGCCAAAATATAGAATACCAAAATATCGACTCCCTATCTCCAAACAGGAAAGTACAAAAATATAGAATCCAAAATATCGTTGTAAATAATATAGTTAGTCAAAATATCGAATTTTTTAAATGCCTTAAAAGTAATGTAAAATTAATGAAATAATACATATAATTAACTGACACATACTTAAAAATACTTAAATAACATTAAAATTAACAAATATTTAATGTAAGTAAAAAAAAAAATTTATACATATATATTAACGTAATATTTATTAAAAATATTCAATATTTTCTGTGTAGGATAGCGGGCGGGTAAAATTTACTATTACCACTCCAGTAAGTGCAATAGTAGGGAAAGCGTTGGATAGCGGGAGGGTAAAAATTACTATTCCCACTCCAGAGAGTGCAACAGTAGGGAAAGCGTTGGATAGCGGGAGGGTAAAATTTACTATTCCCACTCCAGTGAGTGCAACAGTAGGGAAAGCGTTGGATAGCGTAGGGGTAAAAATTACTATTTCCACTCCAGAGAGTGCAGCAGTAGGGAAAGCATTGGATAGCGTAGGGATAAAAATTACTATTCCCACTCCAGAGAGTGCAACAGTAGGGAAAGCGTTGGATAGCGGGAGGGTAAAATTTACTATTCCCACTCCAGTGAGTGCAACAGTAGGGAAAGCGTTGGATAGCGTAGGGGTAAAAATTACTATTCCCACTCCAGAGAGTGCAACAGTAGGGAAAGTGTTGGATAGCGGGAGGGTAAAAATTACTATTCCCACTCCAGAGAGTGCAACAGTAGGGAAAGCGTTGGATAGCAGGAGGGTAAAATTTACTATTCCCACTCCAGTGAGTGCAACAGTAGGGAAAGCGTTGGATAGCGTAGGGGTAAAAATTACTATTCCCACTCCAGAGAGTGCAACAGTAGGGAAAGCGTTGGATAGCGTAGGGATAAAAATTCCTATTCCCACTCCAGAGAGTGCAACAGTAGGGAAAGCGTTGGATAGCGGGAGTTCAAAATTTACTATTCCCACTCCAGTGATTACAACAGTAGAGAAAACGTCTAATGGCGTAGGGGTAAAAATTACTATTCCCACTCCAAAGAGTGCAACAGTAGGGAAAGCGTTGGATAGCGTAGGGATAAAAATTACTATTCCCACTCCAGAGAGTGCAACAGTAGGGAAAGCGTTGGATAGCGGGAGGGTAAAATTTACTATTCCCACTCCAGTGAGTGCAACAGTAGGGAAAGCGTTGGATAGCGTAGGGGTAAAAATTACTATTCCCACTCCAGAGAGTGCAACAGTAGGGAAAGCATTGGATAGCGTAGGGATAAAAATTACTATTCCCACTCCAGAGAGTGCAACAGTAGGGAAACCGTTGGATAGCGGTAGGGTAAAAATTACTATTCCCACTCCAGAGAGTGCAATAATAGGGAAAGCATTGGATAGCGTAGGGGTAAAAATTACTATTCCCACTCAAGTAAGTGCAAAAGTAGGGAAAATAATAAATTAATATTTTGTTAAAAATTAATTAATTATTAATACCAAAACAAGTATTACAAATAATTACCAATCACACAAGATTTAATAATTGATTATTTATAAATTCCAATATATTTTTGTTTAATTAATTACCTATTAATAATTAATTAACAACCAATTGTTTTTCAATAACAAACATTAATAAATGCTAATAATACCAATTAATCATTAATGAATAATATATTGATTAACGATATACACAAATTATTTAAATAATTAATTGTTTACAATTATATTACTTCCCACCATATTCCCCTATAAACACACTACCCGCTACAGATATTAAATGAATACAATTAACATAATTATCAATTAAACAATTAATACAAATTAATTACCAATTAATACAAATTATTTACCAATTAATAATTAATCAACAACCAATTAATTTTCAATACCAATTAATAATTAACTAATAACAATTAAATTACTTCCCACCCTATTCCCCTATAAACCCACAACCCGCTACAGAACTCAAACGCTAAATTAAATTAAAGATATATTAATTAACAATATACACACATCAATTAAATAATTAATTATTTACAATTATATTACTTCCCACCATATTCCCTATAAACACACTATCCGCTACAAATATTAAATAAATACAATTAACATGATTATCAATTAAACAATTAATACAAATTAATTACCAATTAATACAAATTATTTACCAATTAATAATTAATCAACAACCAATTAATTTTCAATACCAATTAATAATTTACTAATAACAATTAAATTACTTCCCACCCTATTCCCCTATAAACCCACAACCCGCTACAGAAGTAAAACGCAAAATTAAATTAAAAATAATTAATAATTCCTATAAATTATTATTTAATGTACTATAATTAAATTACTTCCCACCCTACTCCCCTATAAACCCACAACCCGCTACGGAATTAAATTACACAAAAATAAAATAACATAAAATTAATTACTTTAAAAATATACTAACATACATTACAATATTAATACATACTTTTAACACATATACTAACACTTAAAACACTATAAAAAATTCGATATTTTTAACAACTATATTATGACTTTCGATATTACTTACTTCTATATTATTGCAATCGATATTTCTTACCTGTTTTTCGATATTCTTCACCACTATATTTTGGCAATTCGATATTCTGTCCATTCTATATTTAAAACTCGATATTCTGTCCACTCGATATTTTTTTTCGATATTATGTCTATTTACCCTACTGGGACCTCAAACTGTTCCTTACCACATCCTAGGCATTCCTATGCGTAATCAGAATCCCCAAGACCGTCAGCCGAATAATCTAACATTTGATATTGATTTCGTCTATCAAAGGTATTTGAATAATTTGGTCTGTGTTCAACTGCCTCACATCTGGTACGATTTCCTATTCCTCCCCTATTTCCTGAATTCTCTGGGCGTCCTCTCATACTTCCACTACCCCGTTGATACTGCTGACCTCGCAAAAGGGGGCACTCAGAATGCCAATGTCCAATTTCTTTACAATAAGCACACTGATCAGAAGACAAAGTTGATCAAGAGAAAGTGGGTATGCCAGAGGTATATACTAGACGTCCGCCTCTACCACCACTTCTGAATGGTGGACCATATACTTGAGCCAACATAACTTTCGTCTTTAAATCCTGTACGTTCTTATCCTCTTTGCCTTTTGCTTCCAATTCCTGACGCTCATAATACTGGGCCATAGTCAAAAGGGAGACTGGGGAAGACGTAGTCCACAAACTCTCACTTAAGGCGACTAGCTATTACTGGCAACATGTTAGCGACAAATTTGTTGACGAACAAATGCTTACCTGTGTCATCTGTCAATGACTGCCCACTAAAGTCATGGAATGTCTCTTCAAATCGTGTAAAGAAATCAGAAACTGACTCATCCGCTTTCTGTTTACAAGAGGCTAACGTTGTCCAATCTATTTTCTTAGGGGGTATAAGAGTTTTCAACTTAGTCACAGTAGCTTTGGGAAGATCTAATATCTCCTGTTGTGGTTTCTGCGCAGGCTCTCTAGCCACATCTATTTCTTCTAAATGCACCCAAGTATCACCATATGCTACATTATCATCTATTTTCTGAATTGTTCTCCACATATCAGGGGGCAAAATAAGTCCAAAAAACATATCGATATCTGGCAAGGTCATAGTGCAGGAGCTAATGGCTCTCTCCACTTCTTCATAGAAAGCAACCGGATTTGTTCGTGGGTCAGGCAAGGAAGCCCTAAGAGCCATAACATCTGCTCTACTCTAAGGAGTATAGACCCAATTATAAACAAAATATCCCTTTGCATCATCTGAAGTTTTATCGTCATTTGTTCCCGCACCCCTCGGAGAAACATACAGAGGCACAGCTTCACGCATTGATTTTACAGTTACCACAGTATCACTAGGGTCATTGTCTGTCCCCAAAACTTCTTCTTTTTGCACTGGGGTCTGAAAGGTTTGTGCAGTTTTAACTTTACTAGCTGATTTTTGCTCCGCTTTTAAACGTGTATCATGTCTTAATTTAACCACTCGCCTAATTAGATCAGGTATATTTGAAAAAAGGAAAGTTCCCTCATTTAATTGTTTAGAATCAGAGTTGATATCAGTGGGCTCTAAGTTTTTAGAAACGTTTCTAAAACTAAGTATTACCTCCCAAGTGAACTTCTCTGCAAAATATAACTGCTCTAAATCCTTCCACTGCTGAACCATTGCTACAAGGTCTGGAGCAGAAGTAGTCCCACGAGCTGCTTTGCGAGCAGTAGATCTGATAGTGGCTTTTTCGTCAGTAGTCTTTCATTTGAAAACTTTATTTGATTCTTATGAATCATAAAAGTACATAATTAAAACAGAAAAACAATACATAAAAATTATTCCAAATTACATTTTGCAAAACTAAATATAATCAAGTAGCATATATAGTTTCAGAGCATGGTTTTCTATAAACTACCCATTTCTTTATGTCAATCCAGAGGTATCAAAATAAATAAATTGCTTAAAATGACTTAAAACCCTAATTCCCAATTTCATTATCACAGTTCATATCTTTTCCTAAGTTGTAAAGCAGTCCTAATAAAATTTAGCACAGCACAACAAATGGCGGCATTGGGCAAAGATCGTAAGTAATTAAAACCATCCTGATGTGGACAGGGGGCAATTTTCCTCAGGATGGGCCTAATAAAACGTGCCCTTACATCTTTATATAAAGTGCAAAAAGGCATAACGTGCATTGTGCTTTGGTCAGCTGAATTATTGCATGGGCAGGGAGTCAGTTTCTCACACCAACTCGCCTGGATAGGGAAAGCCACTAAAAAGTGCAATGTGCAGAGGCGAAACCTTGTCAGAAGAAAGCGGGAATGTGTATGGGTGCTAAAAGGTAAATAAAATTGTTGGATATTTGGCAACCCATAGAGTGGGGTCTCATCATCCAGGTTGGATATGGCTGGCTCATTATAATAAGCATTTTTAATCATTGATTTTATGTTAGTTAAGTTTACTTAAAGCATTTTTAACATAACAGAGCCAGGGAATGGACGATACATTTACTAAACTTAAACAATCCCTTATAATCTCTGTGGTGAGTATTAATTCTTCTGATGACCACACTTTCCCGCGCGATTTTGACTCTATCTTCAACAAAATCCAGTCCCAGCTCTGCATGGCAACATTTTGAAGGAGAGCTTATGGGAACCATCAGCAATCTTTTTATGAATTTGTTTTCCAAAATTTGCAGATGACTGGTTTTTTGACTTCCCCATACTCCAGCCCCATAAGTTGTGACTGACCGACATTTTGATTTATATAAGGTTAACATTTCTGCCACTGGCTTATGACCCAATTTGGATGCAAAGCGAAACAGGCCCTCGATAATTCTACTAGTCTGTTGGGCCCTAGTCGCGATCAAATTGTCCCAGTTTAGTTTATTATTAAAAACATTCCCTAAATATATAAAAGAAGGGACTTTTTTGATGTTTACCACAAATGTCCTCGTTTTTGTGTTTTTCGGGCCACAGACCATAATAAAAGACTTATTAAAATTAACCTTACGGTCCAATTTCGTCATAAAATCAGTAAAAGCAATCAAGGCTTTTTGGAGAATATTGGCCGTCAAAGTCATTAATACGGTATCATCCGCATATGATAGCAGTGGAACCGGATTTCCTCCTACTGTAGGATAACCCAAGTGCTGCTTTATTAGGAATTTCTCCACCTCATTTGTGTATAAAAGAAATAAAAAGGGGGCCAAAATACATCCCTGTCGTACACCCTCTGTAGATGCGATGGACCTTGATTTTTCTCCTCCTGGTCCATAACGTGTAGAAACAGAGGTAGATGAATGCATCCTACGTAAGAGGAAAATAAGTGCCTCTTCAAAGCCCATCTCTTCCATAAGTGACCACAGCTTCCCCCTATTAACTGTGTCAAATGCACTGGATAAGTCCATGAAGGCCAAGTGTATCGATCCCCGCTTGGCCTTCATGTACTTACCCATGACTAAGGACAAATTGAGGCATTGTTCATTAGTACCCATCCCCGTTCAGAAGCCGTATTGTGAGTGGGATATCTGGCCTGTCTCATTAGCCCAGAGCTCCAGGCGGGCAAGGATTATCCTCCCGAAGACTTTACATGTTGCGTCAATTAGGGAGATAGGCCTGTAACAAGAGGGATCATTCCTACTGCCCTTCTTGTATATTGGGACCACCACGGCTTCTTTCCAGGAATCAGGGATACGGCCCACTATTACCGATCTAAAAACATTTGCCAGCAACGGTGTCGATATTAAGGGATTACCTTTAAACATATCTAAAGGGACACCGTCTGGCCCTGGGGCTTTTGTAGAAATACCCTTCAACAGAGCAGCTTCAACCTCACCAATCGTAATAGACAAACTCAGTTGGTTTGCAGTTGCGGAGTTAACGGCTAAGTCTTCTTTTTGATGTTGCAAAGATACACACTTAGGATAAAAAAAATTGAGAAATACATTACCCATGCTTCTTCATTTATTAACGATTCCATATCTCTAACCTTATCTGTAAAAAAAGGGCGATTTATGACTTCCCAGAAGCCTCTGGAATCCTTGAGGGCACCAGCTCTCTCAAGGTCATCCCAGGCAAGGCTTCTTAACTCTTCTTTTCTTTTCCCAATTACTGATTTATACATTTGTCTTGCTTTCCTGATTAATTCCCCAGAACGGGGGACTATATGCAGGGCTTTTTTGAGGTCTTTTTGGGCCTTAGAGCACGCAGCATTAAACCATTTTGAATCCTGTGGTCCTTTTCTCTTTATAGTACTAGTCAAATTACCAGCTACGTCTCTACAGATTTCCTCAAAGCTCTGTATGACCTCCTCCAGGGTAAGAACATCGGATAGAGATATCATAACCTTGATATTGAACCTTGTACTGGACAGTACAATGTTCTCTTCAAATTCAACTGGGTTTATTTTACTCCATTTTACTCTCACCCCTTGGTTAGGGTTATAATTTAAGAGGAGGTCATTACCATTGCCCTTTGTTACCTTAGTTCGCAAGCTGACGACCAAGGGGTTATGATCACTGGTAGGGTTAAGTTCCACCACAAAACTTTTCACCAAATGGGAGAATTGCCTAGAAATCAATATAAAGTCTATAGTACTTACCCTACCACCTCCCTGAAATGTTGGATACTGTTTGAGTGGGGTGCAGACCAGAGTTTCAACAAAACATAAGTCGTTAGTTACGATGATATCTTTAAAGCCTCAACCTGCTCAGTATGTTTAAAGTGCGAGAGTGGTTGATTTTCAATATCTAGTACCCCACAAACCGTATGCAGGCTATGCTGGCATAGGGTGCAATTGAAATCCCCTAACCAAATTATGCAAACAGGAAAACATTTGACTACGGCCTTGTTTATCTTGTCTTTTAAATTAGTAATGACCCCATTGTCATTGTAGTCAAAGATGTTATAATACCAATTAATTAGTAAAATTGGGACATCCGTTAGGTTTGAGACCAAAATGATCTGAAACCAAGGGGAGTCCGTAATCTTGTCAATCTTTATCGCTCCGTATTTTACAGAAATTAGGATGGCTATACCACCCTTTGACCTCCCTGCAGCAGATGGAATTGCCTGGGCACTAGATGACCAGAAACCATCAATTACCACCTCGTCCCTACTCCAAGTTTCTTGGAGACAAATAATATCAAACATCTTAATGTATGATAACCAGACCTCATCTGAGTTTCTCAATCTAATACCCGCAATATTCCATGAAGCCATTCTTAGGACATGTGAGTTTTGGGTGGATATGTCCATTTCTCCCGCACCTGCTTCAACATCCGAATATTCTAAAGACAAACTACGCATTTCCTCATTAAGCTTCTCACAAACTACAGGTAAGGGATGGTCAAAATTATCTACCTGACCAATTGTATGTAAACAATCTGCCGAGACATTAAGGGGGTCGGGGGCTATCCTAGGATTACTATTTACAATATCCAGTTTATGCCTTTCTAATATAGTTTTAACTAATCCTGGGGATCTGAAAGATAGGACAACACAATCTCCCTGTAATGCCCAACCCACCCAATCTGACGAACCATTTTAAAATCTGAAAACAGTGAGTCATCCATCCCCGTCTTCTCTCTCAAGAAATAGAGTGATTTGTTCCTTAATGAGGACCAGTGCTCAAATGCACCTGGTAACAGCGGAGGAACGTTAGCTAATATTACCGTATAGGGGGTGGCTTCAGGGGGTAGATGGAGGTTTGTGGGTTCACCCTCAGCGGAATTTTGCTTTCCACCTATTTTATTAGAAATAGGATGTCGTTCGTTCCATAACTGATTACCATTTGTGGCATTTGGTACCCGAGCTTGAGTGAGAGCTAAATTCCTTTCATGTGAAATGTCCACCACTCTATGCTGTGACCGCCCCTCTCCCCCTGCACATAACAGACTGTTCTGGTTGTTAGCAGTACGGCAGTTGTAATTTTGTCCGCATTACTATTAGTAACATCAATCTCCTCTCTATTGCAAGTAGTCAGGATCATGTTGCTATTTGTCGTAGATCTTTCAAGGGCCGACAATCTAGTTTCAGTAGTCGACAGCTTTTGAATCAGTGGGTCTAGGAGTGCCATTACCGTGGTTTCAAGCTTTATCCAGTAATCAACCTCTGTAAGAATTGGCCCCCCTAGTACGGCCTCAGCATTGGACATGTTTAACTCATGGATAGGCTCCTTATCAATAGATTTATTCTTCCGAAGCTTAGGTGGCAACAGTTGTTGTTGTTTGCCCACAACATGACCTTTTCTCTTCATTGGAGGTGGTGCGGAGCTATTCACATGATTAGTTTTAGATTTAGATTTTTGGCCCCGGGTAACCAGATTAGGTTTAGATGGAGTGCTGGAGATATCAACATTACCCCAAGTGTTTTTTGGGTTTCTTTGTCCTCTGTTACTTGGTCTATTATAGCTGAGGGATGATTTTGGGTTACAGGTGCCTCCAGGGTTAAACATGGGGTGGGAGCAATAGAAACAGTGGAAGATTGGCCCGTAATTTCAGATCTGTTATCAGTATTTATTACAGGCACAAGGGAGAGGCTCCTCTCCGTTAGTTCAATTTGGTGCATCAGTACCGACTCAGCCCTTAATAAGAAAGCGTCCAAAGTGCCCACAACCCCCGACCCGTTTCCATGCCTAGGCATACTAGCGAGGCCTTTTAAACTATAATACTGATTTTTGTTTTTCTTTCAATGGCTTAGTACCTTACGAATAACTGAGAGTCCGCTGTCCGCAATCCTCGGGCGAAAGTAGATGTTAACAATGTGGCCCAGCCCAGCCTCGATCAGTCTCGGACGGGCTCAGCGGGTGCCGCGAGGTGTTCATATACGCCCCTGGGCGCACAGCAGCAGCGGCAGCGGCGGAGCCACCTGGTGCGAAGGCAGGCTTTCTGGGAGTTGAAGCCCCCTTCACAACCACTCACTCGTGGCAATTACAGGCAGGCGAAGCAGATCCCGCGCAGCGGGTGCCGCAAAGCGTTCTTATACGCCCCCTGGGCGCGCAGCGGCAGCGGCGGTGCCTCCTGGCGCGAAAGCAAGCTTTCTGTGCGTTGAAGTCCCCTTCACAACCCCTCTCTCGTGGCAATTACAGGCAGGCAAAGCGGCTCCTGCGCAGTGGGTGCCACGAGGTGTTCTTATACGCCCCCTGGGCACGCAGCGTCGGCGCCTCCTGGCGCGAAGGCAAGCTTTCTGGGGGTTGAAGTCCCCTTCACAACCCCTCACTCGTGGCAATTACAGGCAGGCTACAGTCAAAGTAGAGCGAGTCTGCCGCCCATCTTGCTTATCTAAGTCTTTATCGTCTGAAGACAAATGTTCTTCTTCAGAAAGATCATTCTCAGGGGCAGAGGGAAATTTATACGGGGGCAGAGGTCGATCTAACAAAATGGAGTCATCCTGAGGTTTATTAAGTATGAGATAAATGGGGCGACTAATAGGGTATCCACCAGTTACCTCTAAACAACGCTCCCTTTCCTCTTTTTCTTTCATTCCCTTCATCTCTTTATTTTTTAATTTCAACGCTTTTTGATATATTGTTTTTCGCTGTTCTTTTTTTGCTATAGCTTCTTTTTCTTCACTCTCTCTTTCACTTCTTTCTCCCACATTCATACCCAATCAAACATATCTTGTCGACTTTTAAACAAGCACTGTTCTACATATTGAATCTTCTTAAAGTCGAATGACCTATTCACTGGCCATTGTAGATCAGGATCCTTTTTCGTATATTTGTTCCACAATGTACTATACATTATGGAAGAAATACCATATTTGACATACATATGTATATAAGGTGTCCCTTCTGGGGGAGCCAGCTGACTTCTTTCTAAATCCGTTTTGATACCAAATAGACAGCAACACAACCTACAGAGTGTGCTGGAAACAGGCATGATACCATTTTTTTGTAAAATATTACTTTTCCGAAATATTCAAAAGTAGAGAAAAATCTCCACATTACCTGCCTTTATCTTTTGCAAAAAATAAATCAAACAAACAAAACCAGAATCTTGGCCAAGCAAATCAAGAGTGCCGCTTCAGCGACCTTACCAAACAAGAGTCTCCAACTTCCACCTGCAGATCTCTTAGTCGACCTAATGGTCACTGCAAATTTTGCATCCAAAGGATAGCTCAGTCGGGACTGGCCAACATCCGAAGGGTCAAATCGAAAAAAAGGGAAAAGTCACTTTAGCTGCAAAGACAAGGGTCTCCTCATGCAGGACGTCTCCTCAGTAATATTCCACTCTTACGTCTAGACCACTCCTTCGGACGGCCGCATCCTCGATGAGGCCCCACGTGTTGGGCACCAACTGTGGAAATGTGCCTTTTAATGAGCACACTGGTGCAGGGGTCACCCTTCTCTGTCCACGGGTCAATAGCCCTACAAAATAGGGATTGGCACTGAAGCTGGAATTTAAATAACAAGTTTATTAATCACTGAGTGGGACCACGTCCATACAACACCCTCAAGTGTTGCAGGAGATAGTACATTGAATACACAGACCATGGGGCTTTTATACACACTTTGTTACAGAGTAAGCATGTAGATACAAATAGAAAGTACAGGCCTACACAGAAATAGTTACCGACAAACATGGGTGATCACTTAGTCAGCAAAGTAGGAGGGGGAACAGAACTGTTTACAACAGCAGAAAATAGTTGACAGTTACATCTTTAACCCCTTCGGTGCTCATGACGGAACGGTTCCGTCATGAGCCACGGTTGAGCTGTGCTCATGACGGAACCGTTCCGTCATGACCACGCCCGCGCAAGAAACCGTCAGCACAGCGGCGGAATTTGCGCAGCATGGAAGGGGTTAACCAGGTGCATTTTAGCAGCCAAAGGCCTTTTCTCAGCACGTACATTGCTTTGGCTCAGTACAGAAGGAGTTAACTAAAGCTGATGACACAAGCAGAAAAGAAGAGCAAGCAACAGTGAACACTGAAGAATTACATAGCTAACAAAATGGATGCCACAAACAAGATGGCTTTAGCTTATGCTAACGGAAATTATTTCAGATTGCCACACCCTGGTGATACAGAGCAAGGATGCACTCTTTGGAGCTGAGTGTGCTGGTTACTGATGGCAGAAAGTAAGTGTGCACATGTGGGATGTGGTGATGGTGTGCACTGGTGACAGAGAGCAGTGTTACACTGCGAGCTGAGTGTGTTGTTTATTGATGGCAGAGATTGAGAGTGCACATGTGATGGTGATTGTGTGCACTGATGACAGAGAGCAGTGTTGCACTCTTGAGGTGAGTGTGCTGTTTATCTGAAGAAAACACGGTAGTTATAGATTCCTTACCTTAGAATTACCCCCAGGCGTCAGACTGGATCCAGAAAGTTTTTTCTTCAGCAGTACCTCTGCGCGTCAGAAGGTGGTGTTGGTCGGCTCCTCGTCCGTCGTCTGCATCGTGGTCGCCGGGATAACGTCGCTGCAGCTTCTTAAAAGCCGCCCTCGCGCTCTGACGTGGTGTTCCTGCTATGTACTGGTGCCAGAGAGCAGTGTTGCACTCCCTGGAGCTGAGGGTTCTATGTATTGATGGCAGAAAGTGAGAGTGGCCATATGGGAGCTGTTCGTGGTGTGCTCTGGTGACAGGGAGCAGTGTTGCACTCCTGAGGGGAGTGTGCTCCTAATTTATGGCACAGAATGAGAGGTGCACATGTGTGAGGTGGTGGTGGTGTGCTCTGGTGGCAGAGAGCGACGTTGCACTCTTTGGAGGTGAGAGTGCTCTTTATTAAGGGCAGAGACTGAAGGTGAACATGTCGGAGGTGGTGGAGGTGTGCACTGGACAGAGAGCAGTGTTGCACTCCTGAGGTGAGTGTGCTCCTAATTTATGACAGAGAATGAGAGGTGCACATGTGGGAGGTGGTGGTGGTGTGCTCTGGTGGCAGAGAACGACGCTGCACTCTTTGGAGATGAGTGTGCTCTTTATTGAGGGCAGAGACTGAAGGTGAACATGTGGAAAGTAGTGGTGGTGTGCACTGGTGACAGAGAGCAGTGTTGCACTCCTGAGGTGAGTGTGCTGTCTATTGAGGGCAGAGAGTGAGAGTGCACACGTGGGGTCTGGGGTGTTTGTCGTGGGTTCTGGTGACAGAAAGCTGTGTTGCACTCCTTGGAGCTGAGTGTGCTCGTTATTGATGGCAGAGAGTGAGACTTGTGATTAAACAAAGAGGACTAGCTTAAGTTGACCAAAGTGTTACAGTACTCAAATTGAGCAATGATGAAGCATGCCACCAACTAGGTTGGTGGCTGAGGGCTTCATGAATACACCAACAAGGTGCCCGTGACCGAACTAATTTGAGTACTGTAACACTTTGGTCAACTTAAGCTAGTCCTCTTTGTTTAATCACATATAAACCCCCGGGGACTCGGACTAGCTAACTAGTCCTCTCTCTCCCTCTTGTTACACGCAGAGTGAGACTTCACATCCGGGATGTGTTTGTGGTGTGCACTGGTGACAGAGAGCAGCGTTGCACTCCTTAAGACTGTGTGCTCTGTTTATTGATGGCAAAGTGTGAGAGTGCCCTCGTGGGAGGTGGTGTGTTCTGGTGACCGAGAGCTGTGTTGAATTCCTTGGAGCTGAGTGTGCTCGTTATTGATGGCAGAGAGCTGTGTTGCACTTCTTGGAGCTGAGTGTGCTCGTTATTGATGGTAGAGAGTGAGACTATACATCTGGGATGTGTTTGTGGTGTGCACTGGTGACAGAGAGCAGCGTTGCACTCCTTGGGACTGAGTGCTCTGTTTACTGATGGCAGAGAGTTAGAATGCACGCGTGTGGAGTGGGGTGTTTGTCGTGTGTTTTGGTGACAGTGAGCTGTGTTGCTCTCCTTGGATCTGAGTGTACTGCTTATTGATGGCCGAGAGTGAGATTTGTGAGAGTGTGAGTGCTCACCTCGGAGATCCATGTTGTGTGTTAACGGGAAAGCGAGAGTACTCTTCAGCGGTGGGTGTGATATGTCCTTGTAACAGGGAGAGTGCAACCGATGCAAAGAAGAAGCGCGTCCCTGTGAGTTGGCAGAATGTGTTGGAAGAGCGCGAGCCTGGGTGAACGCGCCATTAGGGCCCAGGCCCCGAGCCACACACCCCATTTTTCCGATTCTGGGATTGGCCAGTAGCCCGGTGGGCTACTGGCCAAACCAAGTCCTTCCGGGTCAGGCCGCAATGTATTTCCGGTCGGAGGCCTGACCCGGAAGGGGGGAGTCAGGGTGGGGGCTATTTAGCCCCTGGTCTTACCTGGCCCGCCCTCTCTTCACCTGCAGCCGCCCCCTGGATGAGGACAGTTTTCAAGCTGGTCGTGGTCGTCGCGGTCTTCGTGGTTTTGTGGTCGTCGGGGTCGATGTGGTCGGCGCGCTCGTCTCTTCGTGGCAGCGTCCTAGATCGTGGGTGGCGGAGTTATTGTGACGGTACGGAACGGGATCCCTGAGGTGAGGTGTCTGGGGCCGGGGGAGCGCATGGTAGCTGCTGGTGGTTGGCGCGGGGAGGCGTGTGTACTTTGTCGGCCTTCCTCGCGTCAGGTGCCGGTGGCTGCGCACGTTCCCAGGGATTCCTTCAGGGATTCCGGAGGCGCAGCAGGGATTTGGTGGTGTGTGGTCCTTGTGTACCCGGAAGCGCGGGGCCGGGAGCCGGTAGCGCGCCTTGCGGCTGGGGGAATCGCGCGCTGTGTTCTTAGGCGCGTGGTGCTGTTACGGGAGCAAGTAGTGGAGAGGCGCGCTGGTATAGCGCGTTAACAGCCGAGCGGCTTTATCGTAGGGGATTAAGGAGTGAAGCCAAGCAACGAATCACGCTCTGTGTTCATAGGCGCAGTTACGGCAGTAGACGGGGGGGTTTATTGTGAGCTTCCTATGAGTCAGGGCAATTCATTGCTAAGCAGCAACTAGGCGCGCTGGTGTGTACAGCTGAGCGGCGCTTAAACCGTGTAACCCTTGATTGGGAGCGCGCGAGCAGGGTTGCTTTTGCGTGCAGTGTTAATTTTGTTTGGCATTGTAGGCCACCAGTGGGTAAAAATAAAGTTGTGTTTGCGTGGCAGCAATATTGACAAACCCACGGGGGAAAGTATACACGCTTGGTGAGGCTGATTGCTTACTGGTGAATTGACGGGGGTTTTTTTGAAGGGGTAAGAAGATTGATTGGTTTTCTCTGCAGTAGTTAGCTGGCGCAGAGCATATCTGTTGTGTAGGGCAGTAGCCACTGTAGAATATGCCTCCCAAGTGCAATCCAAAGAGAAAAGGGGGAGAATCTGAGATTGCGCAATTACTAAAGTTGGTCCTAGAAAAGTTGGGCAGGGACGATGCAGAAAGTGAGGAGGAACAGGGGGGCAAGGCTCCAGTGTCCAACAGTGAGGATGTCGCTGAGCCAACAGAGAGCCCGCCCCCGGAGAACAATAGTCTCGCCCAAGGCAGCATTTCCACCTTTAGTCAAGAAACCTAAAGTGGCTAAGAAAGAAAAAGGGGGTAAGGGATCAGGGGATGCACCTAACCTTCCGGTGATGCATCAGCAGCCGGTCCTCCCACTGCCGGTGGGGCTCCCAATTCCAGTTTTAACTACTTGGGGGGTCCGGGCTCTAAAGGTCGCCGTTCGGTAATGCATGCCATATTTAACTATTAACACCTACCCTGGCCTCCATGGTATTGGATTCAAGGAGCCTGGAGCTGGTGGGGTGGGTGCGGAATACGCCTCGTGGCGCTGAGGACTGCATGGATCTGTTGGTATGCAAGGCCGAGGGATGTGGCCTCGTGTTGGTGAGTTCATGGCGTATTCTAGTGAATCATCTGGGAAATGTGGTGTGACAAAGGCGGCTCCCGAAGCACGTGCATGCAGTAATAGCTGGTGCACTTGACATGATGCAAAAATGCCTTGCGGTGTATCGGGCATGTGGCAAATGGGGTATATTTATGTGGCAATTGTGACCACCAACGGCAAGTCGGAGCGACAAATGTGACTCTCGAGCATGTGAAAAATAGTGTCCAAAGTGGCATGCACATGCAGTCACCTTGGTGGCCCCAATGGGAAGTGCATTTGGCAAACGCAGCTCCCAGGGGCTTATGTTGGGAACCTAGGCACTGCTCACCCTTGGAATATATCCTCTCCAATTGGATCGCTGTGGTAAGAGCCGTAAGAAGCAGCCCTTGATTTATTTTGTAAAGTTGGCGCCCAGATCTTATAACCACAGTAGTAACCACACCAAGGCGACGGGCAGTGGGGCTCACCCTTCCGAGGACTATACATCTAAATCTTCGTTTAGGCTTAACGCGACTTGTTTAATGTTCAGCATAAAGGCACACATACAAGTGATATAAATCATTGAGAGAATGAAATGTGCATTTTTGCAAGCTGCCCTTCGTTTTTTGATGTAGTTCTTTTTGGCGGGCTTCGGAGGTCAGTTTGGGTGTAGAGCCAGGTCCTCTAGCTGTGGTTTAACAAGACACAATCCTGCTCTCAGCTCCATAGTTCGTGTAGGGCAAGGCAGCCTCGCAGATGAGGCGGCAGAGCTCGCCCCCTGTCAGGACTTGGTCCCTTGAGGAGCCTCATGTGGACTATGGTGTCACCCTCCTCTCCTCCTGCCTCTGACGTCAGTGGGGGGACCTCTGGCGCCGGTGGTGTGTAGGGCACGTCTCAGAAGGATGCAGGGGGCAGACCGGGGGTACTGTGGGGGTCTCCGAGGATAAGAGCAAGCGGAGCGTTACTATCACTTAAAATCAAAAACACACTATAATTAAAAGACTATTGTCACTTCCCATCAACTCTGCTCGCCCTACGCCAAAGAAATGGTTTGCGTTACCCGTGGCGCCGAAGACGCCGCATATAGTTGAATCAGTCGCGATGCCCTCGGGGGTGACAAATCAGACCCACAGGAAAAAGAGGGTGCTGCTAAAGCTGACGTGAAGATGAGTGGCTGCTATATATATTTATGTATATATATATATATATATATATATATATATATATATATATATATATATATATATATATATATATATATATATATATATATATATATATATTTATATACACACACACACACACACACACACATACATACATACATACATACATACACTGTTCAAGCCGGGAATCGGGATAGCACGCCGACTAATCGCATATTTTAGCTCTATTTTCAAAAACTAGCACGCGTATTGTATGTGCCTCACAAACTGATGCACTCTTATTCCAAAAGTAACTTGACAAGGCTGTTATAAACACAAATCGTTTTTCATAGTGTGGATTAAATTGTTTGGTCCAACTGTTTTCACCTAAATGCACAGTTTAAAACGGAGAAGCAATAAACATGCACGAATAGCTTACATACATTATTGCAATTAATGTATACATTGTATGCATACATATATATATTCATAACGTACATCCATCACTGCCCACATCAATCTCAATTTCTTCACACACATATATATTCCAGGACGTACACCTATTAGCAAACATGCACTTGTCTGCTTTTGCTCAGCAGGGACAGTGTTAGCCTACTGCAATAGAAGGAGACGCCTACTCCGCTTGGCCATCCCCCAGCAGCTCAAGGCATTAGTTAAAACAGCAGCCACCCCCAACCCCTCTCCAGCAGCATGTTTTACAGGCCTGTTGATACCGGCAGACAGGGTGACGACTCATCAGACTCCATTACTTTTAAAAGCTGTCTCTTTCAGATCTGTCACTTTTCATCACCTGGACCCACAGAAAGGCTGGAGGAATGAATCGAGGGAGGCCGCCAGATCATGGCGGTAATTCGCTGCCTCGTCGTTTACACCCCGGTGACCTAACCTGCTTAGCGCCACCTAAACCCAATTTGAGCTCCAATCGAGCCCGGAGTTGCGGGAATAGATGAGATCTTTACCCAAATACGAAAGGGCGACTGCGGAGGGGTGGGGCTGTAGTGAATACTCGTTATCCACTGTGCAGTCATTCCGATGGACAGTTCCCTGAATAAAATGCAAAATGTGTTTAGATAGCGAAAACCAGAGTCCCTAGATTGGTGGGTGGGTCTCGAGTAGGACATACTGCCCCTTCCCACCATTGTCCGACTATAGGTTTGTTATTTGGTATTTTCACGTGTATTTGTTTAGTAAAAGGATTTAACAAAACCAAGATTAAAGGGGTTGGAATCCAGCAGTAAAACAACACCATATTATGAAGGCCTCGTGACAGTTAAGAAAGAAGTTTCCCTGTGTAAAGTTACTGTAACATACATGCATTTAGTGACGCTGTATACTGTTTCTCTGTTGTGTTCCTCTAAATAGCATTCAGTTGAATTTACGTGTGTGTGAATACACACGTACACAAGTGTGTGTGTGTGTGTGTATGTGTGTGTGGGTGTTCGAGCCAACAGGTTTGAACAGCATCCAAGCCTCTAAGTCCCCCGATTCTGTGTTGAAATGCCTTGTTGTCATTCTGCCGCTGCCTGTGTGGAGTGTTGAATGTCATTCGTCCACTATTTTATTAATCTGAGTATTTAAATGCGTGTGTGCATATAAATTATTTCTATAACATGAACGAGTAACTGCTTTTATTGATCTGTAAATAAAATAAAAAGCGCACAGTTCTCATAGTGCACTTTTCACTTGAAATGTATTTTAATAATTACATATAATTAAAAGTAGCGCGAAATAACATTGCGAAATTAAATACAAACTGATTTTTACACCAGGTTTTTTAACTCGGTACATGTTTTCCTTTGTGGTAGTGACACTTCGATATCCTTATGTTCGCCAACGAATTTTGTCTGAGTTACAATGTTTTCGTGATCAGCTCCCATTATGGTTACACGTTCACCTGGCCGATCTGCTGCAGGAAAAACGTATAAAAATAATAATTTTGATAGTGGGAAAAAAACATTAAGTTGTGCCAACAATGCATTTTTCACATTAAAACATCTTTCAATACAATTTTTTGTCAAATGGGTCAATCGATCAATTATTATACAACGGCGTATAAAACGTTTCTATAACTGAGCCCTAGAAACATCGACTGTGGTAAATTTCTAGGCATTGCCGTCGTTTCCTCTGAGAAATGTCTGTGTTAATTGTGCGCCTTTGTAAACTGCTTCCCCACCGCAGACTTCTGCTAATGGCGTCCGTCCTCGCTGAATCCGAGGCTCACTCGAGCGCCTTGCAGCGCCACCTAGTTACCACATCTATAAATGCACCTTTAACAAGAGAAACAATGATCCGCAATCTGAATAATATACTCGTACGTTTGAAAATGAAAAAGCTAATGGAGCCGGACACTCAGAAGTGCTCCTCGAGCAATCAGTTTGAAAGACGTTCGTTTCTGACAGCACTGAGTAGGTAGGCTAGACCCCGTGCAATGAGCTGATGGCAGCTGCCTGCCCTCGAAAAGTTTGAGCCCAGACGTCGCACCTTAACATATCGTACGTTTACACTGGGCTACGGGGCGCACAGCAACCCGTTGCACTTCCGCATCCTACGTTTACGCGGCGTTTGGTGGACGCGCAGGCGGACGTCGCACTCCACGTATGACGCATCGAATGTTTACCCGGGGCTGGAGGACGCGCACACGCCTGCTTTCTAAAACAGTTAGACGTCGGCTATATATCTGCTCGGTGATAGCCGTGGACGGGCGGAAATCAAGTAATTAGGCATTGTCAGTCAAATAACATGACAGGTATTGGTTTTTAAGAATTTACTTCCACAACTAAGTGAAGGAGGCGCCGCAAGGCAATGATTTAACGCCGTCTGGCTGCGGAGTGTATGCAAGAAACCACGGAAGGTGTTTTTAGTGACACAAAGAAACCAGGTCACATTACTGTAGAAAATGCGTTTATGTCCTATTCGGATGCTCTCCTGACCCGTTTCTAGGTCGTTATTAATAATAAATTCCCTGGACATAATAGGATGTTCTTTTGCAAGGAAATGTGTATTAATATTAGTTCATTCGAAATTATCGACACTTTTATTTTCAGTAGGTTTCTCGGTCACTAATATTATTTTTGTCACTGTAATCAGATATTATAATTAGAGATTATTAGCAACACTTGGTCTCTGATATCTGAACGCCGTGTTTTAGCTACTCAGGGTCATACGAAATCTCTGCTATGCCAGATTGGCTAACGTGAGTTCTAGATTCCAAATACACACTTTGGGCTGCAGAAGCAGGCGATACGTTTTACATGTCTGCTTTTTAGAAGGCTGGCACGAAAGGCAACGAGTAAAGTGCACTGTAGTGCTGACTGTATGTCATAACAGGACATGAAGGCAGAGCCTCCGGTCGTGTAGTGTGATGTGACTAGATTGGCTCGAGATCAGTCGTGGTACTGAGATCTGCTTTGACAAAACTTTATTCCAGATGTGTACATTGTCGCTCATTTATAACACTACAGTTTTTAGACAGAACACTTTGCAGAAAATTGCTACAGTTTGGCAAAATGAGTTCTTGTATAGTATTAGCTAATAACGAACCTCTTTGGTAATAGAGGTTATATTAATAAAGCCATCCAGAGATCTGTTCAGTACATCAGCTGCACGGGGCGGAAAAGTACACAGGACATTTTAAAACACAGTTGCATGTCTTATGGTGGATGTTTAATTAATTACACACGCTGTATATTTCCTTCGATGTGACAAATGGTGTGTGTGTTTTTTCCAGCTATATCTTTAGGAGTATTCAGCATTTTTTGTTACATTATGCCCGAGGAACATTTTTTGTATAGCTATTACACATCTAACCACGGGATTCAAAGCGAGTCGACGGGGTTTGTATTACAAGTATGCCATAATGTTTCACTGATGCAAAACATGTAGCCAGAGGGGGCTGTTAATGATTCCTGGGCTTGGAGAGAAGTCGAGGAATGAGGGAAGCAAGGGAGGGGCAGACCTGGATGGGGGAGGGAACAAGATACGTACATGAGGTGGAGGCAGTAAGAGACAATATGAATTGTAGAAGTGAAAGAGAAAGGAGAGAAGTGAAGGAAATAGATATGCAGCTGAAAGTGTAGACATAATGCCAGTGAAAGATAAAGGGCTGAAATGATAAGGGGGATATGGGTAATAGAACTGGTCGGATCGGTGTATGTAGAGTGAGAAACGAGTAAGGAGACGGTGAGAAGTCGGGAACAAATGAGAAAGTGGAAAAGTGAGACGAGAGCAATGGAAATTCGAGGACTTAGAGGAATTAAAACAAGCGACGGAGATACATGTGGAGGGAAGAAAAAGGTCGAAACAGTTAAGAGAGGGTGTGTGTAAATGCGCGGGGAGACTTGACAGGTATATGAGTAAAGGTAGAAATAAAAAAAAGGACACTTCAAAGCGAATTAAGAAATGGAATCAAGAAAGGACGTAGTAGCATTGGAGCAATAGGTATGAAGGTCAGCTAACGAATGACAAGCAGGATTGTTTTATATCTTAAAGTGTATTAAATGACAAAAAGTAACAATGATAGGCAGGAGAGAGGTAGGAGGATAGTGAAAAAGAAGAAAGAGAATGTATATGCGGATGTGTGTGTTTGGTGTGTCAGTCACAGACAGGGAGAGATGGGAACAGATTTGTGAAGCGGCGACACGGAGAGACAACAGAGGTAGAGAGCATTCAATCCTATTGGCAATCCAAGTGATAGAAGAAAAGACGAATTTAAAGAGGAGTTATAAAAAGAAAAGGAGAGAAAGCAGGGTGAAAAGAAATGAACAATTAAGTAGAAGACATATGCGGAAGCACAGACGAGATGAGGCACAAGGTGGCGAGTTCAAATGCAGCTGAGGAAATAGCGCTGTGGGGGATTGGGGTGCACAGGAGAACTGAAGCATTGAAGTTTGCGGCCCAGGGAGAGTGAGAGAGCATGTGGAGTAAGGCAGTTGTGACTCCAGGTGAAACATGGGAAGTTAGGGGAGAAATCGATGGCGCATTGGAGGGTCGGGACATACATGATTTGAGGGGCAGGTGAGGAAAGTAAGGGCATGTGAGAGATGATTTTGAGGCGTAGGGTTTTGAGGGCAGAGGACGCACCATACAGAAGATGTAACGTGAAATACGGGGGGTGGCCAGACAGGTAAGCATTGGGGCGCTGAGTGATATAAAATAGGAGAAGTGAGGGGAATAAAAGGTGACAGACAGATGAGGAAAGACACATGGGTGCGACACGAGCGGTGAGGCACAGGCTCATGACGTATCCAGGATTGAGGCGCACCGCATGTTTTCCACGGGATAGGTGAAGCGAGAGGCGGAGACGCGCAGGAAAGGGGAAGGGCATAATGCCATGTGAGGCACACTAGAGGTGAGGCACTATAGAAGAGATGAGAACATACCGGAGAGAGTGAGAAACGAAGTAAAGACCAGAGTCGTCTTGTCCGTGAGCAGCACACAAAGGGAGAAATGCCTTTTGTTCGCGATGAAGCCATCTCAGGGCTCACAAAGTTGATGTGAGGTTTACTTTTACAAGCAGAGCAAGTTTATAATAACACTGCCTTGTGTGCTGATCAAACACCATCAACATGTTAACGTGTCCAGAGCACATGGGACGCAAAGTTGGATACAGCAGCCGTGAAGGCAAATCTTCTACAACATGCGATAACACAACTATTACTCTGAATCCACCGTATAGAACGTGAAGATTAATGTTATTTTACAGGGAGTCAAAGCCTCACAGATATTTAAATTCTTATAAAGCGGGATTTTTCCATTGTGGAGCAATACAAATAAAATGTCCCTTCAGAGTAGCCTGGAGGCTCAGGCGTCCTACACATATGTACATGCCTGTGGTGTTATTGGAAAGCAGTGCATGCTAAGAGAACATGCAATAAGCCTAATGCATTTAACCTGGTTTATAGCACTGAGGACATCCCGGGGTAGAAGTGAGGCTGTATGCGAATTCGATTCATATTCTTTATCAATAAAAGCGATATATCACTTTACCTTGCGTGTAACTATCTGGCCCTTGTCGGTAACTATCTGGCTTAAATGTGTGCACTAGTAGACGGACAGGACAGTGTCACGTTCATTTTACACAGGCGAGAGTTGGAGGCGCAAGCTTAACTGTCGCGCCATGACGGCCACCCAGCAGTGACATCCTTACTTGCACTACACTGTGGAGTGTTCCAACTCAGACCCGAAGGAGAAGCGACCACCCTACTAGGAATTTCCAGAAGTAACTAACGGGACTACAGTGTTCTTTAGCAATGTGTCACTGAACATGTGCCTGGACATCCTTTCACATATCCTTGCACCTTTCCAATTGTCTCTATACACATAGATTGCATGGAAAGGCTTGAATTAAACCCCTTTATCGCACACACTCAAACACACTAATATTAATTGCTAGAGCCTTGCAATGTGTGTGTGTTGGCTGGAGAGTGTGATAGAGATGGAGAGGGCGAAGAGAGAGACATCATTATATGTATCCATGTGGATCTCCTAATGAATTCATACTCTACTGTAAACCACTCCAGCGGCCTGGATCCCCCCCCCCCAATCCGCCCCCCATGTGCATTTTCTCCACCTTTATAGTAAGACATTCTTTAACTCGATGTTGATAACAGTGGCCCTTTCTGCATTGCATGAGGTGTAAGTAAGAAAAGGCCCTGCTTCTATCTACACTTACTCCCCCAGCCTCCATAGCCCTCTGAGAGGTGGTCACCCAGAGACATTGCACACTGGAGCTCTGGATACGTGTTTATTGGAACTGGTGATATCTTTACGTGCTCCTGTGTTTGAGATTTGGGCACATGTGTACCCTGGGAGGAGGCGTGCACAACTCATGACAGCCCGGAGAACACGGGAACAAAACGATAGAAAAAGGAAGACAGACGATATGAGTAAGTCTGAGAACCCCGACGACGGCCACGCCTCCTCCCGCTACAGGCGGCGCCTCATTATGCAGAGGTGCGGCTGCTACCGCGGCGCCTTTGTGTCCGAGGTGGACCTCAGCTGCTTCCGAGAGCGGCGGATCACCTACTTCACAGCACTGCCCCTGCACGCGCCCGGGTGGGCCTGGACTCTTTATATGCACGTCATGTGGTACCCAAGCGAGCTCTGCCACCTTTGCACACACACACACACGTCCCTTCATGTGGCACCCGAGCGGGCTCTGCCACCTTTACATACTCACACATACACGGCCTCTTCATGGGGCACCTACGCGGGCTTTGCCACCTTTACACACACACGTACATACTGCCACTTCATGCGCACAGGTGGGCTCTGGCCACTACACGCACTGCCCCCTCATGTGGCACCCAAGCGGTCTCTGCCACCTGTACACATGTACACACGACCTCTTCACGCGTCACCCAATCGAGCTCTGCCACCTTTACACACGCACATACGGCCATTCATGTGGCACCCACGCAAGCTCCGCCACCTTTACACACACGTAGGCACTGCCACTTCACGCGCCCAGGTGGGCTCTGGCCTCTCTACACGCACGGACCCGTCATATGGCACCCAAGCGAGCTCTGCCGCCTTTACACACGCACACAGGCCCTTCATGTGGCACCCGAGCGGGCTGTGCCACCTTTCACACGCGCACACACGGCCTCTTCACGAGGCGCCCAAGCGGGCTATGTCACCTTTAAATACACAAACACCACATGATAATGTGGCTCCAGGGCGTTTCTGCCACCTTTACACACATGCACATATGATCACTCCATGTAGCTACGACCAAAGAAGCACAAACACATAGACATAAAAGCACACAAACACATGTGAACACATAGGCACACTTACACAGCTCACCAAAGGTGGTAAAACAACCAGATGGAGCAGATTTCCCACATCTGACAAGACATTTGTCATTTTAAGAGAGAGAACACCTCTCGGATAGATGAGTGAGCGGTAGATTAGCCTCTTTTTTGGGGGGAGGGGACGGGGGGGGGGGGTTGTCTGCATCAGGTTACTAACAATTCCTGTGAATATTTAATGCAGCTGCTACAAGAACCGAGCCGGGGATTTAACCGACGTTTGACGAAATTGAATCAGGAAGCCAGAACTCCATTTATTGAAAGGATAAACCAGCAATTATTCAAATCCATTTATCAGTTCATTTGCTGGAATTATCTACACTATTTGGCCACTGCTGCGTCTCCTTTCGATTATTACTGAATAATTCTCATCTCTAGAAAAGTTTCTCTTTTTCTTCCCGTGTCTTGTGTAGAACTATATTTCTTAACTATGCCATTTCTTATCTTCCTGCCTCAATTCTAGTGCTCTTTTTACCCATCTTTGTTTGTTTCTTTCTTTCTTTCTCCCTCTCCACTTCTTCTCTTTGTCTCGTCCCTTCTTCATCTTCCTCTGCCCTGCTCTCCTATCCATTCCATATCCATGTGTTCTGTGCTTTTCATGACTGTAGCCTGTCCCATGTTCACTGCCTCCCTTTCTTGTCCCACCCGCCGTGTTTTGGATGCCCTTGCACTGTGCGCCTACCTGGCGCTCCCTTTAGCAGCCTGTTCAATGTATTCGATGCCCTTCGTGCTCCAGTGCCCGGTGAACCCATACCCATGGGCATGTACCACTCTGAGGTGTGAGCTTCAGGGAGCGCAGCCGTGCCACAGTGCAGGCTCTCTGTGCTTGCAGATGTGTCATCGGTGAGGAAGTCAGCGCCCTCCCGGGGTCAGGATGTTTAGTGAACTGCTGGTCCAGGCACAGCCGATGGAAGCGAAAGACCGACTTCTGCCCGTGCAGCCCGAGGGACTGGCGGAATATCCTCAGCCCTAATGTCTTCTTCATTCATCTGGTCATCCTTTTCATGCAGGTGCTGTCCTGAGAATCAGATGCACTTGCTACTAAAACACACACACACACACACAATAATACACAAGTATGCGTGGCCAGCACTTGCTTCACTTCATTACAGCTTCTTTAATGATATCGAACATGTGACGTGACCTGAATCTAACCTATGAAATAAAAATAAATTACAAGGTAACATAACATAACGTGCACGTGTAAATGCATGTTCACCCTGTGGGGCGCCTTAGCCCTGTTTAATAAATGGTCATTGTTAGCCATCTAAACCAGTCCCCAGTTTATCAAGGGTCGGAGGATGAAAGGCTAAGTTGACCCTCCTGCAGGGGATGCATTAATCACATCACTGAACCAGCAGAAGCTTCGCTCCGTTGAAGGCAGTTGTCCCCGAGACTTCTCAAAGGAGCATGGACACCAGGAGCACACGAGGAATGTGCTATTAGTGCACCAATGGCGTCGCTTTCACCACGGTGCTGCAGCTGTGCTAAAATGAGGAAAGGTTAAGTCGGATCCGGTGGGTGGGAAACCATTACCTGGAGATCGCACAGACCTCCACAGCTGGTGTGTTCGCGCATAGAGGTGCTGTTACCACAAATCCAAGCACTGCACCAGCTATAGCGCCTACTGGCACAGCTGTCTGGGCGCCGCACTGAAAGGAGGACAGTTTACTGGATGTTCGAATCTGTGGTCTAAGGTTTGAGCACAGCTCTCCCAAGCACGGGCTCTCACCGAGCTCCTTCCCGGAGGGAGTCACCTATAGCTGGGGGGGCACCGTACAGGTGCTTATGACACCTCGCCAGTTTGAGCACTCTGTAAACCACACTAGTAGCAACTAACTGTGCCAATCCGCTCACAGCGCCTGGAATCCAGCCGCTGCAGAAACCTTGCACGAATTAACCCTGGCATCCCACTTGTTGTTTATTTGATTGCAGTGTAATTTTGGTGCAAGCCTCTTGTTGGGCACAATGATGTACCTCGACGGTTGATAGCCAGAGCACATATGATCAAATAAAGTGATCACTTGGCCGGAAATAGCGCTTTTATTTACGCGGTTGAAATGTTACATCCTTCACTTTGTGCACTAGTAATACTGTTTATCATGGGCGATGCACGATTGTAACAGGCAGGTACTGTAAAAGGGATTCTGCCTGCTGTGGCCGTGCACTGAAGTCTGCACCCAGTGCGCCAACGCACGTGCACTCGCTCAGAAGGCTGCACCAGTAAAAAGGGGGGTCGGGGGGCTTCTTGGCTATGAAGCTTTGTAATGTCAGGGAGCTGGCGGGATATTGTAGTGCGCGACATCGGGCAGTTAGCACGTACAGGGAAATGGTGTGAAAGACAGGGTATCTTTTACAACAGAGAATATGCGATTGGACCCATATTATTTATAAAGCACAGAGAGAAGGAGAATTTGAGTATGCATATGGGCGCGCAGGACGCATACCTGTCTTTGCTATAGGAGGAAAAAATAAAACTATCGGGGACTGTGCAAATATAAAGTTTCAGTGGGTGAACACACACACACACACAACACACATAGACATATATACACTCATACAAGCTATGTGAGAGAGGGTAGATGTTTCAATCTCTAAGAGCACAGAGCAGCGCTTGCATGTGTAAACATGTTTATGAGGCCAGTGTTTCGTAGATCGTTCTGTCACATGCTGCAGGGCTGCCTGGCGCTGGGATGACGAGTGTGTGACGCAGAGGTCTCTGGGAGCCCCGGAGCCCATGCTGGATGTATCCTGTATGGACTCAGGAACCGACTGAGCACACAAGGGCAGAAAAGAAATAAATTTCAAATCAACACATCACTTCTCTGGGTTAGTTTCCGGCCAGACTGTGAGGCGGGACAGTAGAAGAATCGATTTTATCAGGAACTGCGACATTCTTAAAAAATCAGAAAGTCGATGATGTCGGTGTCCTAAAGCGTCCAGATGGCAGTGTGGATGGTGTAAGGGAACGTAGCCCGCACGGTGCTTCTGCGAATTCGATCCCGGCAGGACCAAGGCTTTTCATCGTGCCGAGGGGCTCACACCAGTATCTTCACACTGCATTCTGCAAGCACCCGTTTTTCACGGCGCTCAGAAACTGCACAAATTGCTCTAGCAAGCGATGTACAAAAATCATGTCATATTTTATTGTTGGCTAATGATTCTTAGCTGCTATACTAACTGGAAAAGTTGCATTTAAAATACTTAAAAAGATACACGGCCCAGTCCAGTCAGGTCCGAATCAACAGCAGAGCTGGAAACAGAGACTGGGTGAGTGCGTGTGGTGGTAAAGAGCCCACGTTCTTCTTCGCCCTTGTGCATAATGTGATGTTTTCTAATCGCTGCCTCGAACTCCCTCTTAACCGCCCCCCACCCTCCCCGGCCCCTAGCCGCACCTTTTCAAAGCAGTCTCAAATGTAGACGTGTAACGTGCAAAAAGAGACACGAATGCACCCACATTTCAAGGCCATGCTTAAAGGTAACGCAGAGCTGTTTTTAAGAGCAATAGTTCGCAAGTGGGTCGGAATTCGAAATATAAGTTGGCGACTTTGGTGTGTGTGCACTTGGCCAAGCTAAGTGGTGTGTATTTTTAGACAAATGAGGGCGCGTCGAAGCGCTAGCACACCGCTGCGGACAAAGCGCCTGCTGGGCCAGGGATCATTGCTCCGTTAGAGGCAGTGATTTTGTAGCGACGCTGAGCCTGTTCTCTGGTCGCACAAGGTGCGGAGGAGGAGGCGGGACGGCAGCTCATGGACATTCACAGTCGCACACACCTTCCAGTCGCTGGGAGCGCGTGCAGCCGCCCTACTTTGAATAAACATCAGGGTCGTGGCGTCCAGTGGTGAGCACATAGAGCGAACAGGGAGGCAAGTGTTGCGGCCCCCTCCCAGGACCGCAGTCAGTCACTTCTGAATCCTAGCAGAACATGGGCCAGGGCGCGATTCGCCATCAGTGCGGTGTTGGCGCTTACGTGGGCACGCATGCCCGCTTGGGTCCAGAGGGGTCGGGTCTTGCCTGGAAGAAATGATGCCGCGGGGGACCTCTGCCTCAAAGAGCCAGCTCGCAGGTTTCTTCACAGCAGCGACAGGGGTGTTAAAATATCGACAACGCTAATATGGCGCGATGGGGCATAGATTAAACAGGAGATCATTCAGGTGAAACCTCAGAGATCAGGTGCCGAAAACGCGCAAACTTTACGATTACATACATAAATCCCGTAGAAACCTGCTTCCGGCCCAACATATCTGCAAAAAAAAAGGCTCAAACAGACGCACGTGTATTGTGCTTTATTGAACAGGGAACAGCTTTTTCAAATAACATGGTAAATAAATTGGTTATCAGTGATTTGAAGAAGAAAAAAAAAGGTCACTTTTAAATTATTAATTTCATATACGCAAGCAAGAAAATGAAAATGTTAATCCGGAATTTAATTATACTGTGACTACGTTTTGCAATGAATGCAGACGCAGGATTGGTTTCACGCGCGCCGTATTGCACGAGCAAGAAGCAGGAGATGTTACTTCAGCAGGCAGACCTTGGTATTTCACGTTTATTTCACTGCAGGCACTGGGACAAGCCATGGCTTTGTTATACATAGTGTAGCTTCCTCCAGATCGCAAACACGGCAAGAAATAGTGTCACCAAGGAGACCTAAATGATGTATGTTTTCCTAGATCAGTACTGTCTTGGAGACCTGTGATGCCTGCAGCCCTGGGCAGTGGCTCTGCCAGTCGCCTGAGTAGGTGCCTCTCTCGCTCCCCACACTGGCGGATTAGTGTGTATGTGTGTGCTTATTTATCTCTCTCTCTCTCTCTCTCTGTATGTATATATATATATATATATATATATATATATATATATATATATATATATATATATATATATAGAGAGAGAGAGAGAGAGAGAGAGAGAGAGAGAGAGAGAGAGAGAGAGAGAGATCACTGCATCAAACCCTTAGAACACACACACGCTGGCGCAGAGTGGCCGGACGCCAGGCCTGACACTCTCCCCCGCCCAGCATTGCAAGCACCGAGCACAGCCGCAGAGCGAGGGGCAGCCGTTGGTGCGACCCTCCTTTCAAGGAAGAACAGGCATTCTGTTTATATGTGATGTGAGTCCGGTTGACCTCGGTGTGTATGGTGGCAGCGGTGAGTGCCTGTGGGTGTGAAGCTTGCACCATCCTTCCCTGACAGCAGCCGTGTGCTTGTCAGAAGGCTGCGGATGGGAGGGCCCTGCGGCTGCAACCTGAGACCGCTCAAGTGCACCCCAGCACAGCCCTGCAACCAGCCGATGCTCACCAGACGGGGCAGGGCTGCAGCCTGAGACAGCTCAAGTGCACCCCAGCACAGCCCTGCAACCAGCCGATGCTCACCAGACGGGGCAGGGCTGCAGCCTGAGACAGCTCAAGTGCACCCCAGCACAGCCCTGCAACCAGCCGATGCTCACCAGACGGGGCAGGGCTGCAGCCTGAGACAGCTCAAGTGCACCCCAGCACAGCCCTGCAACCAGCCGATGCTCACCAGACGGGGCAGGGCTGCAGCCTGAGACAGCTCAAGTGCACCCCAGCACAGCCCTGCAACCAGCCGATGCTCACCAGACGGGGCAGGGCTGCAGCCTGAGACAGCTCAAGTGCACCCCAGCACAGCCCTGCAACCAGCCGATGCTCACCAGACGGGGCAGGGCTGCAGCCTGAGACAGCTCAAGTGCACCCCAGCACAACCCTGCAACCAGCCGATGCTCACCAGACGGGGCAAGGCTGCAGCCTGAGACAGCTCAAGTGCACCCCAGCACAGCCCTGCAACCAGCCGATGCTCACCAGACGGGGCAGGGCTGCGTGTGCAGCCCGGCTGCGTGTGGACTGCCTGGCAGCGGTGACTCGAGCTACAGCCCAGGGTCCCAGGAACAAGGGAAATTGTAAAAAATGGAAGATGACGCCACAACCAGCTTTGTAAACGTATGATATCCACATGTTCCATCAGTTGCACACACACCATGACGTCATGAACAAGGCAATTAATCCATTCATGAAGGCGGGTTTCCTCCCTATCCCTCCGTTGTTGTTATTATTGTCAGATGTCTCGTAATGACGGTCCCTCCCTATGCACAGGAAAGTGTGTGTATTTCTGGGTAATGTTCCTCCATACAGTCGTACACGTTTATTTGACATTTGATCGAATGTTAACGCGCGCGCACACATACTGTTGAACTGCTATGTGGGAAGTCTGTTGTCACCCTATCTAAACAGCTCAACGGCGACAGAATACAGCCTTTTGCAAAAAAAAAGAAAAACAACTCAGCCGCCCTGTTCCGTTAAAATAGCTTTAAGTGAAAAAAAACCTTACTGTGCGACAATGTGGAGAGACGATCCGAGTTCAGCTGCGTTTTAGTGCAGCCGTCTTCTGAACTTTTATTTAAACGGACAGGAGGAAAAAAGAAGAAAAAAAACGTTGGCAAACTTTATGTCCTCTTCCTGGAGAGCTCCCGACCGGCCGTGCTAAGCCCCTCGGCCCGCGAGCCGAGATTTATTGGGAGTGGAAAGAAAAGAGGCATTCGCTATAAAAGGTTAACGCACAGCTCCCCAAACCGTGACTGGCATTGGAAGGGGGTACGCCTGGTCAGCACAAAGACGCTCCAACCATACCCTTTCGACAAAAACACACACAGTCACACAAACACACAAACACGCTCTCACACTTCAGCCTGGACTGCATATTTCTTTTCATTTGTACTACTTTCTGCCACCACAAAGCCCTGGGACCCCTTTGTAGGTAGCGGTGCTTTTTTCCAGTTGAACTTTGCCACTTTTGTGTCGACCAGCCCCCTCTTTTTTTTCTTTCACATTCAGTTGGGAGAGACTCGGTCAAACGATTGAGATGTAAAGAGGAAGAAGCGTGCAAAAAAAGGAAAACAACACCACGGGACCACGATTGGGGAGAAAACCTTCTAATGCTAAGAGACATAAGTGAAATACAACATTTACGAGCGCGAGCACAAGCGCAAGCCCACTGGTTCTCAAAAGCAAAGACAGTCGGAGTGGAGTTGTGCATGTGTGTGACGAGACCGCGAGAGAAGCAAGAGATAGTGTGCGTGTGTGAGATAGTGCAATGTGGTGAGTAGAGGTATGTGCGTCTGTTGCTGTGTGTTAGTGCTTTTACTGGTTTGAAAGTGCATGTGAGTGTGTTTTAAAGTGTTTTCGAGAATGTGTTAGTCTGTGTGTGTGAAAAAAATGCCTCTGTGTGAGAGAGAGCGAGTGTGTGTCAGAATAGGCCTGGGTATATGTAATTAAGTCTGAATTTCTGTTCGTGTGGATGGATAGATAGATAGACAGACAGACAGACACGGATATGCAGCTACCTTAAGCACACATTTGGGTTGATTTGAGGGGAGGAAGAGAGATGTACTGAGAGAAAGAGACTGATGCTGCTGGGGAGAGGCGAGACACATCGAGTGAAAGGAATACTGTAAGAAAGGATGGAGAGGTAGAGACGAAGTATAGAATAGTGAAAAAGGGTGAAGAAGAGCGGAAGAGACGCCAAGGACAGGAGAGGGACGTTGAGACTCTTCTCCTCTGCAGCAGAGTGTGCTGGCGAAAATCTAATTAGCGAAAGATAACCACGCCGTCAGTTCCACTGTGGAGGGACCGGTGCTGGCACGGGGTTCAGGGCTGTGCTCCCGGTGCAGTGATTACACCGTGGAGAGAGCGTGTTAGCACGGGGCAGCAGACAGTGCTGTTCTACAGACCCTTACAGTGTGGAGGGACCGTGCTCTCTCGGGTCTCTGGCCTGTGCCCCCCTCTGCAGTCTGTTACATGGTGAAGGCATCGTGCTCTCACAGGGCTCTGGGCTGTGCTCCCGTGTGCAGTCTATTACAGTGTGATGGGACCGTGCTCTCACGGGGCTCCGCGCTGTGCTCCCCTGTGCAGTCTGTTACAGTGTGGAGGGACCGGGCTCTTCGGGCTGTGCCCCCCTGTGCAGTCTGTTACAGTGTGGAGGGACTGTGCTCTCACAGGGCTCCGGGCTGTGCTCCCCTGTGCAGTCTGTTACAGTGTGGAGGGACTGTGCTCTCACAGGGCTCCGGGCTGTGCTCCTCTCTGCAGTCTGTTACAGTGTGGAGGGACTGGGCTCTTCGGGCTGTGCTCCCCTGTGCAGTCTGTTACAGTGTGGAGGGACTGTGCTCTCACAGGGCTCCGGGCTGTGCTCCCCAGTGCAGTCTGCTACAGTGTGGAGGGACTGTGCTCTCACAGGGCTCCGGGCTGTGCTCCCCTGTGAAGTCGATTACAGTGTGGAGGGACTGTGCTCTCACAGGGCTCCGGGCTGTGCTCCCCTGTGCAGTCTGTTACAGTGTGGAGGGACTGTGCTCTCACAGGGCTCCGGGCTGTGCTCCCCTGTGCAGTCTGTTACAGTGTGGAGGGACTGTGCTCTCACGGGGCTCCGGGCTGTGCTCCCCTGTGCAGTCTGTTACAGTGTAGAGAGACTGCGCTCTCCCGGGGCCACAGGCTGTGCTCCCCTGTGCAGTCTGTTACAGTGTGGAGGGACTGTGCTCTCACGGGGCTCCGGGCTGTGCTCCCCTGTGCAGTCTATTACAGTGTGGAGGGACTGTGCTCTCACAGGGCTCCGGGCTGTGCTCCCCTGTGCAGTCTGTTACAGTGTGGAGGGACTGTGCTCTTGGGAGGCTCTGAACTGTGCTGCCATGTGCAGCTTGTTACAGTGTGGAAGGACCGTGCTCTGGGGGGGGGGGGGCCTCTGGGCTGTGCTCCCCTGTGCAGTCTGTTACAGTGTGGAGGGACTGTGCTCTCACAGGGCTCCGGGCTGTGCTCCCCTGTGCAGTCTGTTACAGTGTGGAGGGACTGTGCTCTCACAGGGCTCTGGGCTGTGCTCCCCTCAGCAGTCTGTTACAGTGGGGAGGGACTGTGCTCCCAGGGCCACAGGCTGTGCTCCGGTGTGCAGTCTGTTACAGTGTAGGGAAACTGTGCTCTCCCGGGGCCACAGGCTGTGCTCCCCTGTGCAGTCTGTTACAGTGTGGAGGGACTGTGCTCTCACGGGGCTCCGGGCTGTGCTCCCCTGTGCAGTCTGTTACAGTGTGGAGGGACTGTGCTCTTGGGAGGCTCTGAACTGTGTTGCCATGTGCAGCTTGTTACAGTGTGGAGGGACTGTGCTCTCACAGGGCTCCGGGTTGTGCTCCCCTGTGCAGTCTGTTACAGTGTGGAGGGACTGTGCTCTCACAGGGCTCTGGGCTGTGCTCCCCTCAGCAGTCTGTTACAGTGGGGAGGGACTGTGCTCCCAGGGCCACAGGCTGTGCTCCGGTGTGCAGTCTGTTACAGTGTAGAGAGACTGCGCTCTCCCGGGGCCACAGGCTGTGCTCCCCTGTGCAGTCTGTTACAGTGTGGAGGGACTGTGCTCTCACGGGGCTCCGGGCTGTGCTACCCTGTGCAGTCTATTACAGTGTGGAGGGACTGTGCTCTCACAGGGCTCCGGGCTGTGCTCCCCTGTGCAGTCTGTTACAGTGTGGAGGGACTGTGCTCTTGGGAGGCTCTGAACTGTGCTGCCATGTGCAGCTTGTTACAGTGTGGAAGGACCGTGCTCTGGGGGGGGGGGCTCTGGGCTGTGCTCCCCTCTCCAGTCTGTTACAGTGTGGAGGGACTGTGCTTTCACAGGGCTCCAGGCTGTGCTCCCGTGTGCAGTCTGTTACAATGTGGATGGACCGTGCTCTCACGGGGCTCTGGCCTGTGCAGCCTGTGCTCCAGTGTGCAGCTTGTTACAGTGTGGAAGGATAGTGCTCTGGGAGGCTCTGGGCTGTGCTCCCCTTTGCAGTTTGTTACAGTGTAGAGAGACTGTGCTTTCACGGGGCTCCGGGCTGTGCTCCCCTTTGCAGTCTGTTACAGTGTGGAAGGGCCGTGCTCTCGGGGGGCTCCAGGCTGTGCTCCCCTCTGCAGTCTGTTACAGTGTGGAAGGACCGTGCTGGGGGGGGGGCTCCGGGCTGTGCTCCCGTGTGCAGTCTGTTACAGTGTAGAGACTCTGTGCTTTCACGGGGCTCCGGGCTGTGCTCCCCTGTGCAGTCTGTTACAGTGTGGAGGGACTGTGCTCTCACAGGGCTCCGGGCTGTGCTCCCCTCTGCAGTCTGTTACAGTGTGGAGGGACTGGGCTCTTCGGGCTGTGCTCCCCTGTGCAGTCTGTTACAGTGTGGAGGGACTGTGCTCTCACAGGGCTCTGGGCTGTGCTCCCCTCTGCAGTCTGTTACAGTGTGGAGGGACTGGGCTCTTCGGGCTGTGCTCCCCTGTGCAGTCTGTTACAGTGTGGAAGGGCCGTGCTCTCGGGGGGCTCTGGGCTGTGCTCCCCTCTGCAGTCTGTTACAGTGTGGAAGGACCGTGCTCTGGGGGGGGGGGGGGGCTCCGGGCTGTGCTCCCGTGTGCAGTCTGTTACAGTGTAGAGAGACTGTGCTTTCACGGGGCTCCGGGCTGTGCTCCCCTTTGCAGTCTGTTACAGTGTGGAAGGGCCGTGCTCTCGGGGGGCTCCGGACTGTGCTCCCCTCTGCAGTCTGTTACAGTGTGGAAGGACCGTGCTCTGGGGGGGGGGGGGGGGGGCTCCGGGCTGTGCTCCCGTGTGCAGTCTGTTACAGTGTAGAGAGACTGTGCTTTCATGCAACTTGTTACAGTGTGGAAGGATCGTGCTCTGGGAGGCCTTGGTCTGTGCTCCCGTGTGCAGTGCTTCCCTGTTCAGCCCATTACAGGGTGGCGGGACCCGGGTACACACGGGCCTCCGGGTTATGATTCACGAAACTCAAACTACCACTCGGGATTAAAGTCGTGAATACTAAAAGAAAGAAATGTAACTTTGGTTTCTGAGTCATGCCAAAGACAGAGGTCATGACCCCCGATGCTCAGTTGTGTGTGTGGCTCTCACATGAACATGTCCTCATCCCTTCCAATAAAAGGAAGATTCGAAAATGATATAATAATAACCAACTCTCTCGGCGAGCACCAAGGGGGTGTGCGCAGAGACTGTGGGCTTTGTTGTAATGTGCAAAACAGATACCGCTCCTTGAAAGTAAAAGGGGGTGCAGGCAGGATGTACGTGCCGTCAAATGGAAGCACTGGTCAGCTACACTTATTTAAATACTGTATTTGTTAAGAGATGCGAGGGTGAAGTAGTTCTAAGACTGCCATGGGAAAGGAAACACAAGACAAATGAAACTGTCAGAGGGTAATACATGCATGTAGTATATTCTACGTTGTGGCATTTCTGCCATTTCTATGCACTTTGGGTAATAGTTTTACTATTTGCCAATTGTTCTCATTGAACCGAATTCTGAAGGATGAAAGGGCGCGACAGCCTGGCGGCATACGAAATCGTGGCCTGCCTTCCACCCATAGCTAAACAGCAACGTTTAGTTCACTGAGCCATCGTGTAGAGACAGACCCCGAGGGGTAGAGGACAACAGGAAGGTGTTGTAATAATTCAGAGACACACGTAGTTGGTCGGTTGGTTCGATGTTTGTACAGACAAGGCACTTTGCTGACTAGACTGACACTTAGTTTAAAATATGTCATTTCGTTTATGGCATCAGCCGACACCAGGAGCTGCTGCAAATGTCCCCTGTAGGCGCGCGGGGCTTTGGGACCGGTCCTTGGGGGGGAAAGCAGCTTCACCACACATGTATTCAATGCCATGGACAGCGTGCATCAAGTGCAAACACGGGTGCTACCTGAAAACTGCGGAAAGGCTGAAAAAATACACTCAGTCACAATAAAACAAGGGTGAGTGTAGTAGGAAAGAGGCGTGTTATTTCTAAAATGCGATATGGTTTGCAATTAGCAGAGAACATTTACAATATGCTTTAAATAAAGAGAAGACGGGAGTGTTACTTGAATCCACCATCGGAACAAATGAAAGGCGGAAGAAGATATTTTACACGAAAACTCCAAAGTTTCAGCATGGTTTCTGCTCAATCTAAGTCAGCTTTCAGTCACAGCCCCCTGCAGAATTACTGTTCCAGCCTGCCGAAGGTCTCTGGTGCGGATTTATTTAGCCAAAGGAGAGTTCGATATGTATTGCTTCTCGGGACATCTGCCTGCCAAGCCTCTTTGTACAGTTTTCAGTCTCTACTCCGAGCGTACGCCTACGAAAAATACTTTGCATTTTCCCATACTCAAAGAGTTGAGGGTGTTCTGTTTTTTGCACTTTTGCATTATAGCGTGAACTCGATCCGAAGGTGTTGGAGCGCCTTACCTGAGCACCAGTCACTTTAGACAAAGCCCCCTTCATTTTTTTCATTAGGGGGGTGGGTATTAAGTCATTTGCCCAGAATAACACGCTGTTGAGCCGACGCCTACACTCGAACCTGGTTCCCCAGTTCGGAGGCTCTGGCCCTGACTTCGCATCGTCACTCCCGAAGCTGTTGTGATTGCACTACCTGGTTGTCACAGGCACACAGACAGCACTATACTAGTTGAACTGGGTGTATGAATGCAGTCCGGTTGTTAAAAACTCCTGTTTTGCTATGAAACGTTA
This sequence comes from Triturus cristatus, assembly GCF_964204655.1. NCBI lineage: Eukaryota > Metazoa > Chordata > Amphibia > Caudata > Salamandridae > Triturus > Triturus cristatus. The sequence goes on along the minus strand of NC_140583.1, from coordinate 592,282,389 downwards.
ATTGTTGGCACATGCTTCCATACACATGATGAACATATACACAAATATATGCTATGAATGTACATGTGTGTCTAGGCATATGCATAATTATATGCACATATGTGTGCGTGCTTATATGCGGATATACTTATTTATAATGGCATGTGTGCAGGTTGCCTTGTAGCTGAACTCTTTTACCTCTACGTATTTAAAATAGGCACACGTATGCATGTATGCATGCAATTTGAAAAAAATCGTTTGTAATTTTCCGGACATATTGTATCTGTGTATACGAGAAGCCTATATGCCTTTTTGCCAATGCAAAATGCACGATTTTTTTTAAAAAAAGTATATGTTTAAACAAGCACAAATATAGTTTCATATGTATATATATATGTATATGTGTCTCTCCACAGTTCCACTAAAATATCCGTGCCTTTCAAGTGACTGCATTTATCAATCCTTTTGCCTCAGTAGTTATAGATTGAGCTCTAGTTGTCTACAAACCCCTCTCTCTATATATTTTCTGGGAGAAAACAGTGGAACGAGGAGCTTGAAAATATATATATATATATATATATATATATATATATACATACACACAAACACACACAGACTCACTCTTTGAGCCACACAACTGAAGGATTTAGGCTAACTGCGCGCGCACACGTATTCCTAAATAAAAATATAGGTGTGTGTATTTCTGTGTGCCTGTGATTATTCGCGGCTGTATGCTAGCGCGGCTCAGAACTCTCCTTAAGGTACACTGAAATGATAAATAAAGTGTAAAGAGGCCCTCGCCGCCTGAATGCCGCGCGCTGACTGCGTGGGAGATAATTCCGACCCTCACGTGCAGCCGTCCGCTGCGCGCGGCCCATTATTGTGCCTTGAAGCTCCTGCTTCGCGTCTGAAACCTCCAAACCGCGGGCTTGCCTCGCTGCTCCCCCTCGCAGGCCACCCTTTGACACGGCGCCATTGAAGTCGGGCTGGAGGTCTCGGGAGGTCCCCGCCTGTGACAGTACTTAGAATAGCGGGTAGATGGCACAATTTTCTTACATTTAGAAAGAGGGCCTCACGCTGCGAGCAATGAGCCCGTTTAAAAAGCCCTTTCTCTGGGGTGAACAAAGATAACTGACAGGCGAGCCGCAGAGATATCTCAATGAGGATCTGTGCAAAAGAATACACACTCGGGCTGCACGAAAATACAAAACTAGGGTTTCCTTCGGCATCACACAAAACACAGCGCGCGACGTGCTCCAGATGGGCGAGTGAGAAGGTCTTAGCACCACAACAGGGCTCATGTGAAGCAGCAAAATTGTGCACAGTGCTGTGTTTGTGTGCGTTTTTCGAGGGGGGGGGGGGTGGAGGGGTGTACAGAGGGGGCGGTGTCTTTCCCTGTTATATGTTGTATTTTTTTAAGTGCTCTCTATATCTATCTATACATATACATAAAGAAAACACAACATGTATTTAATCGCTAAGTGTGTGTGAGGGGTCTGCGTTCAGAGCTGCGCACACACTATATTGCAACGTTGCTGCCTGGCAGGTCCCTAGCGCCTGGCCCTTCATTCGTGCATTCGCTTCTGTGTCAGCGAACTGAGAACAGAGGATGGAAAGCGGGTTTAAAAGAGTAGTGGAAAGAGACAAAGGACGCTGTGCCCGCCTGGCCCGGTCCTTCTCTGCAGGCCTGACATGCCATACATGGCCCCTGAAATAACCAATGTGAATGATGCAGCGACCCAGACTTCTCTCGCACCCGGAGACCCTCAAGCTTCATACAGCGCCACACAACCGTGTAACAGACACACGGAAGTGCCCGAAGACGGATTGCGAATAATGAGTGTTTTGTCACACTCTATGAAACAGCTATTAGCGTGGAACTGAGAGCCCGAATAAGACAGAGAAGACAGATGCTAGTTTACCCATCTCTATCAAAACCTGAAAACACGATGGCTGGTGGTGCTCGCAGGGGGTACATTGACCCGGACGGGGTCACTTTGCTGACCCGGATTGGATCACATTGGGTGTGGGCGAGTTTTTCTCTTGCGGTTGGCCGGGGTTGTCTCCTGTGCCGAGCCCTCCATTGTGTAGCTCTCTGTTTACAGCTTGAATACAGGGACCCACAGCGGAATCCACGTACATTTGCAGGCCGGTAAACTGTATTACACGTGTTTCAGAGAGCCATCCGGGGCCTGCCTCACCCCTAGTAAATGGCTGAGCAAGAAGAGAGCCTTAAGCATTAATTGACTGGAAGGGAAGAGCTCACGGGTGAGACTGGGGAGACATGAAAGACACGCTTACGAAAATGCTGAAAGGCTGAGCGCGGCCGCATGGAAAGGCCATGCTCTTCTCTCTCCTTGTAAGGAAGGCTAGGATTCCTTGAAATGTGTCTTCAGTGCACGCTTGACACGGGTTTCATACTCAGCCACTTTCTTCTTCACCTAGAAAGAAAAGTGGCGAGTGGGTGACACTGACTGTGCGCCAGCCTCCAGCACTGGGCTTAAATCCTGACGAGGATAGACATCTTACAGGGGCAACATGTGGCGAGCAGTTTAAACACGACAGCAGAGCACTGTCTGCTACACTGCAGCAACTGGGATTCGTTCGGCGCCCTCCACACCAGGGTCCACGGCTGCAACACAAACACGCGAAAGGGGGGGCTTCTAGGGGCTCCTAGGGTCCATGGCTCCCATCCCCGGGTATTGTCTGCGCTGCCTGCCTTGGTGTGTCTGTGCGAGGGTATATTACGTCCACTAGTGTTGCGCCAGAGATGCGCCTCCACTCAGGGACCGAAGCAGTCACTTTTTACGCATCGCGGACTGTAGGCAGGCCCCTCCTGATACGGGGGCCCACCCGAGCGCAGCAGAGGCTCCTCCAAGGAGCCCGTGTCCCCTTGAAAGTTTCCAGGGGACATAAATACAAGTGACACTGTGCGAGGGGAGAGCTCATTAGTTCGCTGTCCAACCCTAATAAACAGAGTGAAGTGCAAATTATATAGTTCAGTCTCAACACACGCTCTGTCAACTGGAATCAGCCCGGCGCAGGCTTGATTCAGATTGCTGCTAACTCGCCCTGCGATGCCCCCTCCCCCTCTCCTCCAGGGGGAGGCCGTTCGGTGGAAAATAGCGCTGAGGGGGGGTGGGGGGGGGGAGGGGGCTGGCGTCTTGGCTTAAAAGACTGGGCCTAGGCCATGCACCACTTTCTCCCATGTATGTTCACGGTCAGCTGTGCATGTGACGAGCACCGACGCAGGTTTAATAACAATACCACCCCGCACATTAACCCCCTCCTTTGTTTCAACAACCAACTGAGCCCACACCGGTGAAGCAGATGTGTTGTCTTAGCTAATCGCAGGCCTGGTGGTTACTGGGGACCTCTTTCCACGGGTCTTTTGTTATTTTTGTTGTTGTTGGGGTAGCTGTATTTTATTCGGGCGCCCAACCTCCCATCCTTTTTTTTGTACTTGATCTGAACAGCCCCCCGTCCCATAAACCACCGGCGCACTGAGCCGAGCACCTTATCTGGGGGTTTGAAATGCACTTTGGGGGTTGTGTTATTTCAGCTGCGGCACCAGAGGAGATAACGTTCATTGTTTTTTACTTCACGTAAAACTACGAAAACGCTCTCCAGGTGCTACACAACACCAGTATGCTTATATTTACAGGAATGTGAAAGCTACACTGACTCCTAGCCGGTGCCTCTGCCGACTGGAGTGGCTAGTGACCCCAGTCTGTAAACTCCAGAACTCGATAGAGAGGGGTCAGAAGTCTGACCCCCTCTTTCGCTCCTCGGTGGAGTCCTTCCCGCCTCCCTCAGAGATGCAGCTTCAAAAGTACGTGTAAATTCCGCCTTTAGAACGCGCTCTCCAGTTACCCCGGAGCCCCCTTTCCTCAGTAAAACTGGTCAGTGTTTTGCTTGGGTGCACAAAGGAGCGACCCCCCCCCCCCCGCACAAACAACATTCAAAGAAAGCTTCGTGGGGCTGGGGGTCCCATTACTAATAGGCGAAGGGCGCTAACTGCTTTAAAATCGCGGAATAATTAGATTGTGTTGCATATCGCCATTAATTAGGCAGGGACCCTGCAGGGGGGCTGTCGAATCTGAGAAAGTAGGGTAAACCACACGAAACTTTTTTTTTGCCAAACGTCAGCGCATTCCATGCTGAAGGCCGGAGTTCACTAAATCTCATGCGTAGTTCTGCGGCTCCTGGACAGTCAGTGCAAAGAAACGTGTACTTTAACAGCACCCCTTACCGCCCACGCAATGCCACAAACACCTGTTTTACTAGTCGCGTGCGTCTTTCAAATAGCCATAGCCCTGTGTAGAGTGTATTGCATCTGCATCTGCATGACGTATATCGCGTATTTAACTCTGTCGAGGCTCCAGTAACCATGATAGATTTAACGCCACTGTGCACTTTCCACATGTGGATTCATCATATGTGTGTGAAATCTACTTGTGTTCATGTGTCACGCATGTATGTGTTCATAATCAGATAAAGGCGCGGCATCAAAACCCCGCTTCTCTCGCTCTCTCCCACTCCGACACGTATACCACACAGGCGCACGTACACACCCAAACAGATACACACAAACAAACAGAAAAAAAAACCACCGGAAAACACACTAAAACTCAGACACAGACACGGGAGCACGCGGGCGAACAAACATACACAGAGACACAAAGAGGCACACACAGAGACCGATAACCATATACATGCACGCAATTAAATAAACACACACATTTAAACACTTATACAAAGATGTAAACAACTAGACAAAAATAAACTCAACGATTTAAAAACGTTGCTACAAACAGAAATAGCTACATGTTGACGCACACTGCTACCACTCAGGGCTACATATCCATTGGCACGAATATCATACACACGCCGCCTCGAACACATACCTGGAGCCACATACTGACAATAATAACAGTCGCATATTGACATGGTTGTGAAATGGGCTCGCCTTCCCACGTAGTCACAGGCAGGGACACCGGCCAGAGGGTACGGCTGTCCACAAGCAGCAATCACCGAACAGAGAAGGCAATCCCCAGGACTCGCTGTGGCTACAGGCAGCCAGCACTGTCTCCGGCAACAAACAACCAGCACAGCCAGGGCCGGGCTCCGGCAACAAACAACCAGCACTGCCCGGCGCCGGATCCGGCTACAAACAGGCAGCAATTCATGACCAGAACTGTGGCTACAGACAAACTGAGATCCCCGACCCTAGCTGAGCTTACAGACAAACACAACCCGCGTCCGGGCAGCGGCTACGTACTTTAATCATCTGTCTGTCTGTTGGTACAGACAAACGGCAACCCCTAGCCCAGGCTACGGCTACATACAAACTGCAATCCCCGGCCCGGCAGTGGATACAAATAGCAGTCTCCAGCCATCGCACTGCGATAGACCGACAGACAGCAGCGATCCCCGCCCTAAGTCCCGGGACTGACATCGGCTAGAGATTGGCGGCTCTAGCCGGCCTTCGGCTGCCTCTCCCTGCTTCGGCTGCAGGCAGGCAGCTCTGACCGGCTGCGGCTGCCGACAGACGGCTTCCCCTGCTCCCGTTTGCCGTGCACTCCCTCCTCGGCGGGAGAATAACTCGGCAACATTTCCCGGAGACTTGGGCCTGCCTGAAGCCGTAGACGAGTGGGCCTGAGCTGAGAGCGTCCCCGGCTCTCCACGGCACACGGCCCCGAGCCCAATGTGTTTCCCATTACACGGCTGACCGTGCTCTCCGTGAAGGCTGCACTGGGAGCCGCCATGTTGGCTGAGCTCACAGGACAGCTCTGTGTCGACTGCAAAGGCAGACTTTCACACGCTAGCTCTTCCCCTGCAAGCATCTACTTGAAACCACAACGGCACCCCAGAAAAACACTCCTACATCGGAGCCAGAACTCCGCTGGGCCCACGGAACGCGCCTTCACCCCGGCTTCAACCAGGGTATAATGTGCCTGCAAGGAGTGTGGGCGCTTTCCAGCACCCCGCCTATATTAACTAAATACAAGCTTTTGGCCGCCCCCACACCCCTACACCACCCAGGGATCATAAATCCATGTCAAGCAAATGAGCCAGGAGTCTGTGGGTTACAGAGGAAGGAGCTCGTTCGGTGTTAGGGCACCCATCCCCCAACAAAACACACGCATCTCAAACATTAAACATTCCATACAAGCCCGTGTGGCTCTGACACTCTTTTCAGCCTGGCCGATTTCAGCGATTCCTTCACCCCAGTCTTCATTTGTCGAAAAAAATAAAAACATTTAAAAAAAATCGGTGAATGGAAGTAAAGCAGATCAGACGGAAACCAGAAAGGGTGGTGGGGGAGGGAAGGGACACTTACAGGAAAGAGTCGCCATGTTTTTCAGCTTTAAAAATCTCGTCAAATTCACACAAGACAAGCCCTGCAGCCCAGCCTCCCCGCCTTTGTCCCATTTCAATTGATGGGGAGAGCTTTTGTTCTAACCCAGCGTGAAAAGAAAAACTTTCTTTAAATGCCATAAACTCAGACCGAGCAGGCATCTGTAAACACATCTTCTCAGTGAATCCCCAAAGCACACCCCTGTTTTTGGGTGAAGACACCATTCTCACGAATCTGCACTTTGTAAACACTGCTCACAGTGGAAGGAGTCAAGGACACAGAGGAAGACGTTTGATTTGAAAATCATAAATTATAATTTAATACCAATAACAATTTACAACAAATGCTTTGTTTACAATAGGCTAACACAAAACAAACGAGAAGATATCCTGTGTTTTAGTCGTAATATAAACTTCACATACTCACATGTCACTTGCAATAGAAAAAGCTAGCTCTAAAGTCAGCAATACCCTTCAATATTATTTTATTTATATATGTATATATGTATATAAAGAAGCCGTGGGTCGGATGTAAAACTACTTTTCAAAATCACAATCATACATTATATTTTTTTTGTTCTGGTCCGGAGTGCCTATTTGGAACAAGCTGCAAACCAGTGTGTGTTTGCTCGACTTTTAGGAAATTGCCCCTCGCTCATTGTGGTGAGGGCTGACATGACACAAGACTGTTCGCACGTGTGTGGCAGAGAGCCGTCTCAAATGAGGACATGGCGGCAAGCTTCCCTACACCAAGCATCTGCTGCAGACCAAAAAAAAAAAAAAATAGAAGCAAATTTGCTGAAAAAATAGCTTCCCCTCCAAACCAGCTCACCCTGTTCAGTTTCTCGATTATTATTACAAGGGCTATATACTAAATGCACAGATTGCATTTACACAATCAAAAATGTACATGTATATATACATATATATCTCAGATTTAAAATATGGTGATGACCTGCTGTCATGCTTTCACAGTCTAATGTAGAAAAGGAGGCATATGTGGGTCGTATGTACATTAAAAAACCTTCAGTGCTAAGTCACTAAGTTTTGAAGCCCTCCCAACAGCTACGACGATGAACCGGGACCGTACAATAAAGTTGAAATCACACACAGGTTTGAAAAGCGGCTCTGAAAAGATCTGACCTATATTTACAAATACTGCTTTTAGCTTGCACGAGTGAGCTGTGCCTGTGACTCTGAAATGTACAAACACATGGCATGTTTATTATCAGAAAACGAGATACTGATCCCACGCTTTGAAATACTTTTCACAACAATACCTTCGCTATGCAGGCACTTAAGTGTGACAAATATAAGGGCCTTTTTCTGCAAAGTCCTGGTTAGTTAGCAGGAGGGCGAGTTATGTGAATGGGGAGGTTCACAATCACGCAGGAAAACACTGTCTTCTGGGTCTGAGATAATACCATTCATTTTTTTAATGCCTTCCCCATGTTCAGTAGGCAAATTAACTACCACCTGCAAGCCAGTGGGCAAACTGTTTGTGGCAATTAAATAATTTGGGAACCTAGAAATAAATACTAAAAAATAAACCAAGGGATACTTGTGATTCCCTCTTAGTCCAAAAGACATTCGTGGTGTCCAAGCAACTTTCAGATATGAAATAATGTTTTAATTTCTAAATGCTTTTCAGTTTTTTTTTCTCTTCAGAATATAACACACAACTCGACCTGACAGTTTAGTTATTATAACTTTTACAGTATTACATTAAATGCTGCACTTAAAAAACTCAGTTTTAACACAAAACTGTAATGTCTGAGATATTGAACCAATTACATTATCTATAAGTGCCAACAGTGTTATTTGTCATGCTGATGTCAATTGTATTTTTTTAAAGGGAAACATATCAACATTTATAATACAAAGTGTTCGCAGAAATACAAACAGTTGTGGGCTTGGATAGCAACCATGGTGGAACCCAGTTGAAATTCCAAGAAATATTCAAGTTGTCATTCAAAGTCATACTGTGTCTTAGACACCACCCTCTTACTGAACGGAAGTTCAATTTTTAATGTGTTTATCAGATTATGGAAAGCTTATTGGGCAATTTATGTGACGTGATTGGTTCATTTGGGGAGTTTAAAATTAAAGCTCTCAGCTGTCACAAAATTTAGAAGGGTCATCACATATAAGTGCGCATTCACTGCATGTCTCATTTTGAGTCCCATGGAATTTCCTATGATATTTTTATGAACTGTGTTTTAGTTCTTGCAGAACACATATATTTTAAGGATACCATTTTCTATTTTTAAAAAAGAAGCCAAGATTATATCAAAAAAGTATTACTTGAACCACAGAATAAACTGGTTTGGAACCAGAAAAATACAAAAAAACAGCTATAGATACATTGACACAGGACAATTAGGAATTTGGAAAAAAAAGACTTACTTTTTCCTCTCTGCTAATTTTCTTCAAATCTCCTTAAATGCACTTTTAGCGATATTTTTTAAAAGTTTACAAAAAAGACTAATTTCTTTCCTTTTTTTTTACAAAAATGATAAGTAGCAAGTTGTTGTGAACGACACAGGAGTTTTTGTTTTCAGTCTGTAAAAGTTCAATAACAAGTCTTTTTTTCACTTCACAGTCCATTAAATTGTTCCCCTCACTCTCGTCTTCTCGTAAACGTGTTGTAACAGCGTTATTTTTAATTTTGATTTCTCCTTGCTTAGCAGGAGGACTTCAAGCAAACTGACCCCAAAGTCTGTGCACAGTCCTCTCGTGTTCCCGTTTTTCTCGTGCAGTGTCTGTTTACTGGATAGACATGTAAGGCCAGTTAAAACTGCTGCCAGACAGTAACATATCTCTTATTAGGGTCTCTATAGGGGTTTTACCTACCAAGCGGACGAAAAAAAGTTGTTCTATGACCGAAGAAGAGACGGTACGGAGGGATGGCAGGCGAAGCAAAAGCTTTCCAAAGCGGGTGGGCTGGTTGGGGTACTGGCTCCTGACATACTCCTCCAGGGCACACTGGGACTTCTCCTGCAAACTTTCTACGTGGGCTACATCGGACAGGCCACAGGCATCTGAGGGAAAAAGATACAACATATGCAATCATCACTTTTGAAAGATTTGAAGGGGAAAAAAACAGTCATCAGGTGCGTTAGGGGTAAGTAAGGCAGTCATTTGACACACACAGGCCTGCTTAATTGAGTCTGAAGGCCTCGGTGGGCGCCCGAAAACACACTATTCACGTTCAGTGGAAACATTTTGCAGACATTCTGTTTTGTCCGAGCTGGGGCGGGCTTGGGGGACTGAGTAAGGAGGGATTCTACCGGTGGCACACGGCAAAGGTTCGAACCCAGCCTGCCAGCAGGGGAGGCGGCGGTGTAAACCCCCATTGTTGTTTAGGGGGGCTTAGCTACAAGGGGCAGCGAGCGGACTCCCTCCCCGGATTCACGAGGGGCTTCTCAGAAGGCCGATCAGCGGTTTTTTCCCTTTCTACTTTGAAACTGACTTAAGTGGCGCTTTTAAGGGGGTCTTGTCAGTTTACCCTATTCAGGGGCAGCCATGCACACCGTGATCTCTCTCTTCAGTTCAGCCGACTTTTTTTTCAACTGTATCCCCGATCGAATGTGTACTTTTTTAAAAATGTTCTGGTGGGTGGGTTGCGGGTAAAAAGAGAGAGTTAAAGGGAAATTGGTCGAGAAATATAAACAAAGCAAATAAGAAAGGGGCCCCCGTTAAAGCGGAGGCGTCTGGGCACAGCTCGCAGGCTGTGACCTGACTCGCCAGTGTGCTGCCCCGGCAGCGCCCAAACATGCCTGCTCCCACACCCTCCAACGCCACTGGAAACAGAGAAAAAGCCTGTCCTTGTCTGTCTTCTAGCCACCAACATTTAGGGTCCTAAGCGGCCTGAAGCATGTGTGACCCTGCTTCTTAAAACGCGTCGCTAACTGGGAGGCAATTTGCATACCCAGCACAGCAGGCCCTGTGCTTTCCAAACAACGCTAAATCACCCCTAAGCAACGCCAGGCTCTGTGCTGTCAGCCCTGGAAGGCTGTGCCAGCGAGGCTCCCCCAACCCCAGAGCTCGGCTAAATGCGAGCTGTTCCCGTGGAAAATGTCAAAACACAATGTCTGTTCTAAACTGAGCAGAGAGGATGTTTTAATGATTAACTGGACACAATTAAAAGGCGTACTATTTTTACATGTGCAAACAGTGTATACAAAATATAGCGCGATTCACAGTGCAAGAACGAGATGACGTCAAAGAAATGACCTGGGTCTTAACAAAGCAGGGGGAGTTTGTGAATCGCGTGTCCCCATAGCCTCTCACCAGTTCTTTTTCCTGATATCCGGCTTAAAAAAACTGCGATGAGCCATTGCCGTGCACAGCCAGGCCCTGCCCCAGTCACTGGGACGGCTCCTGAGGCCCATGATTCTCCCAAAGACCCCTACTGTAAACCTGGACCTGCCCCAGCGTTCACATTCACAGCAGCGACAGAGTGAAGGCTTCAAAAGGACTGCCCCGCGCCGATCATTTCTATCGGAAGCAGGGCTCGAAAGGGTACCCTGCGGCAGGCCTCATTACACAGCCCAACATCGCCGGATTTGCATACAACAGGATGTGGCCTCGGGTTTACTGTCTTGGGGAAGTACTATACAGCGCCTCGACTCGAAAAAATGTGGTGCTGAGGCGACAAGTGCCAGGTATCATCAAATAACCCCTGGTCAGCAGTTCCAGGTTATTTGGGAAGAAAACCGGCTTTGTGTTCAGGCACACAAAGGGCGTGTTAAAAGCGTCTTACATGTTTACAAAGTATTTCTGAATTATTCGACTTTTTAGAGTGCTCTTCAGTATGTAGGGTTAGACTATGAGGAATTTCCACATGATATGTGCACATCTTCAGTCCCATCTAGTGAACAAGTGAGTGAGTGCTGTGTGCGTGTGTCTGGACACACACAAACACATATGTGGATGGATGGATGGAAAGATAGATAGATAGATAGATAGATAGATAGATAGATAGATAGATAGATAGATAGATAGATAGATAGATAGATAGATAGATAGATAGATAGATAGATAGATAGATAATGGAATCTGTTCACAGCATGGCTTCCTCTTGCACTTCAGTGCAAAGGCTAGCGAATCTTTACATGTTATAGTGTTCCTTTCTAAGGGGATTTCACTCCAATAAACTCATATTATTCTGCGCACCATGGAGCGCAAAGAGCTGCAGGGATAAGGACAGGCCCTGCAATGAAATGACCTACGCCTGAATGTTTATTTTTCGTCAGGGAGTGCTGGGCGCCCAGTATAAGGCATGCCTGGGATTTGTTGCCCCTTCATGTTTACATTTTTACGATGGCCACACTGAGCTCTTTCGAAGGGCAGTGGTGGTGAATTAAATGCTGCAATACTAGTGTGCGTGTCTTTTACATGTTGTAGGGGCTGGGTATCCAGCAGACGCGATTCCCATTCTCTACACAATAATGTCTATATTTACAAAATGCCTAATGTACATGACAACTGTGGTAGGTTGGGCGCCACAGAACACAATTTATTATAAGTGGTGATTATTTAAATAGACATGTACTCTGTGCCAGTGTTTATTTTGCTTTTGCCTAAAAGGGAAACTGTGTGCTCGTATTTCCTTTAGAGGGGCGCACGTTCAAGGGCTATAAAGCGAGGACCTGTACACGGTATTTTCCAGAGGAGCACGTGTACAAGGTCAAGCTTTGTATGGGCATATGGGCATACCTGCCCTTTGGAGGGGCACTTTACATGGGCATTCTTTGGAGGGGGCATGCTCAGGGGCATGATTTAAACTGCGTGCGTGCACGGTATCTGACAGATGTGGCAAGCATGTACACGAATACCCCTTAGTGAGGCACACGGCACGCGGATCCGGGCCCTGATCCATGCACAGTGGTATTTGTATATGTACGAATCTGTTTTAGTGGGGACCTCGCGCATGCATGTCCTTTAGAGGGCGCACATGTACCCGCGTATTCTTTGCTGAGGACTCGAGGGCAGAACTATCTTTTAGGACTGGCATGCACAAATGTGTAATTGAGGGGATTAGGTGTAAACGTTTTTCGAGTTTAGGAGGCACATGTGCATGGTTGTCTTTTAGGGACAAGTGTTTCTTCTTTATGGATTCCTTCGCGGTGGTGTCCTTCAGATGGTCAGGAGTACACACGAGTCTTTTACAGAGATACGTGCACAAAGGTGATCTTTTAGAGCTGAAAGTGAACATTGGGACACATGAGCATGTGTGTCTTATAGTGCCGTCACATGCACATAGCCATGTGTGCACCTCAGGCGCGGCACGCGTATAAACACGTATGTTATGTTGTAGGTGCACATCTGTGAAGACGGTACATGTATACGATTATCTTTGAGGGGTGGTACATGTGCACGTTTATCTTTGAGGAGTGGTACATGTGCACGCCCGAGTGGTGGCACATGCTTATCTTGGAGGGATGGAACATGCTTATCTTTGAGGGGTGGTATATGTGCACGCTTATCTTTGAGGAGTGGTACGTGTGCACGCTTATCTTTGAGGAGTGGTACGTGTGCACGCTTATCTTTGAGGGGTGGTACATGTGCACGCTTATCTTTGTGGTGTAGCACATGTGCACGCTTATCTTTGAGGGGTGGTATAGGTGCACGCTTATCTTTGAGGGGTGGCACATGTGCACGCTTATCTTTGAGTGGTGGCACATGCTTATCTTTGAGGGGTGGCACATGTGCACGCTTATCTTTGAGGGGTGGCACATGTGCACGCTTATCTTTGAGTGGTGGCACATGCTTATCTTTGAGGGGTGGTACATGTGCACGCTTATCTTTGAGGGGTGGCACATATGCACGCTTATCTTTGAGGGGTAGCACATGCTTATCTTTGCGAGGTTGAAATGCTTATCTTTGAGGAGTGGCACATGCACACGCTTATGTTTGAGGGGTGGCACATGTGCACGCTTATCTTTGTGAGGTTGAAATGCTTATCTTTGAGGGGTGGCACATGTGCACGCTTATCTTTGAGGGGTGGCACATATGCACGCGTATCTTTGAGGGGTAGCACATGCTTATCTTTGCGAGGTTGAAATGCTTATCTTTGAAGAGTGGCACATGCACACGCTTATCTTTGAGGGGTGCAGGGTTGGAGCGTGCAGTCTAGCCCCCTCCCACAAGCCCGGGGTCCTTACCTGACGTGAAGAGCACGATGGCCTTGAGGCAGCTGTACTCGGCCGAGTCCACGTGCAGCGCCTTCAGCTTCTCCACCTGCTCCTGGAAGATCCGTATGTGGTCCATGAAGGCCACCACCCGGTCGGCGGACATGGGCGAGGCGTGCAGGCCGGCGGCGGCCAGCAGGGGCGCCACGTGCAGGGGCATGGAGCACTGGGCGGCGTTGAGCACGAAGAGCTCGCTCCAGGTCAGCCGCAGCAGGGCCACCTGGTCCGTGATCTGCAGGTCAGGGAAGAAGGGGATGTTGCGGGCCCACTCCACGGCGCTGAAGAGCATGCGGGCGGCCAGCTCGCAGATGTTCTCGATGCCCATGATGTTGTTGGGCTGCATGCACTGGCTGCCGAAGCGGGACGTGGGGTAGGGCTCGGCCCGCAGCAGCAGCGAGATATATCCGGAGAGGTAGGAGTGGCAGTTCAGAGGGTCCCCGTTGGTCAAGGCGAACTGGCCGTGAGTGGGCTGTGTGGGTGGCATTCTGCCCCTCTGGACGGCTGCAGTGAATAAAGAAGAAACTGCAGCAATTAATACCTGAATTGTGCTGGGAACCTACACGCAACAAACAAACAGCCTGCCTGCCCTCTGTGGCTGGAGAGGGCATTCCGACTTCTGCCCCCTGCTTTACAAGCATACAGACAAGCCCTGCACACACTGTCCCCCCAAACAGCACCACTCCCCCTCGACTAAACAGCCTTTCCCCCTTAAAATATATTTCTGCTGTGAATTATTCCCGAAAACACTTCCTGTTTCCCTATGTAAACACAGATCAATTTCCCACGGTCGGTGTTTCAATTCTCTTTTACGTCTTTTTTTACTAAAACAAAAGTGTTTTTTTTTCATGCATCACATTTCTTCGCAGCCGCGGGCATTAGCCACAACTGTCTGGCTGCGGCTACCTTCACACCCTCATTGTATTTTCTATACATGAAGCACGTCAAAAGGCAGAACAGAAAATAACATTCCGAGTTCGTCTCCACGCGCTGATCAGCTGCTGCCTGGCTGCGAGGCCTTTCTTTTTGCTTTCGCATTTGCATGGCGAGATAGACAGACAGTTAAGCGAGGGAAAGGGGGATTCTGCAGACAAAAGGAAGCGGGAGGGCGAGGAGCCAGGCGAAAAGGCTTTGGGGTGCTTGGGTTCAAGCTGGGCCCTTTGAACGCTTAAGCACAGTTACTGTTGCAAAAAGAAACCAACGTACAAAGAAAGCCCGGGCACTTCCCTCACCCTTAACCTACATAGCAGCAGAGCTGCTGGAACACGCCACGACCACTCTGGAAATTCCTTGTACGGCTCACGTTTCCCCCCACCCTCCCAGGCTAAGTTAGTATCAGTGCGACCCAACTTTGCTGCACGGTTGCTGGGTGCGAATCCACCCGCCACCTCGCAAAACGAGCCGAGCTGACGACACAGATGCATGTCGGGCGTTTAAAAATAAAACGGGATTTTAAAATGCAGGATCAGACAAAAGCCAAAGGAGGGGGCGAGGGGAGAGCCATGCTGGCTGCAGGGAGGGCGGGTTTGCCTGGGGTGTGTTAGGCGTGCAGTGCAAAGCTGACACATGGGCAGCCGGGCTGTAATCTGAACCATCTCTCAGCTCCCTTTTACAAGATGACATTCTCGGGCGAAGAAAGAGGGGGTGGGGTATGGATAATGTAAAAGGCGAGCGACAAAGCAAACCACTTTCGCTTCTGCTGTGGGTGTTTGCATGTAAACAGTGCTGAAACACACAGGGAGATAAAGCACTAAACAAAACGTATGCCAGACACAAAGGCAAGAAGGCACACACAAGGACAGCAGGAAGACAAACACAAGAAACACTGGCGCACAAGCGGAATAAAATACCGAGATAGGGTCAAGCACATGTTAAAGTGAAACCGAAAGGAACATGCTGATTACAGATGTCACTGGGAGCAGCGTGAAGCTGACTGTCTCCCCTCCCCAATATTGTGTAGAAAGTTAAGTTACCCAAACCTTTTTAATCTGCTTTTCTCTCCTCCCTGACTCTAAGGGTTTAAAGCAAACACAAAACCGGAATTGGAGCGGGATGGGGTGGAAAAGGCTGGAAAACAAATGAAATCCCAATACCTTCCCGTCTCATGCCCACTTTGAGGCACTTCTTGAGGCGGCAGTACTGGCACTGGTTCCGGTGGTGCTGGTCGATGGGGCAGTTCCTGTTGGCCCGGCACGTGTAGCTGAGGTTCCGCCGCACGCTGCGCTTGAAGAAACTCTTGCAGCCCTCGCACGTGAACTGCCCGTAGTGCTTGCCGCTGGACTTGTCCCCACACACCACGCACTCAATGTGCTGTTGTTGCTGCTGCTTGTCCCCCTGGCCCTGCTGGCTGGACTGGTTCGAAGGGTTGGACTGGGAGGTCGGGTTCGGGGGGCCCACGTGCCCCGGAGTCTGTGAGGCTCCGCCGGGGGGGCCAGGGGGCCCCTGCGAGGGCTGTGTTCCCTGGGTGACTGGCACATCGTCCTGGGGGTCTCGCCAGGCGCCGACTACCATTGCCATATCTCTGGGGCACCGTTTTCAAACTTCGTGGTCCACCTTCTTCTGTTAGGCTGGGGTGGGGTCCTCTTCCTCCTCGCCGTCCTCCCCCCAGGTCAGCTGGCAGGCTGTGGAGATGAGAGGAGCCCCAGTGCGGGGGTGCGAAGGCAGCAGTCAGGGCGAGGACCTTTCAGACCTGCTAAGCAGCACAGGAGGGCAGGAGGGTACCAGGGGGCCGGGTCCAGGACTGCGCAGCCTCAGCCATTCAAGAAAGCCATGAGCAGGGGAGAGCGCTTCGAGGGGTGCCGGGGGACGCAGCCCGCTCTCCTCTCCTCTCACTGGCGCCTCAGCCGTTCCTCCCTCAGCTCTGAAGTCCACGCGCACCGCCAGCCCCGGCTGCTTCTTCCTGGGAAGCGCTCAGCCTCGAATGGCATGCACAGGAAGGAGTCCAGCCTGGCGAGGATGGAGGGGGTGGGGGCATGAGAAAAGGGAGCTCACCACCGCCAGAACATCCTCCAGGCTCCAGTTAAAAAAAAAAAAAACACAATGCAAAAAATATAAGACAGGCAGAGAATGGAGCAAGGGGGAATCAAAGGGTTCCAGGATGCTAAGGAGGGGGCTCGGCGGCGGGCTCTGCGCTTTAGAGGAGCAGCCTGGCAGAGTGCTTTCTCTCCCAGCCGCTCACAGAGCTCTCTATATAGTGAACTTTGACACGACTGCTGCAACTTAGCACACGTTGCCATGGCGACGGCTCGCCTTATAAGGAAGGAGGCTGTGTTTGACTGGCCAGGGCAGCCGACCCTCCCCTCGCCAGCTATTGGCCCGGCTGCCTTGAGTGGCTGCTGACTGCCGAGGGCTGCCACGGAGCCCTGCCTGGTCCTAACGCGAGATTCTGCGTGCCTTGTCTTAGATCAGGACTGTGTTCACAAATAAATAAATAAACACAAAAATGTGCATATGTATTTTACATAAGTTATGTTTTTCACGTATGCCTCTTAGCAACGCCAAGATGCAGGCTGGTAGTGGCGGGGAGGGGTAACTGATAAAATACACTCTAACAAGAATCAGGTTGCCCATGCACAACATATATTGCATAAACAGCATTCATTTCAAGTGCATGAACCTTAATACAAACGTGTGTGCAGGGTCCATAATGGAGGTCTCGTGTCCCTCCGAACAGCCTGGGGGCAGCAGCCTGTGGTGACCCGCTGGCGGCAGGTGGGTGGGGTGAGAGGGCCAGAGGGCTCTCAGTGGAGTGACACTTCGCAGCAGAGGTTAGACCAAGTGCACGCGGGGGCAGACCCTTCTCTGCAGCAGTTCTCCGAGGCGGCGACTGCCACGAACTTCAAGGGGTTTCGGCCCCTTCACCAGGGAGCAGAGGTCCCTGCGAGGGATGCTTACATGGGCGGTGGTGCTTTCAGCCTACTTCATAGCTAAAATAAGCCCACAGGGGTCAGTGGGAAAGCAGTTTTGTGACCGTTAAGGACCCGAGGACCTTCAGTGGTCAAAGTCCAACCTAAATGGTGTGGTTGAAATGTCGAGGAGATGTATATGTCATGGTAACCAGGGCCTGTGCGGACATTTGTCAAAGTGATGTGGGACGAGTGAGGCACAGATTGTATAGATTGTCACAGGCGCATAGATAGATAGATAGATAGATAGATAGATAGATAGATAGATAGATAGATAGATAGATAGATAGATAGATAGATAGATAGATAGATAGATAGATAGATAGATAGATAGATAGATAGATAGATAGATAGATAGATAGATAGATAATGGGTGGATAACACAGCCCAGGCAAATATGTGTTCACTTTCCCTATAGTACAGCATTTATATGTGTAACATGCTCACTCACACATATTAATCGACATAACATATTTATAAAAATGTAGCAAACCTTTTTCTATTGCGTATCTAATTTCATGTACTTGTTTTTAACCTCTACTTAATCTTTCTTTCTTACTCCTACCCGACGTCCAGTATACTCCTACTCGATGTCCAGTATAATTCTACCCTATGTCTAGTATACTTCTACCCCTAGGTCCAGTACACTCCTACCCGAGGTCTAGTATACTGGTAGCCGAGGTCCTGTATAATTCTATTCTCGGTCAGAATACTCCTGCCCGAGGTCCACTATACTGCTACCCTAGGCCCAGTATACTCCTACCCGAGGTCCAGTATACTCCTACCCTAGGTCCTGTATAATTCTACCCTAGGTCCAGTATGCTCCTGCCTGAGGTTCAGTATACTCCTAGCCGAGGTCCAATATACTCCTACCCGAGGTCCAGTATACTCCTACCCGAGGTCCAATATACTCCTACGCGAGTTCCAGTATAGTGTCACATTGCCTTCTGACTGCAGCGAATATTATAAGTTAGCGATGGATTCACATGCGACTCTATATTGCATCACCGATGCTGACAGATGGAAACATGGCCACCTCCTGCAATTATACCATCTATAATATCACCTAGGCAAGTATGTAATTAAAAACACACACATGTGTGTATATATGTATATATATATGTATATATATATATATATATATATATATATATATGCATTACACACATATGTGTATGCATTACACACATAAATGTATAGTGCAATTTTCCTTTCCTGTCTTCCCTAAGCAAACTCCTATCAACCACTAAAACTGCTTTAATCCTTTATCCACTCATCCCCAGAGCAGCGATCACCGATATAAACCTCTATATTCGATTGTTATAAAGCCGAACAAAAACTCTTAAAAAATAAGGCTCCGTGAGCGGCGATGAGCAGCGCGGGACGAGGCACGCACGGACACGGGGTTAAAGCACGGACAATTCGTAATCACAGAACCTAAGCACTTTTAACCTAACCAGACGGAGTGTTGAGGCTTTCAAATGTTTCAGGGGGCGCCTCATCCCTTCATTCCCAGATTTTAAAAGTAGAAAGTGCGTTGTATAAAATATACAGACGCACGTCCAGTTTGCACTAGGCGTAGCCCGTAAAGGCCTTCACTAGGTCTCACAAGAAATGTAATATGAGGTAAAATAATTTTAAAATCAGTACGCGCCCCCTGACCCCCCTCCTAAAATGGCATTCGCTTCAGTTACAGAATAGAGCATATGAAAAATGTCCCAGTTTTTATATGAACACTTTGGAGCAGTCTGTACTTAAGTGACTGTTAATTGAATCATTGGCGTCTGATCACAGACACTACACAGCCAGATTTGTCAAATATAAACAGACACGTTTGTCAAATGTCTTGCAATGCTTGCCTTTATGACAAAAATCACCCCTCCATTGCTGCTTTTAATTCAGTATCTCTACACTGAGCCGTGGAAACACCGGCCGCTCGGGGCTAAAGGGTATTTAGTTGTCATGCTGAAAAAGGAGGTAAAGCAGAGAGAGCCAGGCCGTCAGCAGCAAAGCACCCTGCTCACAGAGAACACACGTCTTTATTCATCTCGGGTGAGGCGCGGCTTCTACGCCACACTGGGGTCTTGGCTCCAGTGTATTTTTGCAACCCTGTTTACTACATTGTTCTGTTATGTGTCGGGAAGTCTGGCCGTGGGAGGAAACTGCTTCAGCAGAATGAAGGACGCTGACTACCTGAACCGCAAATGGTGCATCACTGCTTCTGCTTAAGCAACGCAGTATTCAGGCTGCGGCGCTGTGAGTGGCAGGGCGTGGGTCAGTGCGTGACAGAGCGTTGGTAAATGCGTGGCAGGGCCTGGGTCAATGCGTGACAGGGCGTGGGTCAGACCTCTGGCTTCATCCCAAACCCATTGGATGCAAGGTGGGAAGTCGGGTGCCTTTGAGTGTCTCTTCTCAGTGAACCCAGACAGTGTGTGCTGCCCTCGCCCCTCCCCCACCCCCCACCACCACACTCCAGAGCGCCCCGAATAGTGGAAAGTGACTCCCATTGTGCGCCTCTGAACTTCCAAGTCAATGTCATTTTTACGCACTAGCTTGTGGTACTTTGAAAAGCACCAGGGGCTGTCAGGGCGGGATCCTCTGACACAATGTGCAGTACTAAATCAGAGACAAGGCTGTGGTGGGGGCGGGGGTGTAGAAATCTGCAGAAGGTTGGGAGAAGTACAGTATCTGTCTGCCCCCTAGTGTATGCCTCTCATCCGCCTCAAACTCAACTTCCAAAGGAAAAAAGCTGAATCTTGAATGAAAACGGCGTTTGCCTCGCCATCTATCTGGGGACAGGGAAGGGGGGCACTTGTGCACATCCGAAACAGTCCCTTTTCAAAGAATCTGGGGTCAAATGAACTTTTGTGGACATATGCAGGACCGTTCCGGACCGGAGATGCCCTTCTGTCTACGGCAGGAGTCAGCGTTCCGCGGATCTCGTGCCTTGCTGCGCGAGAAAGCCCGGGCTGGGAGGTAGAGAGGCGGAGAGGAGACAGCGCCTCCGACGGGGCTGCCTGCCTCCCAGCGCGGTGCACAGAGACCCCACACGTGCCCGCCACTGCCGCCCCCCGGCCGCACAGGTGAGTCCCTTCAAGTCGATTATCGATCTGGCGTTCGCGATGTATCAGACCCCCCCCCCACCCCACACACACACACCACAACCACGACCCCTCAACCCCAGCTTCACCCACCAGCACCCCACGCCTCACACAGTCTGCAGGGCTCCCAGAAGCAACACTCGTACTGCAAATATGAATGCTCAGAAGTGAGTCGACTTTTTGCTAACATCGCAGTCTCGAGGTAGAGCAGTTTAGCGGACTGGGTCCCGGCTCAGCTTCCTTGCATGCACCCACATATGCCCAGACCTGAAGTGCCGCGCACAATCGGAGCACTACCCGGCACTCGCAGGTGAGAAAATGAAGAGGCAACTACACGCACCTTTTAAGCTTCCCACAGAAAGAGTGGCCGCGCGCACTGAAGCACCAGAAAGGCGAAATAAGGAAAAAAGGAAAATTATAAAAGCAGACATACCAAAAACATATTTTCCTTGCTCCGCGTCCCACATGGCTTGCATCTTCGCTCTAAACTCTGGATAGCCCTTTTTTTAGTTGGGCAGGTGAAGCGTGGCTGGTGCCCGCACCTGGAAAAAGACGTGCGCCTTTTGGAAAACACACAGTCGTCCTTTTCTGTGTTTATTTAGGAGATCGCACAAACTGATCGGGGAGGGGGGTAGGGAAGTAAAGCAGGCGGCTGCAGCCTTGCAGGAAGGAGAGGAAAGGTGAAAAGAGAATCCCTCCAGCCCAGAGGGGGCTGCTTCCCGTGTGATATTTGGCACCCGGGCGGGCTCTGAGAAGGCTGGCGCTATAACTTTAAAAGCGCAGGGTTTCCAGGAGCTGCGCCCATGGCTGGCGAGGAATGCCTGCCGCGCCTTTAAGAATCCCCCTACAGCTCCCTAGGTAACAGATGCCGAGCACTGCTCCCGCCGCCCATAGCACGCCTTAGAAGGAAGGGAGCGCTACTCCGCTCTGCGGCGGGGCTGGCAGAACAAGGCAGACTTTGGGAGGAACCCTGCCCAGCTGGGGGGGAGAGAGAGAGAGAGAAAAAAAAGCTGTAACTTAATGAGTTTGGGAGACAGATGTATTGTAATAACAAGAGGCCCGCTGATGCAAGGGAACTGGGACCTGCCCGGGAAGAAAGTAGAGAGGCGCAAAATAAAGTGCTGGTGCCTGGTGCAGCGTTTACTGATGTAAGGAAACAACATGTTGACTATTAGGGTCTGCGTGTCTGTGCGTACACACACATATATAATCATACATATATATGTATTTCTGTGTTATATATACATGCATATGTGTGTATTTATATAAATATCCTTCCCATATACGAACGTGTGTGTGTTCTGTTTGTATACATACATATATATATATACACACAAACACACACAATCTGCACACACATACACGCATTTATATATATATGTATTGAAAGAGAAGCAGACACGCAGACAAGACATGCTGACAGAAGCATACTCAACACACATATGAATATCGCAGTTGCAAAAAATAAGTGTCTTTCCCTCTACTTTTCTTCCTCTCGCTTTCACACACACATTTTCTCTCTCTCTCTCTCTCTCTCTCTCTATCTCTCTCTCTATCTCTCTCTTTCTCCCCCTCTCTCCCTCTCTCTTGGTGCAAGAGTCACTGCAAAGCCTTCCTTGGGAGAGCCTGTTTTCGGCGTCACACCGCAGACTCCCTGGAGTTACCTGCCAGTCCTGCACATTGAGCTGCCCCCTGAAATCAGAACAATGCACACTAAAATCCCCAGTAACACCCGAGAACACACCGGCCTGGCGGTGGCAGTGTGGCAAAGCTTTTACCAATTCATTCTGCTTTTTCTAAGGGTAGGAAATGGCGTCTTTAATTTCTTTGAGCAAACTGTTGTGTTAGGGTGTGTGTCAGCCTTGACAAATGGTGCAGACGTTCTCCGCACTCCTTGTCCTTGCCTGTAATAGGAATTAAGTTAAACACACTTCTGCATGCTAATTGCATGTTTACTGGCTAATGGAAATTACAAATGGTTTTCGCCACCTCAAACGAGGACGGCGGCCCACGACGAGCCTGTAATTAAATACTTTGAGGGAAACATAACTCGCGGTATTGATCAGGCGAGGGTAAATCTTTTAACTGTTCATTAATACTGTAAATATGCTGTACAAGAAAGCTGCCATTGTTGTGGGGGTAATCAGTGCATGTGGTATGGACGAGGCAGCCCTGCTGCTGGAGATAACGTGTTCTGTCTGTCTCTTTGCCAGGGGGGACATTGCCGTCACAAAAGCCCCACACACCAGCCTGGCATTAATAATGAAGCCATGATGAAACGCACGTGGTGCGTCTTTAGATGTGTGCCCCCCCCCCCCCGCCTTTCCACCCCTACAGAGAGACGAGCGTCACTTTATAAACTATAGAAGTTCCATATATATTCATTGCATACAAACTTATATCTTTCACATATTTTATACTTGGCGTGCGGTGGCGGGACTTCTGTGTACTTACACCATAGAAGCAGTGCAAATCACACAATTCCTGTAAAAAATAAAATATATATATATATATGTATATACACACACACGTTTATATATGTGTATATCTACGTGATGTATATATAATATATATATACATACACAGACTATATATATATATTGAGAGAGAGAGAGAGTGAGAGAGAGATTAAGAAAGTGCTTTTCCCTGTCTTCAGCTGACAGAGTCCGTGTCCGGGAGCAGTTCTAGATCAGGTCTTTTAAACTCTGGCCCGACTTGTGACGATAGCTGCAACTCTGATCCCAGAGGTCAAAGGTGATCACGTTCCTACCCCTTCACAGGAATGAGAGAGCGGGGTTATGAACAGCACGTGCATTTCGTCTAGTCGTCGTGGAATCAGAATGTGTAAAGGTCCGCAGGTTCCGTTCGTAGGGGTCCGGGTTCGTCGCGAGAGGGCTTTGGTGAGCACATATCTCTTCCCAGAGCCTTTCATTCTGTGCTCAGGAATCCACAACGTCCCCGGGCTTTGTCTTAGAAGCAAAGGGGCCCTGAATGGTGCGAAAGGGAGCGAGGGGGTCGCTTCCAATCGATTTCGCTTGTCTCCGCGGTCTTCGCGGATCAACGCCCTTCAATGGACACGTAGGTGCTCTGTCAAGCACAAACTTGGCGACATTTTCTAACCGTGTCCTGACTCACTACAATATCACAATCCTACTGGGTGCGTGTGTGTCCATATAGACAAGAGACAACCCTACGCACAAGGATAGCTACGCACACTTGTAGGCACATACATGTATGTATACGTTTCTTTCATTTCTGTACATGCATATACGTGTACGCCTCTGTTTGTGTGCGCGTGCCTGCGCATCCGTTTACATGTCTACGGGCTTGAATGGAAAGCAAAACTTAGATATGAAACCCCACTCTCTAAATATTCATGCACTCTTATGTGTTCAATAAAAGCCCAAAACGGAGATAGGTTAGTGCATTTGGTGTGCGGCCTTCAGCAGACCATGCTAGGCGTGTAGGTATTCATACGTAACTAAGAAACTGTCATTAACAGCTGCTTAATTCACAACACGTTTTGGGTCCTTCAACCGCAAACTGAGGGCAGCAACAGTGCCCGAAAAGAGAGAGTGAAGACGAGACAGAATGACAGGCTGCCGCTGGTATTGTTTTTTTTACACATTCTGCCAACTCACCCGCCTGCAGGTGATCACTGCACTCGAGCACGCGCAGGTCTGTCGGGATAGCAAAGTTCGGATGAGGGCCTCCCCCCCCCCCCCCCCCCCCCCATCACTGCACTCGACTCGAGCACGCGCAGGTCTGTCAGGATAGCAGATGTGGGAGGAGGGACATCCCCTCACCCCCAGGGATCCTGCACTCGAGCATGCCCCGGGACATCAGCCCCCCAGAGGTCACTGCACTGGAGGACACACAGGTCTGGGCAGGTAGCAGAGGTCGGAGAAGGGACATCCCCCCCAATCACTCGAGCACCCGCGGGTCTGCCCCGGGACATTAGCCCCCCCAGGGATCACTGCAGGGGGGCCATGGGCGAGCTGTGTCCATGGCGCCAATATTCCGAGGGGCACATGTAGCTGTGTGCATTAAGGTTATGCCAACACCAGCGCCTTTCCCTTCTTGCTCTAGCCTTGTCTGTTCGCTTCCATCTGAAGTTCCAGTTTAAAATTGGTGCAGTCCTGCGTTATATTATGGTGGGTGAGGTTTTTAGCAGCCCTTTAGCCCCCTCCCTTCATCCTCTGACCCCTGCTGGCACACATCAACGGAACCACCATCTGGGTGAGGCAGCTAAGCCATGGGTGATTTAGGTGAGATGGGGGGGGGGG
This sequence comes from Triturus cristatus, assembly GCF_964204655.1. NCBI lineage: Eukaryota > Metazoa > Chordata > Amphibia > Caudata > Salamandridae > Triturus > Triturus cristatus. The sequence goes on along the minus strand of NC_140583.1, from coordinate 592,257,565 downwards.
GGGGGTGTTTGTGCTCAGGGGGGAGTCCCTGCTCTTCCAGGTACTGACCAGTGAACACAGAATGGGCCCCCGGCTGCCTCGTTTCATTCACTACCGTCAGGAAGTGCGCCACATTTGTCTCTTCCCACGCCCAGGGCACTATTTTAGCAAAGGCCCCAGGGATCAGTACATTGAAGCACGCGCAGGTCTGCCCAGGTGACAATGATGGGTGGGGGGCTGGGGACATTTCCACCCCCACACCACCCCACTGGGATCAGCTGGGATCGTGTGACCCAGAAACCAGCCTCCAGCAGCACCCTTTAATCGGTCTCTATTCCTTAATGGCTTTGAACGGGTGACTTCAAGCTGGAGGAGCAGACATGGACACCGGTCGATTATTGCTGATGGTTATTCGACCGTGTGAAGTGGAGAGAAAACAGCCGGCCTCGCAGACTTCCCAAGCGCTAGAAAATGCAAACACAGGTCTTTGAGGGCGAAATACTTTGATTTGATTTGCTAAAAATCTTATTAGGGTGGCACAAACCACCGGAGATCTTGTGTTTCCTATGTACACTATAACGCACAGGCCTTTGAGGGGTTAAAGGTCGATACCATTTTGAGTGACACCGAAGAAAAGTCTGGATTTTTCCAGATTCAAATAAACAGAGCAGCAACATAATAAAGCGCCACACGAAGGTCAGGGGTGGATTCGTTTCATCCCGCAGTGGCAAAGTGTAAACACTGCAGAACAGACCGGAAGCGGAAGTGATATGGTTGGTTGCGGGTGCGAGACTGTAAAAGGGGAAGGCAGTAGGAAGGGAGAAAATTGAGTGTTATGGGGGCACGGAGCAGAAAAACAACTGGCGTGGGTGGGAGAGACATGAATGACACATTGAAAACAGGGGTAACATGGGGTGCTTCTAACGTCAGCGCTGGGACAAGAGACACTGTGCATGGAGTGCAGGAGGGGGGCCGATGGGGGCTCGAAGAGGAGATGTTGAGAGAGAGCGGAGGAGGTACTGGGAGCGGAAACACTGGGGGAGTCCTTAGAGGTGGCACTGCCAGAGGGGCTCGGGGGTGGCGATAGATTAGTTGGGGGGCATGGGAGAGAGATTCTGGTTAAAGGGTGTCTAGAGAGGAGATATTTGGAGAAGGCTCCCTGGGTGAGGGGATATTGAGGGAAGGTCGGGAGAGAGGCTGGAGAGAGAGAGAATACAGGAAGAGTGGACGAGGTGTGAGGAGACAGTAGTAAGATGAAGGCGTCTGTGGAAGGGAGGGAGTCATGGGAGAGTCAGGGGCGTAATGCAGGCCCCCGCGGCGCAGAAAGGGAATCCTTGACCCCCAACCCTTCAAAGGGCTCCCATCTAGCCCAGAACAAATAAATATATGTGAGAAGGGAGTCTGGTAGTGGGGTCTTCGTATTTTGTATGGGGCTCCGCCATTTTCTGTTACACCACTCGAGAGAGTGTCTACTGTTGGGGCCAGCGTTGGAGAGGTGATAGGGGTTCAGGAAGAAGGGGGGCTGGGAGACGGGCTACAGAGAGAGGGGGGCTGGGAGAGGGGGGGGTCCTGGGAGAGGGGGGCCCTGGAAAAGGGGGACTGGGAGGCGGGATTCTAAGAGAGGGGGGCCCTGGAACAGAGAATATTGGGAGAGGGGGCCCTGGAAAAGGGGGACTGGGAGACGGGTTCTAAGAGAGGAGGCCCTGCAAGAGTGTATCCTGGGAGAGGGGGCCCTGGAAGAGGGGGAGTGGGAGACGGGTTCTAAGAGAGGGGCCCTGGAAGAGAGTATCTTGGGAGAGGGGGCCCTGGAAGAGGGTGACTGGGAGACGGGTTCTAAGAGAGGGGCCCTGGAAGAGGGTGACTGGGAGACGGGTTCTAAGAGAGGGGCCCTGGAAGAGAGTATCCTGGGAGAGGGGGCCCTGGAAGAGGGTGACTGGGAGACGGGTTCTAAGAGAGGGGCCCTGGAAGAGAGTATCCTGGGAGAGGGGGCCCTGCAAGAGGGGGAGTGGGAGACGGAATACTAAGAGAGGGGGCCCTGCAAGAGGGGATGCTGTAAGGGGGAGCCCTGGAAAAGGGGGACTGGGAGACGCGTTCTAAGAGAGGAGGCCCTGCAAGAGTGGATGCTGTAAGGGGGCCCTGGAAAAGGGTGACTGGGAGACGTGTTCTAAGAGAGGGGCCCTGGAAGAGTGTATCCTGGGAGAGGGGTCCCTGGAAGAGTGGGAGATGGGATACTAAGAGAGGGGGCCCTGGAAGAGGGAGCCTTGGAAGAGGGGATACTGGCAGAAGGGGCCGTGGAAGAGGTGATATAGAGGATACTGACGGGGGTGGGGTTGGAAGAGTGCGGACAAATTGCCGAATTAGCAGAAGTGGGAACGGCGTCATTAGAAGCAATACTGCAGGTAGGATTATAGTGCAAATGAAGCCGATAAGTAGACACCTGAAAGCGAGCCCGGACCAAGCGAGAGCTCCAGAGCGCCAATCAGAGAAGAGAAATGTGCACTAGAACCCTGGAGACTCTCCCGGTGTCTGAGGGGACAGTACGAGGAGAGACAGCGAGCCTCTGGAGACATGCCTGCGAGAGACAGTACAATGGATAGGCTGAAAAGAAGGTATTACAACACCGGAGAGACTGACAGAAGGAGCACTAAAAAGAGATACTTGCAGAGAGGCCGCGTCCAATAGGAGACCCGGCTTATGGCGCCGAGAAAGAGACATCCAGAGGAGGCGCTGGGGAGAGCTAGAGAGGGGAGACAGCAATTGGGAAACACGTTGTGAGAGTGGATATTAAGAGGGGCCCTGAGAGTGCCATTGGGAGGGGTTATTGAGGTTATTGACTCGGAGAAGATTTTGAAAAGTAGAACATTGAGAAAGGAGTACAAGATTTGTGGAACACACTGAGACAGAGAACGTTATGGAAGAATGGGAGACCCAGAGGCAAGCAGAGAGAGGGCTATGTCAGATACGTCATGGATAGATAGATAGATAGATAGATAGATAGATAGATATATAGATAGATAGATAGATAGATAGATAGATAGATAGATAGATAGATAGATAGATAGATAGATAGATAGATAGATAGATAGATAGATAGATAGATAGATAGATAGATAGATAGATAGATAGATAGATCAACTGTGTGAGAGAAGCAGAGGCAGGGAAAGTGAGAGGAGAGACGGGGTGACAGGGAAAGAGAACGTAAGAGGGAGATACATGAGATGGGAAAAGAAGAGAAGAGAAAGAGTGTGTGAGGGAGATTGAGGTGGAAAGAGCAGTAGAGTGAGTGAGGTGGGGTGAGGCTAGGATGGCGAGCTGAAGAGGGAACTTCGAGAGACTGGTGTAAGGGCGCGGAAGAGGGAGAGAGGGAGGAGTGGAGCTACAAGTGATGGAGACTGTAGGAAGAGAGCCGCGTCAGAGCGTGTGCTCTCTTGCGTGCGCTCATTACTGAGGTGTTCGGATGTCAGCAGGCCGAGGCTGTGTAAACACAAGTGTGCCCGGCCTGGCCCTGCCGGTGACACTGGAAGACGGATCGTGCGCTAGAAGTGGCCCCAGAGTGTCCTTAAAGCAGCCCAGGGGCTCCCCGGACAAAGGGGCCGCCCGCTGGGGCGCTATTGATCGGCCGAGGGGCCGGGGATGTCAGCACACTAAATATTTACTGATCACACACTCAGGGCCGCCACGTACCGCGCCGCCGCTGTGAGCGGGCGGGTAAATCATTCCATTAGTGTGCATCAGGCGCAGCGCACACTCTGGCCGAGCGGGCTATGGGGGGCGTCTACTGGAGCGACTGTAAGAGCAAAGAGTCGCAATAGGGCATGCAGGGGCTTCGGGAATGGTATCTCCCGGAGACACGAGAGGTACGCCTGCATCAGACTCGAGAGGAGCGGCGCAGGCGCGGTACGAAGGGCACCTACACATAAATAGATGTGCGTAGAAAAACTGCGGATGCACTCAAACAAAAACAAAATGCCGTACTACCTAGATATGTGTACGCACGTGCCCCCAAACATCTATACTTTTTTGTAATGCAGATTTATGTTGCGCAAACTCAATCCAAGGTATTGGGGGTCACTTTACATGAGCACCAGTTACGTTACACAAGGACACGTTATTTTTTTATTTTTTTTTTGGTATGCAACGTGATTTGCCTAGAATCACAGGATGCTTAGCCGACGCCGAGACTTGAACCTGGTTTCCCCAACTCCACAGTCGGCAGCTCCGGCCATAAGGCCACATCCTCACATCTACCTCATTAGAATATACGTGTAATAGCAGCACTATTATGCTTCTTGGCCCCTCGTTTGACAAGTCCCTCTACGTGTGAACAAACCTCCGCCCGCACATCTTTTGAAAGTAAACCCTATTCGCTCCAACTGTCGTTTGCAATGCGTCATTTGAGTGAATATATTCTGCAGATGTGTAACCATCACCATGTGTAACGCTGGTTGTAGTAGTTCCTCACCTCTACCTTGTTATCTGGGATGTCTGATCTAATGTACTTCACTCTATTGTAAAGCGCCCTGACACCTCTGGGTACAGTACCCGCTACATATAAGAGCATACACAAATAAACAGAGTGTTATATCCGTACGTGCAGTGTGTACAATGTGGGGAGCTGGGTCACAAGGCACCCGAGGCGGCCCCTTTGGTGAGGCATAACCCCCACCAAGTATCATGGTGCATAGCATGTTGTCAGTCAGCCTGCATGCATGCTTCACACCATGCTAGTTTTGTGAGTAGACCGTAAATAAAGCCGTGCCGTTGACTGCAAGCACAAGTTATAAACAACCTTCTTTAAGTGGACACAGAGCTCGGGGTTGTAGATGTGTGCACGGGCACATCATGCCATTAAGAAGGCCTTGTGACTTGGGCCCTGTTGTGCCCCCTTAGGGGCGTCGCGGTGATCTCGCTGCTTAGTTCTATATATGATCACTTCAGTGTGGGGAGGGGTCACGCTGCCTTCCCCTCCCTCAGCAAAGGTAACAGATCGGAATTCCCTCACCCGAACAGCACGTGTGGTTTATGCCATGGTGTTTTTTTTATGTAAACTGTTTACAAACAACTGTCTTTAACCGCGAAAAGAATTTGCACGTTGAGATAAAATCACAATTATTACCGATTGTGAGCATGGCCATGTTTGTTTTCTTGTGTTAAGTGATTCTAGAGTGGAATCTGTGAGGCATGAAGTAATGTTCTGTTTCAAATTAGTTACGCTCTACTACGGACATGATATTTGAATAGCACCAAAAAGTGCGTGAATCTGTGTTTATTGTGCACTTCTTTCAAATAACGTGTTTTGATTCTTATTCTTCACCAGCAGGTCATAAATAGTATGTGTGCGATGTGCAGTGAGAAATGTCAGTGTGATTTGCAATTTACTACCCTCGTTGAATGGGTGCCTCGTGCCTTCCCTCAACAAGGGTACACAATAGCATATTACCTCCTGTGCACCCAGAAATATGGTTTATGACATGCTATTTTTTTTTATATACATATATATTTAAATATATTTAGCCAAAACCAGTATATAAAGGGATAACATCCTTTTGGGTAGGCCTCGTGGTGATTAGCAGAATCATTTCCCAGCGCAAAATCATTGTATTTGTTATGATATGTCACGTTATGCAGATTTGTCGAACACACCAGCACTTCGGGGGGTATCCCGTCGATGAACATTAAAATGTTTTATTAAAACAATTACACATGAAATAAATGATATGACATAATCCATATATGAGATGAGCAGAGTATAATGGCCCCTTGCTCCCGCCTGAAATAGGAAAGTAGGGACATATTTCCGAGTTATTTGCATGCCTCGATACCGGGTGTCAGGCTGGATGTCAGGCGAGGAACACGGGGAGGAAACACATACAAAACACACTGATGTGCGCAAAAGAAGCGCGAGGCTTGCAAGAAGAGTGAACAACACTAACACAGGATGGGGACAGAGCCCCTCGGAAGCCTCCGTGCGCGTGGAGCCGCTGCTCCCACGCAACGAGCGGCAGGGGCGGTGGAGCCCACCATGGCAGCCCGCGTCTGGTGTAGGACAGAGCGGGGGATGCGCGCTCCGGGCAGGGGCGGTGGAGCCCACCTTGGCAGCCCGCGTCTGACAGAGCGGGGGATGCGCGCTCCGGGCAGGGGCGGTGGAGCCCACCATGGCAGCCCGCGTCTGTTGTAGGACAGAGCGGGGGATGCTGCGCCCGATCTGGGCAGGGGTGGTGGAGCCCTCCATGGCAGCCCGTGTCTGGCGTAGGACAGAGCGGGGGATGCTGCGCGCTCCGGGCAGGGGCCGTGGAGCCCACCTTGGCAACCCGCGACTGGTGTAGGACAGAGCGGGGAATGCTGCGCGCGCGAAGGAGATTCGGCGGCCAGCGTACGCATGCTCATGTCCCCGCTGGCATGGGTCTTGCACCTTTGAACTTTTAGATTCGCTTCAAGTGGACATGGAATGTATTGTCCATCAGAGCGGAGGCCCTGCATGTATTTAAAAAGACTGCTGACATCTCCATGCCTAGCCTTCTTTTAAGCATGCCTGTGTGTCGTCTGCATTCTCTGTGTGTGCATTTTTAGTGTCAGTTCAGTCTCTCTGTGCACATGCTCATTTGGGAGACGTGTGTGCGTTGCCTTGTGTAGATACGTGCGGGTGTACTGAACACCGTTGTTGTGTGTGTGCGCATCTCCATTTGGGATCTCTGTGTCTGTATGTGGCACACACCCTTTGGAGACACCGCGTCATTTGAAGGCTTACCATGTTTATATACCACTTGGAAATACCCGCGCGTGCACAGCTCTGTTCGAAATCTGACTGGTTCGGTCTTCGGAGAGTGTGCCTGCGCCTACCCTCCCCGCCACTAGAGGCCAGTGTGGGCCACTCCGTTTATGATGTCTGTGTGTGCATCCCCGTCTTAGAACTGCGTGTGCATCCTCTCCCTCTCTTGAAACCTGCGTCTTGATTCCCCTTTTCAGGACCGAGAGTGCAATCCATTAGAACATTTCTCCATGCATGGATTTATATTTGAGCATTGCTGTGTGCATGATCACTTTTGCGCGCGTTCTTCCTTTTGCATATCTTAATGCATTCTCACTCTGTGTGTACATTCTTAGTTTGGACTTTTAAATGTGGATTTTCCCTTTGATGAATATCTCTGTGGATTTTCAAATTGGAGGTCAGCGCGTGCAGACCCTTCTAAGCATCTAGTCCTACATTCTAATGACACGTTATTGTGTGTACTCGACTAGCCCCCGCCCCCCGCCTACCGACAGATATGTGCTTAATAGCTTCTTTTAGCATAGCTTCAAGCAGGTGGACTTGGGACTACTTTAAACACCCCGGGTGGCATGCCCCAATGTTCATTGTGGCCTTGAGTCGAATGCGCACTCTTTAAACAGGCATGAAATGTCTGGATGAACTTTTCGGCCATTTGTAAATTCCCCACTGGAGTGTTCCACCTCGTTGTGCAGTATCAGAGCTCGTAAAAATATGCCCTGTATGGCGGTGTGACTGAACATTTCCTTTGAAAAGCCTCAATGCGGACAACATTGCCCACGCTAGAGGAACGACGTCACCCATGTAGATGTTGGCATGGACGAAGCTAATGTGCATCAGTGCCAGGTTCCCCCGGCCACGCCGGCCACTTGCCAGTCCTGGGTTTTCAGCCAACGGGACTTGGATGCTGGGATTCTTAGCCAATACATGGAGAGGAGAGACTACACATCCCAAAATGCAAAGTGCTTGCTAAAACGTAAAAAGTTTTGAAAGTTGCAAGTGACTATTGTTTATTGCTTCATTTAGCAGCCCAGAAAGGAACGTAGCTCAGAAGGGTTGAAAGTAGGGGTGGGCGGAATTTGCGGAATTAACCTTCGCAAATTATCGCGAGAATGTTTAAAATTATCGCAAACAAGCAGAAATATCGCAAAGATGCGGAAGTTTTTTTCCGGCATGTTCGCGAGATTTTCTGCATGGTTGCGGGTCGCCAACTTACCCATGTGGTTGCTTGCGGGCGCGGCCATCTTGTTTTGAGTTGTTCTCGCGGTGCATGATCGCGAGAAGAAAGACGTGATCGCGCGACGCATGACGTCACTGCGGGCGCGAACTGTCGCGAGACAGCGCAAATGGCTAAAAACAATACAACATCTCATGGAGAACGCGACCGGATCAAGAAAACTTGTCGGCGAACGCAGGGATTCAGGTAAGGCGATCGCGCGCGCGCGAGAATGTATCATTTTACAGCGCGAGCAAGAAACAAATTATCGCCAAGCTGCGGAAACCGGAATTTTTGACATTTTCGCGCTCTCCGCGGAACGCAAAAATGTCAAATTATCGCAATTTCCGCGAACGGAACGAAATTTTTGCCCAGGCCTAGTTGAAAGTCCATTGCGTCTTACGAACTAGTCTTGGAAAGTTGAGTTAGAATTTCCTTCTCAAGATGAGGATAAGACAAGGCCCCCGTGGTAATTAATCTGATAAACTGTCATTAAGCGCCAAGAGGCCATTCAGTTCTGGTTTGCGCTGTCTAAACGGGATTGTCACATAAATAAACAGGGGGACTGGCATGGCAAGTACCCATTAATTCAACGTTATCGTTAAATGCCCTATTAAATAGTCCGCAACTTTTCATCTCAGTTGCAATTCTGGTTAATATTTTCTATGTGTAGCATGTCCTCGAAAAAAGGGTAGCTTGATCTGTCACTGAGCAGGCGGAAAGGTTGTGCTGTACCTGAGCTTAGGGCCGCCAGGCTGGGCAGGAGTAAACAAACTCCAAGAAGGGAACCAGCTGCAAACAGTCAACTGGACACTCTGGATGGGAAAGTGACCTCTTCCCCTCTCCCTCCCACCCCCCCAGCCCAGAGCCGCGCAGCAGAGGCTCGTGCGCCTCGAGCTGTCAGAGGCAGGGGAGGGGGCATCTTGCCCCGAGGGAGCAGGCAGTCAGACTAACAGAGACCAGCGAACAGTTTTCACAAGATGAAGTCCTTTGGAAGGAACGATTTTGCTGGAGATTGTGTACAGGTGTGAGAACGTGACATCTCCCCCACCCAGAGAAGCCTGCCGCACCTCCGAGCCAGGGGCTGCCCAATGTAACTCTAAAGCTCCAACTCGGGGCACAAGTGAGGCGTCAGTGGAGGTGGGCGGGGGCGCGGGATCATTAAAAAACGTGTGCAAGGAAAGGAAGGGCTGTGTGTGGGGGGTTGTAAGCAGGCGTGATAGGGAACGTGCATTGTTTGTTACTATTTACAGCGACAAAAGAAAAAGGTGGTCGTGGCAAGTTTCAGTTTTAAACAGTTGTCTAGGTTGCGTATTTAACTCCAGAAATTCTCCGTGTTCTATTTTAATTTACAGTACAAATAATACTGTCTGTTTTCAACAGCACACCTGTCTGTTCTATTCGCTGTAATTGCCAGTGTTACTGTCATCACATGCATTGACTCCCAATCAAACGACCTGGGCAGTCTCAATTGTTCTCGACACTTTTCGAACTCTTGAATTGCCAATGATGTAAGATCGCTGAGCCACCTTGCCAGCCCTATTGGTCACGTCGAAATCAGGAGTGGCATCTTTATGTAATTACATGTCTGCTTGGCTCAATAGTTTGTTTTATTTTGGACAGCTGTTTGATATTGGTTGGGCAGGTATAGTTGCTGCTCCGCCTGTACAAGGAAGCAACAGATTCGCTGCAAGAACACGTCCATACTTCCGGTCTCGTGACCTATCACCTTCCCAGCTAGTCAGGAAGCTCGGTCGTGGGATTGGAAATGGCGCCAGGTGGAGTGCGCATTAACTACACACGATGAAATTTCATGCTGCCGACAAACTTCGACCTGGTAACTACCCAGGGCAAAATATGTAATCGTCGAGATGTGCCAACAATTAGCTTTTAGGGAAATATCGCTACATCAAGAAAAAAATACAGACCCACAAACAAATTTCGGGAGGGTATCTCAGCCCTCCCGGCGCGGTCAAAGGACATGACACAAATACACCATTATATACTTTTATTATTGGAAACGATTCCAGCTACAACGTGCACCCCTTCTATTAAATGGATTGTCCTAGTCAGGTGTTTTGAACTTTAACACAGATGGTTTCGAGCAAATGTCAGTCTCTTCTGCAGAGCTCGGAGGGCAAAGTGCCGTCCAATCTGCATAAACTCAGGTATATATTGGAGGAGGCGGAGGAATGCGTCTGGCAGTAGCGGCACTTGCACAATTGAGCCAGCCATTCTTTCAGACCCGGCTGACCCACTCGGCGTAGTGTGATCGTCGGCAAATTACCCCTGCCACCTTACCGTTTCCCGGACAGCATGGGAGGTTACGCAACTGAGCCGTGCGCTGTGCAGAGGCGGACTCTTTCTTCCTCAGGTAAAGCATGCCCGCTTTCTTAATGCATGTGTATGTTTTACTTGCGCTATCATTGTGCATTGCGAAACTGCACGCACGCTTAGCGTCCAGAAACGTTTCTGTGTGGACTGCCATTGTTCAGATGTGTCTGCTGTGACAAGACACGGTGGGGCAGATTTATGAGCCCCTTGCGCCACTTTTGCGTCACTTTTCCCATGTTAAAAGTGACGCAAAAGTGGCGCAAGGGGCTCATAAATCTGCCCTGGTGTGTGTGTGCCAGGGAGCAAACATTATCCTAAAACTGTACTCAAAAGATGACGTTCCCGGTGTGCGAGGAGTGGAAAGAGAGAGTTTTGTTTGTTTAAGTGTGAGAGAGAGTGCATAGGCTGGATTTGGGAAGTTAGCCATCACCTCTCCAACTCTGCCTCAATCCCATGTCAAACAAACCTGCAGCGAAATGTTTCACGAATAGCAAAAGAAAGAGTCCATTTTTACAAGACTCCTTTTGCCCACTGACAGCCCACTTTCACGGACTGTGAGAAAGTTCACATTTTCATTGCTTTGACATTTTCAGAAGTTTTACGTCTCAGGTGACACAAATCCGTTTCCGAACTCCCCTTTAAGAAACACAAGCGGATGCGCCCGCTCGCTTGAAGTCCGTCCCCCCCCCCCCACATCTTCCCCCCGTCAGAAATCCTGCAGCCCTGACCTGTGTGCCTGTCGGCGGTACGACGGAGCACCCGCCATCCCACCGAATGCTCAACACGCTGCTGGAGCCAAGCCCCAAATAACAACACGAGCGAGCTTGTTCGATCCCACGCCGACACCGCAGGGCTGAAAACTATAAGTGGGGACCTGCTTGAAAACTCCGGGACGGGCGTGACATTCGACGTCCTGCACGTTTGTCACGCAGAGGGGAATGCTACTCCCTCAAAGGCAGGAGCTGGTCAATTGTTTTACTTCACTTCCGAGTGCCAAAGATGAATAGTACTTCCGGGATTCTGAAGCCACTACAGGTGAGTCTTCGCCTGTGACAATCCGTGGGTGTGCAGCGGAAGAAACCCATGACCAGCATTTCACCACAACAAGCTGGCACCAGAACAAACATAACCATTCACGGCATGCTGGTACTTTCATACCCAGGCGCATGCCACCTTTGCCCTGTGTAGCCGGCCCGATTATGTCAGATGTACACACAAGACTGAATGCTGCGGTGCCATTTCTCGCCAGGGAGTTATGATGCCTGCTGTCCACATAGCACACAGAGTTCTGGCAGAGAATCGCATCTGAGCATGAAGTTTTTATCCAAGATCCAGTACCAAAAAGTGCACAAAGTTGTAAATAAAAAAAAAGATAACAATAGGATTGCTTTCTGTTTGCGATGAATGCATTCTATGAAATGAACATGTGATGGCTGCTTGCAGTTTTCAGATCTAAAATAGTCCCTCAAGCCATGGAATAATACATTAAATAATAAATTGAGGTTAGAGAGAAATGCTCCTATAGGTGGAACCAAATCACACTGTATAGTTTAAACATGGAAAGGATGTATCATTCTGGCAGCTCTGCTATCAAGCCAGGCATAATAAACTATTGGCAACATTCAAAAGGACATGCCTACAAAGATTTGGGAAGAGTTCAACTAATGTGGCTCATAGGGCCTCGCCTAAGATACAGAATTCACCTATTGTGTCTGCTACTTGTGCCTCCCAAAACATCAGAAAATAAACCCAAGCCACAGCCAGATGTTCTGGACACAAGGAAGTGTGTGCCATGACTGTAAAAAAGCACTGGCAATGAAATGAATGGCATAGGCAGCAAGTCTGAATCTAAGTTATTGTGATCATATTTATTGTCATTAATAATTCCTTTGTCTAGCCCATCACCTGGTGTTACCTAAGAGCACGTTAAGAGAAGTGGGAGACTGCAGCCATAAGAGTAAAGCTTGTGGAGAAGGCAGAAGTCTGTAGAACTTCAGTGAAAGGGTAATTCCTCAAGCATCCACTGTAGGTAGGATGAAAAAGTCATGCAAATTACTAGGGGTGGGTGGAGTTACATAAATACTCTGCGGGATCCCGTGGTGATCTGAGAGTGGGCAGAATTTGGCAGTCGCACTGCTCGCACTGATTTTTACCGCCGGGAGCTTGTTCCACGCTGTAAAACCTGCACAAACTGCACCATGCGGTGCACCAGAGGGCACTGCGTATTTCTACTATTTGCGGCATCTTTCCAAACCGGAATGGTCGCGACCTGCCGCAACCACCCGCATTGAGAAAATCTCGCCGGGTGGCGTTATAGCGTCTGAAAATTCGCGCTGGGGAAAAAACTTCCCCCACACAGCGGTTAAAAAGGAGAGGGCAAAACTCTGCAAACTCTGCTGACGGAGTGGAGTTTATCGCCCACCCTTACAAATGATTCAAGAGGTGTGGCTAGGCCTTGTCTCGGGTACCAAGGGTCCAGTATTAGGAATCTGACCATAGTCTTGATGAGTGCCGGACTTCATTGGGGTTGTTTATTGCTATAATCATTAGGACAGAGCAAAACCCGATGGAGAACATTACAACTAGTATGGTGTAAAGGCAACTACTTTGTGGTGTGGGTTCTTAACAGGTTCACAGATACAGAAGTGACTCAGCTTGAATTTGTTGACTAGGAGATCTTTCAAGTGTCACAAACCAGCTCTCCTGGTTCACAAACTTCTTTGGCTTTTCCTTTTTATTGGGGACCGATGGGTGCAGATGAGATCACTGCAGTCCCAAGAGGTTCCGTGCCATACACATAGACCAGAGTATAAATAAACCTTACTCTACCTACAAATTCGAAAGTCAAATATGAAGCTAATGAACTGCCTGTCTTGTTTATCAACCAGAAGTTCATGGGACAGTTTTTCATGTAATTGGGGAGTAGCCACGTTTGCCACATGTTTTACTAAAACACGTTGCCAGCCCGTATGGATCTAAAGTTCGTAAACTAAACATGCCACAGGTAGTGAGGAACAGATGTAAACACTTTGCAAAGATTCACTGGTCACCTTTTAGTTATTGATTGTTTCAGCAACTAGTACTAACTCGGTGTGACTTACATATCGTTAATATTAATGCCCTTGGTTGATGAAGCAGGGACGGGCTTTTATTTGCAGCATGAAAATCATCTGGCTTAATATAAATGTAATTCACAAAGGTTGGTCAAAATGTTTTCATTCACTATTCAAGCGAATTAATGTTACATCACAGACACAGTCTCACAAAAGCAGTTATTTCAAAGAGGGCAAAAAATCAAAAAAACATTTACTTTTACTTTTGGGTATGTTGTTATTAATTTTACATTTGTGCATAGATTTCAGACAGTTAGTGCTCAATACTGTCCCAAAGGGCCGTTTCTTATTGTAACGAGGCGCTTCCAGGGGTCAAGTGTGAACCCACTGACAGCAAACTAAGGATCAGTGCTGAGATATATCTGGGTTCCCAGAATGAAAGAGCCACACCTTTTAGAACTAGAAGAGTTCGCCTGTAGGATTTATTATTCCAACATTTTATGTTTTACACAATATATTGTATTCTTAGGCTTGGAAGGGTTAGCCTTAAACAATGGGTGTTTCCTTTGCTTGTATGCAAGATATGATCTTTAATTGACAGTGAATACCATTTTCAATAGATCCTGTGAATGCTATGTTTTCTTGTGTAAGAAACCTTTGCATGGCGCTGACAGCTCTTTTATTTGAGTCCATTCAAAGGCTGCTTGTATATGAAGCACCTTGTAGCATAAATGTCGTGAGTAGAAAGAGTAACAGATTAGAATACAAAAAAATCGTGTTTTAAAATGACAAAATAGCAAGATAGTACTGTGAAAGAATGTGCCCCAATGAGGTGCAACACTTCCCATTTCGTACCATGTCATTGAAGATCCCTGCCATACTCTGATCGTCCACCAAAGCGTAATGGACATCGAGGAATGGGAAATATCATTTCTGTGTAAAGAACTGTCTAAGGTGAAGTGCCATGACCGAGATCGCCCAGTTTGTCCTCTGGTTTGCCCGATCCACGAGAGAGCACAAACAGTAATGTGCAGAATGCCTGAATTAATCTCAGCCATTTGTAATGACTCAGGGTCACAGCCTAACCTATGATTGTTGAGCGCATCTGTGGCATTGCAGAGAGGAACCGCCCAAATGCAAATCAGTCTTGTTCCCACCCCAATAGGGACAGATAATCTTTGATAACCAATAGGCAATGAAAAAACCTTTAATCTTAGTGTGCCGAAAAAATCGCATGGAATTGGAGGAAAGGGCATAGAAACACTTTTGGAATTTTAACACAAAAGCAGGTGAATAGCAGCACGAAAACACAACACACAGTAACAGATTAATAGGACACACAATAGTACAACGAAGCAGAAGCACAACTCCATACAACACAACAGCACAATACAAAATAACAATACAGTAACACAACACAAGCAGCACAGCAAGACAACACAACAAAATAAAACACCACAAAAAATAGCACAAAGACAAACTAACAAAACAAGAAAATCGTAAACTATTGTTGAAGAAAATTTTCTCAAGTGAATTGAAGTCTGAAAGGGTTTATTAACAAAATAAACAACATTATTCTGTGAATCACAGAGTCGTCGGCCAAGGGTGCAGCCTGCACTGGTGAATGGAGAAAGCTCTTTGAGCAACAACAAAACACAAATTCATACACTCATGCTTTTAAGTTTCAAATAAGGTCATGCGATTAGTTCTTAAAATACACGGTGGTGTCTAGGTTGTACTCATGAGAACAAGTAAAAGGCTTTCAAATAGTAACACGAATGTGCAAACATTTCATCTTAATCTTCCTTTCTTAACTCACAAGCCAAGAGGTGATAACAGCACATTCGCTTTCTGTGGGCATCTTTCGCATGAGCAACAGAACGTGGTTGAATAAAGTTATGGTTATTCTACCCACTTTTACATGTTCCACATAATGCAGCACATTACAAGAACACAGCCATACTCAAAGAGGTGACTGGGAATGGCATTTTGCCATAGTCAGTGTGGTGTGGGTGGTCAGTGTGGTGTGGGTGCATGGTCAGTGTGGTGTGGGTGCATGGTCAGTGTGGTGTGGGTGCATGGTCAGTGTAGTGTGGGTGCATGGTCAGTGTGGTGTGGGTGCATGGTCAGTGTGGTGTGGGTGCATGGTCAGTGTGGTGTGGGTGCATGGTCAGTGTAGTGTGGGTGCATGGTCAGTGTGGTGTGGGTGCATGGTCAGTGTGGTGTGGGTGCATGGTCAGTGTAGTGTGGGTGCATGGTCAGTGTGGTGTGGGTGCATGGTCAGTGTAGGGTGGGTGCATGGTCAGTGTGGTGTGGGTGCATGGTCAGTTTGGTGTGGGTGCACAGACTGACAGAAGGCGAGGCCCAAGGTCTGTATATAATCTGCTGAGGAGGGATACACCAGGAATTATAAATCACAGGATAAATGCCCTAATCATTGTCTTTGTACTGTCATGAGTACTATGAAGTTTTCCTCAAGAAAAAATGAAAACGTATTTAAAATAAACATTAATTTACTTTAAAAATAATCGTACATCACCTGTGTCCAACCACCAAAAGTCATAGTTTTCAGTGATCTGTTTTTATGATTGTCAATTCTGTTGGTGCTACAAAACTCATGGTGCATTGAATTATGTGAAGCACCCTCTTTCCATCAAAGTGCAAAAGGACCCACCCCCCCAGTCAATTTTCTTTTTTTGCCTTGTGTTTGGTATAGTCATTGATGTTCAATTGTCATTAGGTAATTGATATAATATAAGAATCTTCTTTTGGTCGACATGTTTCAGCCTTGTAATTAATTGTGCTGGTCACCATCAAGACTTTGAATCTGAATGTGTTAAAATATATTTCATTGCATGTGATTATATTAGTGATTAACACTATTAGAAACCAAAGCAATGGTCGATAATTCTATAAAGGTGAGTTTGTTCATTCCTGCACCAACCAATGCAGTAGAAAGAGCCTCTCATTATTCATTCAATATAGAAAGTGCAAAATGTATTTGTGGGATTTCAACATATAAATTTCACAAGCACTGCAGCAATCAATGTTGAAAAATCATTCTCTCAATGTTGCAGTGCATTCATTATTTTAGTTTCTTACTTCTATGAATAAATGAGGGCACGAAGAGAAAGGATGTTCGAACTATATGCAGCAATTGAATGTAGTTTTGCCTTTTACCTACATAAAGTTAAAATATTTTAAGAATAATTTTAGACATATTCATGATAATTTTTGCAAATATTGAGTCACCCTATTATGAAAATGGAATAAGTATTAGGAAATACGTGGTTAGCTAGTATGCAGGTATACTCTAGGGAGTCTGTTTCTCCACCTGGCAAAGAATGGTACTTAGCAAATGGGGGCTTTCGGGAAAAGAAAACAGAAAATTCATGTGGGGCAATGGAGGCTCATTGTACAGTAATGGATTTTTTAAAATTGTGTAGGTAGCTCATAAAACATCGGGTTTAAAAATATTTATAAGGGTGTGTGAAACGTGCTTAAATTACTTTTGCGTAATTTTGCAAAATTTAATCAAATTCAGAAAAATTCTGTGAAATACAAAACTGGCATTTGGAGCTGTATTTTGGCATAAAAGTCATCCTTGTGTTAACTTTGGCTGCAACTATGTATTACACATTAAAAAAAGTGTGCACCAAAAAAGCACAGTGGACAACAGCAGCTCGCACTCTGTCGTTTGTACTCTTCCCATGTGTTCGTAGTCAATTTTAATATGATTGGTGTATTTTTGGTAATTTGTTACTGCAAACGGCACACAATTACACCACTGGCATGATTTCAGGAGTTTTGTGCAACAAGAATGAAGCAAAATTACCAAAATTGCACGAATTACTCCGGCGTAAAGCAAATTACGCCCAGGCCCATTCATTTCCCAATTCAAAGTGACAGATGGCATGAAGATTACTCGCCATGATGTGCACTTCCACCCTGGAGTGCCCCTTCAAAAAAGTTTTTTTTAGAGAAATGTCAATATTTTTTATTTCAGTTTATTATTTAGGTTTTGCAACGATGTATTGTGATCCCTGTCTAAAGCAAAAAACATCCCACAGCTGTTTATGGAATTAGCATCATATCTGGTCATGGTGTAGTCCTCAACCATTATTTTTTTACAGATTTGGGACCAGCATCTCCTCCTCTGGTGTTCTATAATGGCCCACAAAATAAAAATATTCAGATGCTTTTTAACCAATGAAACTGATCATATCCTACGTTCCTCTGATGAGCCGTAGGTCATTGGGAGGAAATGAGGTGTATGATATGGTGTGGTTGTGTGATCACACTGTGTAATACACTTACAAGCCCCTTCTGGACCAGTTAGTTTAAAGTGTTAAACCTCAAGCTCAGCCCTGGATAGCTGTGGCTCCGAGCAGTCAGGCCTACACAAAGGAACAAGTGTTAAATATCTAAACAGCACCAAAGCAGTTGAAGAAGAAATACAGAGACACTCAAGAAATCTGCCACCAATTTATAAACATCGATCATATTTTAAAGTATTTTTAAACAGCAAAATGAAAAAGATCCACTAGAGGGTTTATTTTGATAATTTTATTTCTAGTATTTTACAAAGCGCAAAATGACCATCACAGTATCAGAGCGCTGTACAAAGAGAGATTTTGAAGAGGGTTCCAGTGCAATAAACACTTGTCACATTCGATCAGCTGTACATCTATTGGAAGAGGACGGTACAAAGCAATAGATTAGAGTATAGATTAGGATGAATGGCAGTTGCAAAAGAGTTCTCTTATGACATATGTTTTTCTAATAGTAAGGATTTAACTTCCATCTTCAAAAGCCTGAATGAGGTAACTGTTCTTGTTGAGGGTGGTAGGCAGTTCCATATTTTTAGGACAACTCCGGTGAAAGTGCATTTGTGTGTTTTCCTTTTTAAAAAAAAATCTAGCTGGTTCTAGTGTGAGGGATTAATCACTTCTGGAATCCCTTCCTTTTCCTGATAGCTTGATCTTATTCGTCATGTATGTAGGACCAGAATAATGCATAGCTTTGACTGTTAGCATGCCGCCTTCAGTTGGATCCTAGCTTCAACTGGGAGCCAATTGAGGGCTCTGACTTATGGGGAAATACAATCATATCGACGTGTGCTAGTTAAGAGACTTGCTGCAGCATTTATTTTCACTTTCATGGGGGCGAGACTGGTTTTAGGTAGGCCTATGAGTGTGGCCTTTCTGTAGTCCAGTCTTGAGAGCACTAGAGATTGAACCCCCGTATTGAGCTCTCCTAGCGGTATGATGGGTTATTTTTCTTAGAATATGCAGCTGTAGGTTATTGCTTCTAGTTGCACCTTGGATTTATTGGTTTGTAAATCGCCTGAATGACCCCCCAAGGGGTATCTCCGCTTGTATGAGCTTGCATGTTTAGATTTGAGTCTAGTTAGATGCCTAGTGATTATACAGAGTTGTAGAGTGTTGGTGTGCAGTTTAGCGAATTGAGGTTTAGAGCCCATAGTTGAAGTTGTTGTGATCTGAGGGTTCGGGAGAAAAGAATTAATTCAGGCTTCTGCGGGTTTAGTTTTAGCTGGCTGTGTTCCAGCCAGTCATGTGTTTTCCTCAGGATATTATCCAGTCTCTGGATATCTTCTTGCAAGGAGTGTTTGATGTAGAGTTGAGTGTCATTCGCATACATGTGGTACAAGATTTTTGATTGTTTATGGATTTCAATGAGAGGTTCCATGTATAGATTTAGGAGCATTGAAAAAAGGGTGGATCCTTGAGGAACGCCCCAGTCAATGTTTGCTACATCAGATAGTATGTTTCAAAGTTTGACTCTTTGTTGTCAGTTCTGTAGGAAGGAGGTGAATGAAATGAGGACGGGCTCTGATAGACCAGTTCTGAATTCAGTAGTTTCTCTGAGGCATTTGTGACTGACTGTGTCGAACGCAGCTGATAAAACCAGAAATATTACGAGGCAGGATTCAGATTAGTCTAGTCATGTTTGTATATCATCCAGGATGTTTAGAATGGCGACCTCAGTATTGTGACCAGGTTTGAAACCTGATTGGTGTTTGTCTAATAGGTCAAAATTATTGATGTGTTCACAAAGCTGACCATATGCACATTATCTAAATTTAGCCAGAAAAGGCAGACTGGATACCGGTCGGAAGTTGTTTAAATCTTTCTGGTCCCCGCCTATTGTTTTTAGCAGGGAAGTAACTTGGACCATTTTCATGCATTCTGGGTGGGATCCTTGCTGGAGAGATGCAGTCACAATTTTCGTCCATAAGTGGATGACCATTAAGTGGATCTCTTGTCAGTAGCTGGGGAGGAAGGGGGAACGGGATCGCTGAAATGTGTGGTGGGTTTCATTGATTGAATGGTTTTGTGGATTTCCGTCTCCGACAGAGATCTGAAACTGTTCCATAACGCTAAATTTTTCCATGGGACAGTAGGATTATGCTTGCCAATATTCGTGCTGTGAGTTGTGAAAGTGGGGTTGTTTGTCACTTGCTTGGCTGGGAATAGAGGGCCTTATGTATCAAGCCCATTCCCGTTCGTAAACGGGCTTATTCTCAGAATCGGCCCGTTTGCGAACGGGAAAAAGCCTTTTGGGATGTATCATTCCAAAAGGCCCTCGCAAAATAAGGAATCGCTAAATTTGCGATTCCCTATTTTGCAAATGCATTTAAGGAATCCCAAATTGCGATTCCTTAAATGCAATGTGGGAAGCACCCATTTTGTGCAATTTTGGCTTAAGGAATCGCAAATTACCACTAACTTCAGGTTGGTGGTAATTTGCGATTTCTTTGAAAAATGCATTTTTTTGCATATTTCAAAGTGCCATGTGGCAGACATACATGCCTTTAGGGCATGTATGTGCACCACATGTGCACACATACATATTTCAGGGGTGTAACAGGGTGTCCTTTTGACACCCTGGCACACTTGAAATTGCATTCTCAATTTGCGATTCTCTAATTGCGAATTGACAATGTCTTCCCATTCATTCCTATGGGCCTCCTATCTCATAGGAATAAATGGGAAGGAATTCCTTATTTGTGAATCTCAATTGCGATTTGTAAATAAGGAATATGTAGGATTCGCTAAATTATTAGCAAATCCTACATACATTGCATTTTGCGATTCTCTAATAGCGATTTGCTCAAAATCGCAATTTGAGAATCGCAAAAAGCGTTTTTGATACATATGCCCCAGAGTTGCTTATGGTTGTGATGTTTTTCTTTAAAGAAAATTGAGAAAGCATTGCGGATGCCCATCGAGTTGTTTGCGATTGTGGATTCTGGGAGTTTTCCTGATTGCTCCTTTATTATGTCAAAGAGTTTTCTAGGCCGATTCTTCACTTTGTCTAGTTGAGATCTGATCGCTGTTGTTTTGGTTTTCAGGATAGCCTTTTTGTATGAGATTCTGTGCGTTTTCAACTGTTCAAGATGGTAAATGCTTGGGTCCTTCCTCCATAGACGTTTCAGATGTCTAAATTGCCGTCTTTTATTGCTTATGTTTTGGTTGAACCATGGTGCTGATGGTTTTTTCTTTTTCTTTTTCAATAATAATGGCACAGCCATCTGGTTTATGTTGATCATATTGTTGTAGAGATATGTCTGATCTTGCACCAATGTTTGCTCAGATCAGGGTGCCCCAGGAGGTTTGGCATAGCACACCAGTTGCGATCTGTTTACGCTTCTGTAATCCCTCACCCATGTTTTTTCACTTCTCGTTTGACCCTTGATTTTAGTTTCTTGTGTGGATATTGGGAAATCGTTTTTGCTAGCAGTTTATTTTCACGCTTGATTTCAGATCCCATGAATACAGTGATGGTGTTTCTTCTAGCGAGAGTAAGTTTAGGGTTAGGGAGTTTCTGTAGATTATGGTGAGACGTCCCCCCTGTTTCAATATGCGGTTTAGACGAAAGAATGGCAAAATCTGGGGCAATTAAAAGGTCCCGTATTGGAGCTGCTGTTGGTTTTAGCCAGGTTTCAGTTAGGTACAGAATTTACAAGCTATTGTAAATATGCACTTTCTTCTTAACTGCGAACAAGCATTTGCACATTCAACAAAATTGACTCAAACTTTTCAAGAAAAACTTGGGTAAGGATCTATGTGGTTATTTGAGTTACTTTAGGTGACCAACTCCCGCAGGGAGAGTACATAGAAAAATTGTAATGCGGGAAAACATCTATGAAAAACAAGTACAATGGTGATTACTTGAATTAGTCACTGGCATGTAGTACAAGATTATTGCAAATTTATTTTGTTTACAACCATCCAAATTATTTTCGTCCTCACTCAAACAGATACCTAAATTCTGCATGGTGTCACACGACAAACAATAAAGAAAAATATATAAATATATATAAACATCACAGCCGACATTATTCCCTTTACAAACAATATTACAAAACAACAGTTAACAAGATTGTTTGACTTTTCATTAACAAGGTGTTGTAGAGTTTGTAGAGACTCCTCCAACGAAAGTGTTGATGCGTTTTGGCCTTGCAATTATAGCTTCTTCAGGACAGACGAAAGTCCGAGTACTTTAGGACTACCTTCGCATCCCTATGAAAGGCCTGATGATTCGAAGGTGCCTTCACAAAGTCAATTACAAATTCTGACAGTAGGGAGTGCCAATCCTCGAATACGTCCTATAGATGCAAGCCTTCATGTCCCCGTAAAGGGACTGATCATTCGGGTCTTACCATGAGCTGTAAATGATATATTCCAAGGCACGGGAACCAATCCCCCAAAAAGTTCAATCCATGCACGTTGACGTAGTCGTATGGTCCATATGCGGGCTATGCAATTCGAGCCTCGCCCTTAGACAGGAAAGTATATCCGCTGGCTCATCGGTTCCAACAGGGAGCCATTTGGAGGGGACTCGCAAGGTCCACAGAAACAGTTACCTCGGAGGAAGAAGTAGTCTTCAGTCATTTCCAGGAACATTTATCTATTTGTTACAGATTCCTATGGAAGTGGTCCTGATGCAAGGGATACAGGATGCTGAAGATGCTCAAGGATGCTGTAGATGCGATGCAGTTGAAAAGGGCCCTCCTGCAGATACTCCTAAGTCTACAAACATGGCAGGATCTCTCTCTTTGTATGTGGAGCTCCTTGGCTCAGCTCAGAGGTTTGACAACCAAGGGGCTAACACCCCCGAAAATCTGGTTTGAAGATTGGTTTCCTCTCTCCTTTCCAAGTTCCAGCCTGTGTACCTAAACAATAGAGCAGCACCTCTGCCAAGTATTCCTTATTAATTCTTCAAATGTTGCCAACACCCATGTGGCTTCCTGCCAGGGAGAGGTAACACCTCTCTTCTGCACAGGTTGCTATTGTCCTCTTTCCTGGGAGTTGTTTGCATGTTTCCCTTGGGTGGGCAGATAGCTGTATCAAGAAGAACACCCTGTGTTCAGCTGTGGACGGGCGCAGGGATTTAGAGCAACAAAGTGGCTACTTTGGAAAAGTTACACACTGCAACAAGTTACATTAATTTTGACTTGGACATCATGTCGGGCTTAGTGTAGCTGGTTGTTTGCTACCTTACAGTAGCCCCAATCAGAAGTTCGCAGGACTACTGTGGCACTCACCAATGGGTCTACTGGCCTTTCCACCACAAGAATGACAACTGCAGGTTTTACACTGTAGGATCATGTCAAAACACATTTCACTTCGCAATATACTGCACCATGCCTTAGGACTTCCTAAGCCTACCCTAGGGTTGATTACATATATTATAAAGTAAAGTCGAGTTAGCAGCTTAAAACTTCCCTTCCATTCTGAAGTGGCAGACTAGGAGCCATGTTTTGCCTTTGTCACACCCAGGGTGGCGCATCCAGAGCTGCAGTCCATTAGATGACCCTCTAACTTGCAGGCTCTTGTTACTCAGTGTACCATATCCTAGGGACATACAGGTAAGTTAGCTTATGCTAATTGGATGCACACATACAAGCATGTACAATTTTAAGGTCAGGGCACAGGCACTGACATCTGGTTAGCAGGCCTCAGTTCACTTTCAGAGTCGAAAAATCAGCAGCATCAGTCCAAATCTTTGGGGGTGTATATATAAAAAGAGACATTTCCTTACAGTCGTGCATTGGACAAGGGAGAAAAGGCTTTCTCTTTTTATGGGTTTTGGTTATTTTTCTAATGTGTTGCTCTCAGAGGATCTGTGAATAATCTTATGATATCCTTTTAAGACTTTCTGACACTATGTGTAATTAATATATACCCAAAACTATTAAACATTTTTACATTCATACAAAATAAGCCACTAGGTGTATTGGAATTCTAGTTTCATGCTAATTGTGGTGTAATTTCATTCAGGGTTATTTGCTGTAGAAGACAGTAAATGCTCCTGTGGATGTTAATATTAAAAATGTTTTTTTTTTACCTTTTACTTTCACCTACCCATTAAATGAATCTTCATGAAGCTTCATATCTTTGCGAATTCAGCGACTCATGCTATTGAATGGAAAGCTTTGTCCAGATTTGTCAAAAGGTATCAACTTTATAAACCAATAAATATCCTTTCGTCATGCATCTATATTTTTGTGAAGCCATTGTAAATAAATGTGGTACACAAACAGGTTTGCACATGTTGGACTTTAAAGGTGATCCATTATGTAGTTATTTTATTTTTCAGGTCACCAAATTTCAAACAACACATCTTCTGTTGAAAGCCGACTTCTGTTTAGAAGAACACTGTGCTTTATCAGAGCTGTAAGTAAAATAAAGAACAATCACATTTTTATCTGTGGACATAGTAATATTGTCATAATCAAAAACATAGTAACTCTAACTCTACTACCATCTTAGTAAAAACAACGGAACAAAGACATTTTAAAAATTAGAAAAGGATGTGACAGAAAATATATATCCCATGGAAACATTTAGTTATAAAAGATAGCTGAAATATTGAATCATATATAGCCATTTTGCGACAGTTAAACACTATTGTCACATGCGCAGTGTAGCAATTACAAGAACAAATAAGTAATGATTGTCAATTTGAAAAATAGAGAATTGTAGAGGCAAAAACAAATAGAAAATGCAATTACAAACCCAAACTGGGTCAATAAGAATACAAAATAAGAAAGGAAAGGAATAGAATAAAAGAGGTATGGATTTTTACCCCATAAGGTAAAAAAGGTAGAAAGTATAGTAAAGTCACATGTGTGAAAGGAAAGGAGTTCAAATAAGAAATAGGGACATAAAGAAGCAAACCTTTTAAAACAAAAAAATTAAGTTTTATAATTAAAAGTAATACACTTGAGAAACAAAACTTTCAACATTTTGATGTCTTCAGCTGGGCTCCACCTAAATAGTTAAATATTTTTAATTTGACAGTAATACAAAAAACACCAACCTGTTTTACACCTTATAATACACTGTATGCATGAAAGTGTGGTCTCTGTCTATGCATTACATTTAGGTCAATATTTTCAAAAATGTTTTTAAGCTGTGTTTTGGCATACTACAGATCTGGAAACATGATTGTGATTCTAAAATTTTGGAACAATCACTATAGCTCTCACCTCTTTGACCAATCTACCAAAATTATTGGGCCTGACTCACAAGAAAGTAGTAAATCTACACTTGTAGATTTACACCTAGTGGTGACTGTAGATTTACTACTACTTGGGATTCACAAATAGTCCCAGGAATCCTCGTGGAAAGCTGCACAAGGTTCAGGCTTCCATGTGAATTCTTTGGAAGGTCATATGACATTCCGAACAGGAGCTTTGATTCCCTTGTGAAGAGTTCTCCATAGTGGATCATGTGAGGAAACTCAATGTTTTTTCTCCGTGGGGAAAATATTCATGCCTTTGAGGAAATACTTTTTTCTACACAGCCACCAAATTTGGGGGTGATCGATTTACCTTTCTACCAAGGAAAGAATTTATGCCAGACATACGTTAGGGAAAAAATCTTGCTGTTTCCCATGTGGAAAGGGTAATGACAGGACTTTGTGAATGCCCACAAGGTTACATGTTTGTGGGTGTTTACAAACCTCCAAGACTAACCACGCTTAGGAACGCCCTTTTTCCCACCCCTTGAATGGGATTTATGGGTGTGGAGGAATCCATATTTGTGACAGAGATCTTCTCTCCTGTAAATGCTTTCCGGAAATCTTTGTGATTTCTCATGAAGCATCAAAAACACGAATTGAATGGGCCAGGCCTTGAACCTAACCCCACATTATGCATGGCTGAAGGCCGTAAGCATGAAGGGTGGGTTGGCATGCTGTGTACAGCCAAGGACCTTATGCGCGGCGAGGTTCTGCAGCCCATGTGCTGTGGAAGGTAAGGCACTTGCATGCAGTTGCGGCCAGGATCTGTTCCCAAACCCCATGCCTCACATGGCAATTGACATATTACTTGATGTTATAAAAACCATAGGAATTCACTGAAAAAAACAAAGGTTAAAGCGACGTTTTAGTTTAGAATTGTAATATGTTACTTTACATTACAAAAAAACCTCAGAAATTCACTGAATTAACCAAACATCAAGGGAACGTTATTGTTAGATGAAAATGTAAGTTAAAACATATAGTTTTAAACAAAAAAACCACAAGAATTCACTTGTTATAGTTATCTCAAGTAACTATAACCCGCGCCCTTAAGTAACTATAACTCACACCCTCGCTATGCAGTGCTAATTAACTCCAAAACTGCATTACTCATTACATGTTCTATGAAACCGTTGATACCTTCACTGCAACATATGAAATGACATCATTGATGATAACACTGTCCAAGACGGGGTCATGCGTTAGAGTTACTTTAGGGAACAAGTTATAGGAGAAAACTTCTATTGTGTTGGAATCATTAGTTTTTACCTTTCCAAGAACAAACTCCAGGTTTGGGAATTTACTTTTGTAAAAGTAGAAATTTTTAAAAGTTTGGTGAAAGACTCTGTCTCCAATGATGGACAAAACCAAACTTCTAAATGACTTTTTATGAACCAATGTGACAGCAGTTCTTACAAACCCAGAAAGTTCACCACGGGGATGATGGGGAATTCTAAGTGCCTGATTTAGTAAGGTTTTTATGTGTAGAAGAGTTACGACTGCATGCTGGGCGAAAACTCTGCACTGTAGGTCTCAGTGCCGAGATTCCGCCCCGAGTATGGAGACTCTGCAGTCGTAACTTTACTGTACGTTAATACCTCTGTGAATCAGGGCTTAAGTTTGATGGGCAGAGCATGGCAGGGTTGTGGACGTAAAGTTCTCTCCCACCCTTGCTGCCTTTACTCCGTCCACCAAACTCTAAATTGGACCCTATATCTTTGACTATTTGCTGAATAAAGGATACAAAGGAATTACCATAATGGAGTGCCACTCATTTTTAGTTCTCCTGCTTGGGATTTATGTTTTCCTATGTATACATTACAGAGAACTGGCCCCAACAGTGAGCTCTGGCCCAAACGGAGTTGGCAAGGGCTTGCACCTTTGTCCAGGTAGGGAGCCTTCTTCATAGTCAGGATAAGGGATTTACACTCCTAAAATAACCCCTGCTCACCCCTTTGGTAGCTTGGCATGAGCAGTCAGGCTTATCTTAGAGGCAGTGTGTAAAGCATTTGCACATAACTAACAGTAATACAGTGTAAGCACTCCAAAAGGACACCACACCAGTTTAGAAAAATATGCAATATTTTTATATACTTAAGACAAGACCAAAAACGATAACAATCCACAATACAGTACTTAGAAATCCTCAGTTATCAAAATAACCTTGAAAAGCAAATCCTTGAAGTCGATCGCTCCCTCTGGGGCTATCATGGCGTCGTGAATAGACAAATACAAAAAGTTCTGGCTGACCGCGGCGTCGCGGGCTAGCTACGCTGTCACAAAGACCCGCAAAACAGTACCTTTAGAAATACAGGGAGTCGGCGACATCTCGTTGAGCTTCCGAAAGCATGGCATCCGCAGGCATTGGTTCCGGAGGTCGATGCAGGAGTCGTCGGTCCCTTGAAGTCACACGCGTTGCAGATCAAACTCCTCACGGTTGAAGTCAGGAGCACTGGCGTCGGCATGCGTCGGCATGCGTCGGGTGCTGCGGTGCAAAGGGCAGCGGTGCGGCATGCAATACCTTCAGGTTTTGGTGCAAGCAGCTAGTCGGTGGCGGTATCAGATTCTGTTGTCGGGGAGACCAGGGTTGGGGTGCGAAGTGATGCGGTACTGGCAGGTTACGGTGCAAGCAGTGGCGTCATCGTTGCTGAAGCGCTGTCGTCAGCAGACCAACTGGAGTCGATGACGCCGGCGTCGGTAGGCCAAGGCTGCGGTGCGGGATGAGGGCGGTGTGTCGTGTAACTTTACGAGCGGTGCCCTTGCACCACGGTGCAGTCAGCGGTGTCGATTTCGGCATGGAGCGGCGTCATCGGGGATACCAAGGTGGCGTCCTGAAGCGAGACGGTGCGGAGTGCGGTGGCCACAGGTCACGGTGCAAGCAGCGGCTTGGTGGAGTCGTCAGCAGGCGGCATTAGTGAGACCAGGGGTGCGGTGTGGTGTTGCGCGGTGCCCTCTGCAGTGCCTTCAAGACACGGAGTCGGCAGCGGTGTCGTAGACGGCATCGGGTTGCTTTTTCTTCTGTTGCAGCACAACACACACAGTCCCCAGTGCTGAGGGTAGAAGGACTTGAAATCTGCTGTTCCTGAGACATCTTGAACAGGGGGCAAGCTCTACCTCAAGCCCTTGGAGAAACTCACAAAAATAGATTGCAGAAAGTTCAATCCAGTCCTTTCACTGCCCAAGATAGAATCATCCACTGCAGGCCAACACAGCAAAGCACTCATCAAAGTGGTAGTTCCTCCTCACAGCTGCTCCAGCTCTTCTTCTTGGCAGTCTTCTTGGTCCAAAAGAGTTCTAAAGTTCAGGGGTTTGGGCCCCACTTTTTATAGCCCAAAATTATTTGTCCCCTCAGGTAGATAGTGTCTGTGCCCTGCCAGAACCAGTTGTGCCCTCTCTGGTGTGGCTTCCTGGCAGGAGGTGGAGACGGGATTGTCAGAGGCAGACCAGGACCATTCAGGTGAAAGAAAATCTCCTCCCCCTACTCTAAATGCAGCCCAGGTCTATTCAGCCCTTTCCTGACCCACCTAGACTATCTGGAGCCACTGCTCCTCCCCAGCCCCTGTCATCCAAAACCCAGACAGTCAATCCACAAACCCAGCAGAGGCCTACTGGATGGCTGAGCAAGAAAATACCTACTTTCTAAAAGTGGTATTTTCAAACACAAAATGTAAAAATCACCTTCACTAAAAGATGCGTCTTTAGATTCTGAGTTCAGGCACACTAAACTTTATTTTCCTACCTAGTTCCTAGGGCCAGTTATGTTTATAAGAGGTTCATAAACAAACTCCCCATTCTCTCCTATGGGAACAGGTAGCCTTGCAATAGTGAAAAACGAAATTGGCAGTAATTCACTATCAGGACATGCCGCAAACACCAGGGCATGTCCTACCTTTCACATAGACTGCACCCTGCCCACAGGGGTACCTTTTGCCTACCTTAGCTGTAATTGACATGTACGAAAATAAAAGGTTAGGGCCTGGCAAGTGGGTACACTTGCTAAGTCGAAATGGCAGTCCCAGACTGCACACAGGCTCTCTGCAATGGCAGGCTTGAGTTACATTTACAGGCTGTTTGCGTGGGGGCACAATCCAGTGCTGCAGCCTAATAACAGCATTTGATTTACAGGCCCTGGCACACTCAGTGCACTTTACTAGGGACTGACAAGTAAATCAAATATGCCAATCATGGAAACACCAATCCATAACACAGTTTACCACTGGAGCACTTGCACTTTAACACTGATCATCAGTGAGAAAGTGCGCAGAGACACTAAGCAGGCAAACACAGAACCAGGAGGTCAGAAAGCAAAAACTCAGGGGAAACACGGCAAAAGATGCGAAGTCCAAAAGTGCATAACTATCTATGTTGAAGAGTGTAAATGAATATATATTTCTCCTCATCTCAAATGTCTGTTCTAGCAGAGTTTTAAAGTGGGGTTCGGACAGTGCCATCCATTTATAATAATAAATATGTATGTTTGTGTGCATTACATTTATTTCTAGGGATGGGCAGAATTTATAGTACATCGAGGTGATGCATGTCATTTTGGAAATTTCATGTTATGTTTGTTATTCAAAATTCCCCAAATTGAGCCATTACAAAACATTTATGTAACTACCCGCCATTCGCAGTAAAAATTTACAGCAAAAGTATGGGATCAAGAGAACAAAAGTAGCTGTTGTTTGCACTGTTTTTTATTTAAAACCAATCCTAAACTGCGCGATTTCATTCTAAATGTAAAGTGATAGTATGGTTTTGTGCTTGCAGAATTTTTTGTAAATTTGCTGAAATTTCACAAAATTACAAAAAAGCAAATTACTCAACTTTCACCCCCCCCTAATAAGTAGATAGATTAATAGATAGATATTGCATAAAGATTAAGAGAGTCAAATAGAGGTAAATAAAAAGTTGATGAGACAGAAAGATTAAGAGACTTCTCTGCTTCTCTCTGATACAGCACCTGAGAGGCTGGATCTTCCTGCTCACATTGTTCACGTCTCTATGGATATATTAGCACATTTTAAAACTGTAATCAAATCTGTATATTACACAATCTAAACTCACCTAAACATAAACTAAATTTAGACCATTATTACCATATCAACACAGTTACAGAAACGGTATATTTTAAATACCTTTTTTGCTGAACAGACCATGTCAATGTAAAGATAGCTTTTTCAGAGCTCGATCCGTTGAAATGGAGGTGTTCACTTGTCTTTGGTGATGTCAGAGTGTTTAGATGCTGGGTGCAGATGGATCCACCTAGTGACACGTTTCTGGCAAAGATTAATAGTTCTTGTCAGGGTTGGCAAAGCACTGCTCTGCTGTAAATTCCTCCAGCAGAAGATGAATTGCCGATGATTGCTCAGTTATCAGTCCCATCACTACCAGCGGCCACTGCATTGCATGGAGCAGTTATCTGGACTCAGGAAAAACCTTCAAACAGAAAAATAGCAACACATATTCAGGCTTGATTATCTGAGCACACCATCACTTCCCAAAAAATAGCAACACGCCACAGGCTTGAGCACACAGTCACTTCTCAAAATTGGGCCAAGTGGTTTGTATGAATGATAATCGCATGTGTGGCTATTATTACACAAACAACAGGGTTAGAAAACAAGTAATTCCCTGAAATAATGTCTTACCTGTAAATTATTGTTTAATGCACTACAAAAATGTACACACACATGTAAGTTATCTAAGGCATATACAGTGGTGTAGCAAAGAGCCCTGCAGCCCCTGCGGTGCGGGGGTCGAGGGGGGAACGAGCTCCAGGGGGCCTCTTCAGTACAGCACACTGGCATGACAGCTCCTGACTGAGTTCCGAGGGGGGCCCATCGATATAGTTTGCAGAGGGGCCTCTTTAAGTTTAGTTACACTAGTGGGCATATATATTCACAGCTAAAGTGAGTTTATCGTTGTCTAACAGAAATAACATCTGATAAGCATTGACAAAGGCAATAGGCACTGCCTATGCAAAAAGTATTGGCTTTGTCAATTGTTTTAGACATGCTGCACAGCAGCATGGAACACAAGCATTGGTATAGCCAATAGGTCTCGCCTTTGGGACCTTTAAGTGTTTAGCCATGCAACAGTTGCATAACTAAATACTTATAAGGTCCCAAAAGCGAGACCTATTGGCTATGCCAAGCGGCCGTGCGACCGTGAAAGTGATCGCGATCACGATCAAACAGTGAAAGTAATCGCGGTAAAGCGCGGCGCGCGCGCCCGCGCACTTGAACTGGAGCTCTAGGCTGGCTTGGTAGCACTTTTTGGAGCCCTCTCAATAAGTCTCGCCAGACTGGGTCAGGCGCATGCGCTGGGTCAGGCAAGACCTAAAAAGCGATATGACATGGCCAGCGTTGACCGCATAATATCTCATTTTCACTTTGACCTATGTTGCACAGCAGCTGGTGCTGTGAATCATGTCTAAAAAACATTGACAAGACCAAAATGCTCTCTCGTATGCGAGAGCTAGTTGGCTTTGTTTATGTTTTTTGTGGCTGATGGCAGGGATGGAGGAGGCAGGGGAATCCCAGGCACCAAGACAACAGGCAGGGCACCGGGAGGAAGGTGGCATGGTGCACCAAGCCAAAGGATAGGGAGGAGGTTGGGAGGGGGCATCAGGGCAGCAGGATGAGAGTGAGGGGGCACCAGCACAGTGATAGGAGAGTGGGGGAAGCAATCATCATGAAGGAAGGGCGAGGAAGGAAGTATGAAGCAAGAACACGGACAGTGGGAGGAGGGAAGAAGCAAGCAACAGAGGGAGGAGGGTGGTACGAAGCAAGCAGAACGCAGACAGTGGAAGCAGGAGCAGCTGAGAGCATAAATGGTTTTTAGCCATTCTGTGACTTGAGGGCTCTGCTCTTTGTTGGAGATGAGAAGGATTTTCGTCATATCTTGGTTGAGTTTCAGGTGGTTGAGGGATAATCAGTGTTGGACCTTTCTTAGAGTGTTGTTTAGTCTCTGTATGTCATCAATGGAGGAAGTTTCTAGGTAGATCTGGGTATCGTCCGCATAGAGGTGGAAGGGGATGTTGGCTTTTTGTGTATGGTGGTGAGGGGGTCCATGTAGATGTTGAACAGTGATGGGGAGAGAACTGATCCTTGAGGGACACCCCTGCTTATGGGGAGTAGATCAGACGGGAAGTTTTCAATTTTTATTCTTTGGGGGCGGTTCTGCAGAAAGGAGGTAAACCGCTTCAAGACCACCCCTTCTGCTCCAACCCTTTCTCGGAGTACATTGATGAGCAGTTTGTGATCTACCGTGTCGAAGGCTGCAAATAGGTCCAGGAGTATGAGTAGACAGCATTGGTCCGCATCGAGTGATTTGTAGACATTATCTATGACATTCAGGATCGCTGTCTCTGTGCTGGAACCTTTTCTGAAGCTCTATTGGTGAGAGTCTAGAAGGTTGTTACTGTCAATGTGTTGGTTAAGTTAAAGGAGAACACATCTTTCCAGGATTTTGGCTAAGAATGGGAGATTGGAGACGGGCCTGAAGTTTTTGAGATCATTTAGGTCAGAGCCCAATTTTTTTAGTAGTGGCATGACTTGGCCGATTTTGAGACAATCTGGCATGACTCCGGTTCTCAGGGAGCAATTTATAATCTCAGTCCAGAGCGGGGCTAGGGTGAGCTTGAGCTTTTTAGCCAGTTGGGCAGGGATAGGGTCCGCAATGTGTGACGAGGGTTTGGATCTGCTAATCATTTCAAAGATTTCTGCTTCAGAGATGGGATTGAATGACTTCCAGTTGTAGGGTGGGTTGTTGTCTTCTGTGCAGGGGGGTGGGCTTTCGTTGGGTGGTCGGAGGTGGACATCCAGGGAGAGCTCAATCTTGGTGATTGTATTGTTCAAGAAATTGGCAAAGTTATCACATAGGTCTTTGGAAGCCTGCACTGAGGTTGAAGGGGGCTTGGATGTTTGTTGTCTAATAAGATTAAATAGTTCTTTGGGAAGAGTTTTGGCATTGTTTAGTGCACCACTGAAGAAAGAAGTTTTTTCATTCTTTATGTGTTTTTTATATTTCCTGCATTCAGTTTTGAGTTGATCAAGGTGGATTGTGGACAGGTTGTTCCTCCAGAGTCTTTCTGAAGCTCATAGTTGTCTTCTTTCAGAGTTTAGGTCTGTGTTGAACCAAGATCTCAATGGGATGTTCCTGGCTCTTTTTTGTTTCAAGGGAGCTATTTGGTCAAGTATGGAAGTCATTGTTGCATTGTAGTGTGAGGTAAGTTCAGTTGTAGAAAGGTTGCACGTGGTGGTGGGAAGTATTGAACTTACCCTTTCTTCCATGTCGGCCAGGGGAATCTCTCTTAGATTTCTCGCCCAATGGGGGGATTCCTGTGTACGAGGTAGGCAATGGATCACGTGGTTGATGTGAAATAGAATGATGTGGTGGTTTGACCAGTCAACAGGAAGGATGTGGCCGATAGTGACTGTATCTTTGTGAGCTATAATGGCATCCAGGATTGAGCGTCCATTATGGGTTTGCTCTGTGCAGTGTTAGATAAGATCATTGTTGCGTAGAAGTTCATTCATGGTTTGGATCAGATAATTATTTTCATCATTCCAATGTAGGTTGAGGTCACCTAGTATTATGTTGTTAGAGTCCAAGAGTGAAGAGTTTGTTTTCATGGCGGAAAGGTGTTCTCCGAATGAGAGGGTGTTGCCTGGCGGATGGTAGAGGAAATGGCAGTTTAGCGTTCTGTTGTTAGTCGTCTTAATGGTGGAGGTTAGATATTCAAATGTGTTATATTTGAAGGAGTCCGTTTCCGTTACGGAGATGTTGCTCTTGTGGATGATTGCAATACCCCCGCCTCGATGGTTCTTTCTGTCTTCATTGATGATTGAGAACCCAGGGGTCACAAGCATGTTGATGATTGGGGAAGGGGACTCATTCAACCAAGTTTCTGTGATGTCTATGTCATGGGTGAGGATGGCTTTTGCCAGTTCTGTTGTGTGCTTGGTAGCAGATCTGCAGTTTATGAGCATGCAGTTGGTTGTCCCCGTGTTGTTGGGTTTATTCGTTAGGGGAGCCATGAGGATCTAAGTGAGGAAGGCTTGAGGCCTCGCCGTTCTAGGTGCGATGCGGTCTCTTCTAAATCCAGTAATAACCTCGATCTTGGAGCTGGGGTTGACAGTTGAAGATGCGTCATAAGAGTTGGCAAGATCAATCGTCTCTCTCATAAACATTGCGGTGCTTGTTCTTTTGGGTCTCTGAGGCTGGTTCATCAAGGGGGTTGTGTTCCAGCTGTGCCGTTGAGCCTTGGAAGGACTTGTGTGTTTAGTGTTGGTAACTGTGGGTGTAGGCTTTGGGCGTTGGGTAGGCTCCAGAGGTGTGGTGAGGTTCGATAAGAGTTTGTTGATGACCTGTATTACGATCTCTAGCTGGCTTTCCATCAGAGCAAGTCTCTGTGTCATATTAATTGAGGAGGGGTTAGGGAAGTTTATGTTAGGATGTCCTGAGCGGGGTAGTCCAGGGATGGAGAGAGCTTGTCGGTGGGAGTGTGGCTCACAGTGTTAATGTTGCCTATGTTGCGAATTCTCCAAGGGGGTCGGTCGGTTGGGGGATAGGGAGTTGCTCGAGTGGGAGTAGTGTAAATGAGTGAAGGCGTTGCGTAGTGTGGGGATAAGGGAGTCAAATGAATCTAGGTTCTCCAGTATTGAATCTTTCATAGATTCACATGCTTGTATCTTCCCCGTCGTCATGGTGGGAGTCTCACGGTAACAGAATGACCACAGCAGTATAAGAAAAACTGCATAGCAAAATCCCATAGGGAATCATCTTATTTGGTAACCAAATCTCATCATTATGTGGTCCAAGACTCAGCCAATCGGCTGCTAGCCCTGCCCTCACACTCCCCAGCAGAGCCTTCCTGCCTCAGATTTCCAACCGCCTTCGTGTGAGGAGGAGTCTCCCTGAGCCTTGCTCAGTTTTGTTCCTGTGTGAATTTTTGACCTCTGGTTCATCTAAACTTACCTTCTTCTGGCTGGTTTAAGGTATTGTGCTTCACCGTTTCTTGTTCAGTATGGCTGAAAGCTCTAAGAAGAGGCTTTTCAGGCCCTACAGATCCTGTGGAAAGCCTAGATTGTTCTCTGAGGACCCACATAAGGACTGCTTATATTGCTTGCACCCAAAACATGTGCCTAAGGACTGTAAACATTGCAGAACCTTTTCTGCGAAGACCCTACGTGACAGGGAGGCACGTCTTCTGCTGTGGCTTCAGAAAAAGAAGGTCACTTCAGATTCTGACTCTGAGGAGGATTCTAAGTCTTCAAAGAAGAGAAAATCTTCAACTTCGG
Organism: Triturus cristatus; assembly: GCF_964204655.1. Lineage (NCBI taxonomy): Eukaryota > Metazoa > Chordata > Amphibia > Caudata > Salamandridae > Triturus > Triturus cristatus. Next base: position 592,222,360 of record NC_140583.1, on the reverse strand, counting down.
AAGATATTTCAGAGCTGAAAAAGCAAAAGACAAAAGACAAAGGGGCCCCTGCGTCTTCATTACCTCATACTCCTCTTAAAAAATCTAAAGAGTCAAGAGAAGTTTCCTCAGCCCCGTCGCCGGCGATTATTGCTTTGAAACCGTCGACGACGACTCCGTCGACGACCAGCATATCGACGACGACTCCGTCGACGACCACCATATCGATGACGACAGCGGCATCGACGGCGACTAAAACCTCGTCGTCGAAGAAAAGCCCGTTGACGATTCCGTCGACGGCCTCATTACCTTCGTCGACGGGAACTTTTAAATCTCCTAAGGTAAAGAAAATAACATTGAAGTCTATGGCGTCGTCGACGGGCTCGTCGACGAAGCAGACTAAGTCTACGGATTTTACAACATGGACAAAAATTTCTCCGCTTCCGCCTTCAAATTTACTAGACTTACAGTCCGATGATGAGGAGTCTTCAGGAGTGGCTTATAGTCCTTCCCAACTTCGCATTAAGAGTCAGGAAACAGATGAGGAAGAATTTCATGAGGTTCAAGAAGTCTTCTCATTTCAGGATCGTCCTCCGAGAGATTCACGGAGATATGATTCTTTTCAGGCGTCTTATGCCTACGAGGAAGAGGAAGAGCCTCAGCATACTTCTAGAGAGGACTCTATTTCTATGCCGGTGTCCTTGGTGACTGACTTACGCCTGATGATCAACGATTACTATCGGCGTTTCCCGGACGCAAACTCTCAAGCGCCACAGACGGTGGAGAAGCCGACGCAGGTACGACCACCTCACTCTTCTCCCAAAACTTCCACTCAGAAGATCCGATCTCCACCGATTATGACAATCAGAGATGACTTAGAAGACAGTGATGCCGATCAACTGGAAGAAGGAGAACTCCTTCAAGATAAGCAGGTTGACGATGAATGGGATCAATATATTCTCCCAACTACGCCGTCGCCATCTCCAACACCTGCGAACTCTCCGCCGCGAGATATAGGAGGATTCCATGACATCATGGAGAAAGCATCAAAGCGCTTTGATCTTCCGATTCCAGTTCCGGAAGCCAAATGTTTTCTTTATGACTTTAAAGAGGAGTCACGCAAGTCTATGCGATCCATTCCAATAATCGACCATATTTGGGAGGAAGGCTTGAAGATTGTGAAGAACCCGGCTTCAGTGGCTACTTCAGTTCCTCGAATAGACAAAAAATATAGAGCTCCGGAATCGTCTCCGGCCTGTTTGATTGGTCTTCCTCGACCAGACTCTGTGGTGACGCAGGCCGCCCAAAGAAACTCAAAAAATCCGGTTTCAACAACAATGGTTCCCCCGGACAAAGACGGAAGACGAATGGACGGCGCAGGGAAGCGCTTTGCAGTGATGGCAGCGTCTTCCATAAAGGCTTCTAATGCATTAGCCCTCATCAGCAGATTCAACCGGCAGATGTGGTGCGATATAGCGCCCTTGCTCTCCCATCTTCCAGACGATAAAAAAGAAGAAGCGGTTGCTATTCTACAGGATGGGGCTAGGGCAGCATCTGAATCTATCGACATCGCTATGGATTTGTCCTCAGTGGCTTTTCGACAAATGGCTGGTGCAGTATCCCTGCGCAGACAAGGATGGTTGCAGGCCACCTCGTTCAGACCTGAGGTACAGGCCAAAATAGTGGACATGCCATTTGATGGAGAGAACCTGTTCGGAAGGCATGTCGATGAGGCCCTCCAAGGTATCAAAACGGACACAGATACAGCGCGGGCGCTGGGATCTCTGCAACAGGGCAGGTTTCAGTCCTTTCAGAGGAGAGGATCCCGAGGACAATTTACACAACGATCCTCGTTCCAATCGAACAGATATCAGCAGTACCAGCAGCAGGGATCTCGCCAGTACTCGAGCAATCAACAATTTCGATCTTCCAATAACTATCAACAACAGTACAGAGGAAGATCATCTACGAGAGGGAAGTCGCAGCAGTCCAATTGACGACAATGACTTCTCCAACATATCTGACACTTGTCCGAGAAGCAGCACCCATTACCTGACTTCATTTTACCCAGCTTGGCTGTCAATAACAACGGACAGATGGGTTTTAGATGGCGCTTGATTTGGCGACCTTTCTCCTTTTTGAGTACCATCTGGCTTTCGTTGGAAATTATACCAACCATTATATCCACCTTAATACCCAAGGATAACTCATTTTATTTTGCGATGTGGAATGATGAATGTGATTTAGATTGAATGAGTAGGTGTATGATTTTGATTGTTTGTGTATGGGGCTTTGAACGCTGTCTTTTACGAACAGATACATATAGATTAATGTACCCCCACTGTATGTTTAATACCTAGATTTGTATCTATTGGACAAAGAATGTTTTTGTATAAACTTGAAGGTTTTTGTATAAATTAAAATGAATTATTGAATCAAAAAACAAAAAATAAACAAAAAAGATATATATCTGTATATCTGTATTTGTGTTGGGTGTTTGATGCATATCCTGTCCATTCTTTTCCAGTTTTGTTTTGTTTCGTATAAGGTACCTATCTACTAGGCCCAAACATATACCTCTTGAACCGGCTTTGGTTTTCTGCTTGAGTTTTAGATGTAATACAACATGGCCATACTCTGGAATTCGTAGACAAGCCTCCAATTCAGCCTCCTATACACAGGAGGCAAGAACATCTATCAGCCCTCAAGGCAGAAGTGATAGCGTTATTACAAAAGGAGGCGATAGAAGAAGTTCCGCATCTTCAACGCGGTAAAGGCTATTACTCGCATTTCTTTCTCATCAAAAAGAAGGACACATCAAAATGGAGGCAGGTAATGGACCTCAGAGGTCTCAACAAATTCATTCAAAAGAAATCATTCCGAATGTTATCCCTGCAGGAAATTCTTCTCCTAATTGGCAGAGGAGATTATTTGGCATCCCTGGACCTCTTAGATGCTTATTTTCACGTCCCAATCCACGTAAAACACAGAAAAGTTCTACGCTTCATGGTGGCGGGGCGTCATTACCAATTCAAGGTCTTACCTTTCGGACTAAAGTCGGCACCGAGAGTCTTTACAAAGTGTATGGCGCCAATTGCGGCCCACCTATGACTCCAAGGTCACCAGATTTTCCCGTATCTGGACGATTGGCTTATCAAAGGAAGTTCTTTCAGAGACACCCTCTGCTCCCTTCACGTTTGCATGGAGCTTTTCGATCAGCTAGGTCTCAGAGTCAACCTAGAGAAGTCCCATCTCAGACCAGCGCAGTCCATTCAATTTCTGGGTGCTCTAATCTGCACGGAGGAGGCCAAGGCTTACCCGTCAGAGGAGCGTATTCGAAAGATCATACGGTTGTCAACACAATTGCAAACAAAAAAGTCTGTTTCAGTAAGGATCTACAAGTCATTGTTGGGAATGATGTCCTCTTGTATTCCCATACTCCCAAATTGCAGGTTCCGCATGAGGCCTATACAAGAACTGCTAGACGAGCAATGGCTTCAGTCGCAGGGATCCTTCGAGGATCGGATAGTAATCACTCCTCAGATCAGGGACGGCCTGTCATGGTGGAAGATCAGGGATCATTTAGCGGAAGGACTGACTTTCGAATCACAGGTCTACAATTTCGTGATGATGACGGATGCTTCTCTTCAGGGTTGGGGAGCGCATCTCCAGGAGCTCGAAATTCAGGGCCACTGGTCAAAGGCCGAAACGCAGCTCCACATCAACTTGCTAGAGCTGAGGGCCGTGTTCTTGGGACTCAAGGCTTTTCTACCCAGAATTCGCGGATCTACGGTTCTGGTGAAAACGGACAGCTCCACGTCTATGTTTTACCTGCTAAAACAAGGGGGCACAAGGTCGAAACTTCTGTCAAAGGAAGCACAAGACATTTGGAAATGGCTTCTAGCTCACAACATCTCGCTGCAGGTGCAACATGTTGCAGGAGTGGACAACACAAGAGCGGATATTCTGAGCAGGTCTCCCGAAATCTCTCACGAGTGGGAACTACATCGGAAGCACCTTTCCGGAGTTTTCAAGGTATGGGGCACGCCAAGGCTAGACTTATTCGCGGACCGCCACAATTCAAAATGCAAAAACTTTGCAAGCAGGTTTCCGCAGAAGGGATCGTGGGGCAATGCGCTACAGATGTGCTGGACAGGAATGTTTGCGTATGCCTTTCCCCCCTTTCCTCTCATACTGAAAGTCTTAAGGAAAATGAAATCAGAGCCGTGCCATCTGATTCTGATTGCACCAGCGTGGCCGAGACAAGCGTGGTTCTCCGAACTGCTCAGCCTCTCAATGACGCCCAGGATACAGTTCCCATTAGTGCAGGATCTGATAACGATGAACAACGGACAGATACTGCATCCAAATTTGAATTCGCTCAGCTTGTCAGCATGGAACCTCACGAGCATGAATTCCACCTGTTAAAGATCCCTCAGGACTGCAGAGACATTCTATCACGATCCCGGGCAGTCTCCACAAACAAACCATATGCGGCGAAATGGAAAAGGTTCTGTCAGTGGTGTGCATCTAACAACTTGCATCCATTTCGGGTCTCTTCGGATCAGATTCTCCCATATCTACTGACATTGGCAAAATCTGGACTCTCTCATATGTCCATAAAAGTACACCTAGCCGCGATTTCAAGGTACACAAGAATGCCTGATCAGCCCTCTCTTTGGTCCCAGAGAGTTATTAAGGAATTCCTCAGAGGGCTCTTCAGAATGTTCCCTCCTGTTCAAAGACCAGTTGTTCCTTGGCAGCTGAATACAGTTCTTACACAGTTGATGAAACCGCCCTTCGAGACAATCCATAAGGCGGAATTACAATTTGTCTCATGGAAGACAGTGTTATTGTTAGCGCTCACATCGGCAAGAAGGGTTAGCGAGATTCAAGCGTTCTCGATTGCAGAACCATTTCTACAATTCAGGCAGGACAGAGTGATTCTCAGGACGAATCCCAAATTTATTCCTAAAGTCCCTTCCAGTTTTCATCTGAATGAACCAATAGTTTTGCCTACATTCTTTAAAGACCCGTCAACAGCGGCAGAAAGAGCATTGCACACATTAAGACATTAAACGATGTCTCAAATTCTATATCGACAAGACCCAATCATTCAGAAAGACAAATCAGCTTTTCGTAACCTTTGCTGGCCCCAGGAAAGGGGTGGCACTTTCTAGATCTAGTATCTCGAGGTGGATATCGTCAGCAATATCCTTGTGTCATGTCAAAGCTGGAAAACCTTTGCAAACCAAAGTACGTGCGCACTCCACGAGGAAGATGGCAACTTCTACGGCCCTATTTGCAGGGGTGCCATTGCCAGACATTTGTAGAGCTGCGACATGGAAGAATGCGCACACCTTTACTAGACATTATTGTCTGGACGCAGGGTGGAGAAAGGATGCAGCAGTGGGACAAGCAGTTCTACGGCACCTATTTCATTAAGGTATTTATCATGGATTATAACGATGTATGTATGTACAGATATATGTATATTTACGCAAATTTTTCAAATACTGCAATTTATGTTAACATTCTATCCAAAAGAGCAGAGCCCACGTTTATTAGGGGTTCTAGCCTGGAAATGCAGTTTGGGATAAATACTGCTTACTATTCTGATACAAGCATGTGAATCTATGAAAGATTCAATACTGGAGAAAAAACGAGTTACTTACCTGTACACTATGGTTCTCCAGTATTATCTTTCATAGATTCACATGCGGCCCGCCCACCTCCCCATTTCTCAGGCAGAACCCCATTGTCTCTAAGTGTATTTTAGTATCGCACTCGGGGCTGGAAATCTGAGGCAGGAAGGCTCTGCTGGAGAGTGTGAGGGCAGCGCTAGCAGCCAATTGGCTGAGTCTTGGACCACATAATGATGAGATTTGGTTACCAAATAAGATGATTCCCTATGGGATTTTGCTATGCAGTTTTTCTTATACTGCTGTGGTCATTCTGTTACCTTGAGACTCCCACCATGACGACGGGGAAGATACAAGCATGTGAATCTATGAAAGATAATACTGGAGAACCATAGTGTACAGGTATGTAACTAGTTTTTTGTCATTGTTGGCTTGAATCAGGACTCTACCATTGCTGTAGATGGTCGCAGAGGTGTTTCCCCTGCACGTAGGTCGGTTTGAGATTGAGATTGGCAGTTTGCAGCTGAAATGGGTGCTAGTTGTTTTGGATATGTGAAGGTGGGTTCTAAGAATGGTGTTCCATTTCGCAGGGCTCTGGGTGTGGAAAATGAGATCCATTTTCTGTTGGCCTTTGGAGGACCAGTGGTTTATATCCGCGAATAGTGTTTCCGGGTGTTGTCTAATCAGCCTGAGTTTGAAGTTTCTTTTCACTTTGAGTGAGAGATTGGGGGGAAGATGATGGAGAAAGAGTTAGGGCCATGAGGTTTCAGGCAATTCGGTGCAGCGGCACAAAGGGAAGTTAAAGTGGCAGGTATCATTTTGCCTCAGTTAGCTAGGTGGATAACCACCCAGAGCTCTCCCTAATCTATTGGTATTAGAGGGGTGGAACTAGGAGGTTTCACTCTTAGTGGCTTAGTGACAGTTAGTTATGAGCCCCTTCTCTTTCTAAGAAGACGAGCTTAGCATTCTAGTCAACAGCGTGAGTTTTCTGGACTCAGTGGTGGGAAAATTCCTCCCCACCCCACCAATTCGTTGTTCTGTGAGTCCCTAAGGAGAGGTCAAGTCATGCAGCACCTTCGCGCTGCGGGTCTGTTGCCGCCATGTAGGGGTGCAATGTGTGGGGGGGAGGCTGCAGGGATTTACACTAAGGAGTGATCCCGGAGCCCAGGAGCTCGATCCTAGAGCTCCTTCTCCACGCCCATCTTGCCTGTCAGTTATCAGTGTTAAATACTTCTCTTGTTTATAAAGCTAATGTGGAGCTGAACCTCTGTCTTGGATTGAATCTTCGTTATTCCAGTGTTCAGCTTGTGAGGAGAAGTCAGGCCATGTAGGAACCTTCGCGCTGCGGATCAGTTGCCGCCGTGAAGAGGTGTGGAGCGGGCCGTCTCTCACCCTCCATTTGTGGACTGAGGAGCCGCCATCTTAGGGTTTGGCACCCAAGTTTTCATGTACCGCGTCTCGCCGCTACTGAGGTCAGCGCGTCGGAGGTAGCTGATCCCGAGGTGCCGCCATCTTAGGGTCAGGTGCCCAAGTTTTCTTGTACCGCCTCGCAGCTACTGAGGTCAGCGCATCGGAAGAAGCTTAACTCAGGATCCGGTGAGTAGCCCTTGCCCTTAGCTTCTCGGGTACTACCGGCATTGTTTCAAGTCCAGATGTTGGTGATGGACGGAAGCCACGAACAAGAGGGGGCCCCTCACTCCAGCAATCCCGGAACCACTCGCTGGGTTGCACAGTCCCTCTCACCAGCCGTGTATCGTCTATATCAGCTATTTCTTGGGACTCTCGCGGGTCCAATGTGGGGCTGACCCAGAACCCCCAGTTGTGGAGTCCGCCGATTGCTCACCTCCGAAAGTTGTGTTTTTGCACACACGTTGCTGTATAAAGTAGTATGCTAAAAGAACAATTGATGGACAGAATGCAGAACAATGTCATACATTCACCCCAGTACAGAGATGTGGGCCTAAATCCATTGTTTTTTGCTCACCATGCCATTCCAGTTTGAACCCAGCCATATGCAAATCAGTCTTGACTCTGTGCCCAATGTGAACAGTCCACCCCAGACTGCCAGGCCAGGTCCTCCCTGGACAGGAAACCAGCATCCTAGGACTGGTTTCAGGGTTTCACCCTTCGGCTTGACAGATCACCCTGAACCATTCCAGGATGAAGCTGGGGTGGATGAGACTTTCTTTTTGGAAAGTTCTGAGAAGATTCTTCAAACGGTGTTAAAGTTATAAGCTAACCAAAAAATCTATTTCCTATGGAAACATGGTGGAAAAAATAAATAGCAAGTGGCACACACATATACAAATATTCTTAGCTAAAACATTTAGATTTATACAAATTGATAAAGACATTCTAAATCCCAAATTATAAAACTAACATATGCATAATATAATGAACTTTATGGAAACTATAAAAGCACTAACAAAATCCTATACCATACCTTTCCAACCTATTATAAAATACATCCATGCAATGATTATCATAATTCATAATCCTGGAACTTGACAGGAAGTGATCGTTCTCTGCATGATCTACTCTGATCATCAGTCAGAATCTCATTCCTGTGAGTTACATCCAACTGAACCTATTTCTGCTCATTGTCCCTCCATCCTTATTCTGACACCAAGCTCTATTAAAGACTTCCAGGCGACCCACACATTGGCCAACCAAAAAAAGATTTTTGGAAGACCAAGTGGTGGGGTCTCGATTTTTATAAAATTAAACCTGCATGTACCAGTTAAGGAATGGCCCACGTACTCACCTGACCTTCATATCATAAATATAAAAGGAATAGGATTAGAGGGCACTCACATTACCATTGCAGTAATCAATCTCTATGTTAACCCAAACAAGAAGGCAAAAACCACGAACATTAGAATGATCACTGGATTAATCAGAGAATAGCTTTACAAGTACCCACGGCATGAGCGCATTGTAACCAGGGACTTTAATAAGAGAGATCTGTGTTGCCCGGAGCAAAGCCAAGGAGAAAGTGGGAGGAAAATCACGGAAGCCTGCATTAATGAATTTAATTTGGGACCCGCGAACCAAATAGAGCAGATAAATAGGAAACCACAACCCACATTCAAAAACATCTCCACGCTAGATTATATCTTCCTGAGCAAGGACTTATTGAAGAGGTGCGAAGAATATAAGGTGCAACATACTACTGCAAGCAATAATCATCCATTATCCATCCTTGTTAATGTAAGTGCCACGCTGCACGAGGAATGTCTCCCAGTTGGTCAAATGCTTAATTCAATCAGTGAACCGGCATCGATAAAATGAATTAAATGGGGACCTTCAAGCTCGGACAGATATAACCAGTGGAAACAGGTTATACAAACAACTGGCCTTCAGAAAAGCTGGTAAAAAATAATGGACTCGCTATCCAAAGCTCTGAGTGCAGGAAAGCAACCCATACAAAGGTAAATGTATTGGAAATGGGCCAATTATCTCTTAGATAACAAAGAATTCAGAGAGAGCAAAATGAGGTGTCGTCAGACAGAGCTACAGTTTAGGAGAGAGAAGTGCCTGCGGACAGAAAAAATCCTGAAAACATCCAGAAAACTGCATTAAAAAAGCGTTTGGCAGCTGAAACAAACCTACATGGAAGAAAAATATATATGCCCTGTTAGTGCCCAATAAGAACAGGGAATTTTGGAGCTATGTCAACAGCCTAAATGGTGGAGGCAATACAGAAAATGCTTTACCTGCCAATAAATGGGCAGTCCAAGCAACAATGATGTATGTCGACTTAGATAAACCCATGGCCAAAACTATGGAGGCGGAGGGCAACTATCCTGACAAGCATGAGGCAGATTACATTGCCATAAGAGATAAAGAAACCCTCATTATTCTCAAGGGAATTAGGAAGGACGGAGCTCCTGGCCCTAATGGGTTACTGGGTGGCATCTTTAATGAAGATCGAGAAATTTGGGCCCCACACATGCATAGCCTGTTTTACCAATGTTATAATACTTCGGTGGTACCAGACTCATGGAAAGGCTCTGTCTTGCATCCCATCTATAAAAAAGGGGATGCCTCTCATCCGAAGAACTATAGACTGATCGCACTGTTGGATGTTGATGGGAAGGCATTTGCAAAAGTGCTCTTGAAAGAGCTAGAGGCATGGATAAAAAAAAATCATATCATACCTCAATATCAGACAGGATTCCGGACCAACCCATCTATGCTGGACAACACTATTGCTTTATCATATCTGGCAACCAGGGCCACAGAAGTCACCTCCCCACACCTTTACGCATGCTTCGTCGATCATAGTGCCGCCTTTGACGGTATTAATTGTAACATACTTTGGGCAAAACTTGCAAAGTGGGGCATTCTGAGGAAACTTCTGGCAGCCACCATGGTGCTCCACACCGGCACCTGGGTTCGTACTAAGCTCACACAGACACGTGTAACGGGTAAGATTTATACAAACAAAGAGTTAAACCAGGGCTGTATTATTGCCCCTACATTGTTCAACTTATACACTGCAGATTTGGGAGAGGCACTTCTAAAAGTCCACCTAAACTAGGCCATCTTAGACTCCCGATCATGCAGTATGCGGATGACCTGGTTCTACTCGATCAAACCAGAATCGGTATGAAAAGGGCATTGGAGACATTACATCTGTATAACATGGAAAACAAACTTCAAGCCATTGCCACAAAAACAAAGGTGCTGGTTTTTGTTCATAAACCAATAAAACAATTATTGGGATGGTATCTTGGCCCGCTAAGGATTGCTACTGCAAATCAATACAATTATCTGGGAGTTCAATTCTCAGACATTGGCAGATAGACATTGCAGGCCAAAGCACTCAAGGTCAAAGCGGCTAAGGTCACACATGGACTATGCAAACTAAATCGTAAGCTCTAAAGTCATTCTGTAGAGGGCATCCAATGGGTAATGCAAGCAAAGTTAATTCCAACACTGAGTTATGGCCATCTCGTCTTTCCGGGTTTGCTTACTGAAACATTTGAGTGCTGGCATATCATGGCTTTCAGAAAGGTTTTCAGTCTTCTATATTCAACATGGCGCACACTGATTCAGTTGGAGTTCAATATCTCAGCGATAGACATTGAATTAAAAAAATATATAGTCAATCTTTACTATCACGTGATTAAGGCAGGCCCTGACATAATCAGGGAAGCATTACAAACAGCTTTCCAGGATAACACTAGCCGCTGGGCAAGGTATCTGTCGATGGACAATAAGTCATTGGGGCCTGCCACTAGACCTTTTAACCCACACATCCTTAACAATAGCCGGCCTTAAATGCCTGTTAAAGAAACAGGGCAAGTGCATCCCAGGGCAACAGGATCTTGAACGGATTAGATACATTCCTGGCGCAGAGGGTCTTGTCTACTCACACAAAGCCACATCACGTCAACCATACTTGATGGCAGGATTGGAAAGGCAAGCCCTACAGAACGTTCTGTGAACGAGGCTCCTAACATTACCAATATGGGAATATAGGGGCCACTGAAAAAACACACTGCCAGGAAACAGGTGATGTTGCTTGTGCCAATATTACACAGAAACGGCTGAGCACATTATTTGTTGTTGCCCAGACTTGCTGGGCCAGACGCGACTATATTTAAGAACAATGTTCCTGCAAAATGGCGTAAGATCATGTAAAGAGGCCCTAATGTTCATTTACACTAACACGGTGCTGATGGCCCTCGCACAAATTGACAAGTTTTATGCAGTACCTGGAAGGATTCTACGCACAATGCAAGAATCGAAGCCGAAAGTGAAAAAGAAATAAGCTGTTGTTCATCTATTGTTTCAGTAACTCTGGCACCATATAATTCTACACATGCACTTTAGGACACTCATAAAGGTCAAACTTTCTGATGGCCCTGGGCATGGGTTTGTCCCTATACCTAGCATATTTTTCATTTCTGGAGAAGTTTCCCAGTGGGGACCACTGCACAATAATGCTTTCCTTAAATGCCCTGTTACAACACTCAACCAAGCCATTGCTTCTCGGATGATACATAGACGTAGGGATATATTAAATTTCAAATTTGTTGAGAAATTCTTCAAACTCCCCGGAGACAAAGTGTAGACCATTATCAGACACAATTTCAGCCTGTACACCTTCCCTCAGAAGCAAATTTCCCAGCATATTCCTCATGGCAAGAGATGTGATGCTATTAACAAATACTGGAATAATGGTCCATGGCCACAATTCCGTACTTAACCTGGCAATTAGCTACACTCAATGGACCAATTATGTCTATAGCCAATTTAGAACATGCTTTTCAGGATCAGGAACAGCACTCCTAGCACTGGGTATGGTTACCTTTGTCTTCTTACTGGCCACACAATATACCCACTGCCTCACATATTGCTCCACTTTTCTGCCCATAGCAGGCCACCAAAACATATCCCTCGCTCTCCTCTTCATGGCACACATAGCAATATGACCCTCATGTGATAAACTCAACTCCTTAGAACTCATTTACTCAGGAACAAGCGGAACATTTGACCTATGCAGGAAACCACATGCCTATGTGCATCCACCATGGCATCCGACAATTTAGATCTTAGCCATCTCCATCACCAGCATATGAGTGTTAATTTTGCTCCAAAGCCATGAACCACTCACTCTCAGAAACAGCTTCCTTAGTTATTCCTGGCAACTCATTAACCACCATTTCTTCATCCTCCTTGAATGATGTGTGATTCTTCTGTTAATCACATTCTAAGGGAAATCTTAGAAAGGCAGTCAGCCATTACATTCTTAATAGCTGTCATTAAGCTATATATATATATATATATATATACACCATCCTATAACGATAATCCTGCAAGCTTGAGGACAACATTCCCACCCCCTTTGTAGTAAACAGATCGACCAAAGGTTTATGGTCCATACGCATCTCAAATTCAGAACGCCACAGATATTGAAGAAAATTGTAAATTTCTCACCAAAATGCCAATGCTTCCCATTCCACCATCAGTACACCTGAGACTTGCAAACGCCACAACCTCAACCTTCCCATTTCTCCTTTGCACCACTACTGCTCCTAAATCATGCTGGCTGGCATCGATAGTCACAATGCTAGGGTCTTTGGTGTCAAAAGGTTTAAGTGGAATGGCTTTAGCCACCACAACCTTGATATCATCAAACTCCATCTTGCAATTGTCATCCAACACAAATTTCTCACCTATGTTTAGAAAAGTATACAACACATGCGTTCTTTCAGCATATTTTGGAATAAAACAGGAATAAAAGTCCATGAAACCCATAAAGGAGTGCAACTGGTCCGTGCTTTCCTGCATAGGAGCTTCAACAATGGCCGTCACCAAGTTCTCCTTTGGCTCCACACCATGTGAAGATAGTTTGTGTCCAGGATAGTCCACACACTCCACTCTAAACCTGCCCTCCTCTACTTTCAAAGTTAACTCTTCTCCTCCAACATGGTTAGCACTTGGGCCCATTTCTGTCATGACTAGCCTTGTCCTCCGCATACACTACCAAATCATCTTGGAAATAAGTAACTCCAACCCCTCCTTTAAATATTGTGTCCATCGTTCACAGTAAAATAGCCATTGCTGAAGCAAACCTGTACAACATCCTCTTAAAACAGAAAGCCCCTTCTGGAGTGATAAAGGAAGTTCAATACTGAGAGTTTGTAATCAAAACAATCTGATGATACCTGGATGCCATGTCCAATGTGGAAAATATCCTAGCTCTCTCTATCAAGGACAGCTTCTGAGTGATGTTGAGCAACAGATGTCTGTCAACCCAAATTCTCAAATTCAATGCCCTAAAATCCCAAACTGCCTTTTGCCTTGCATGCTATCACAATCATTCTGACCCCTCAGTGGGTTCTAATATGTCAGGCTCACATAACCTATCTAATTCTTTCCGCAGTTCCGGTCTAACCACCAACAGGACCCTTCTTGCCTTATGTACCACCGGTTCTACACGTTCCTTTAGTTGTATTTTATGTTTGAACTTCTTCAACCTTCACAGTTCACCCGTAAATACCTTAGAAAATCTCAATTCCTATTCACAATCATGCAAAGTTTACAGATTTCTTCAATAGAACCTTTTCAGGATTATTTAGATCCAGTATTATTTCCAAATTTCGCTGTTCTATCCTTCCTAATGAGGATGAACCATACTTAGGAACATAGACAGTGGCAAGCAACTTGTTTCCTTTAAATGATTAAGGAACTCCTGCTTGGGTCTGGTTTCCAAGTGGATTAATAACAATTCACTTAAACTTAAAAGAGACAAGCTCGAGGTACTGGTACTAGGAAAGAACCCGTCCCTCTCGGGTCCACAGCACTGGCAAGAAAACTTGGTTGCTGTTCATGCCCTGGCTCATAAGGTCAAGAGCCTTGGCTTTTCTGTTGGACAAAAAGCTGTCCATCAAGCCTTGGGTAGGGAAGGTGGCTGCTACCTGCTTCGCCATCTTGAAATGACTGCGGAAAATTATCTATATACTTCCATTCCAAGCTCAAAGGACAGTTATCCAGATACTCATTTTTTCAAGACTAGAGTATGGCAACATACTCTATTTGGGGGCAGACAAAGTCTCCATGAGACGGTTGCAAGTGGTCCAAAACTTGGCTGATAGGTTGCTCTCCCGACACCCGAAAAGTGCATTAGCCTCGTCTCTCCTTCTCAAGCTTCACTGCCTTGAGGTGGAGAAGCAGATTCAAGTCAAAGACCTATGCTATGTGCACAGAGCAAGGTCAGAGGTCGGCCTCCGATTTCCTCATGAAATGGTGAGACCACATCAGCGAGCTCATCCCCTACGTTCCAGTGATGTTTCCCTGCACACCGTTCCCAGAGTTAAACAGACATGCATGGATGGCCGGTCCTTCACATATCAGGGCCCTAAGTTGTGCAATGTCCTTCTGGAATCCTTGTGAAGTTGCACCTCACTGACCACTTTTCGAAAACAGATGACGATCTGGATGTTTTGAGTCAGGATGGCCTGGTGGGACCCCACCTGTTGCTAAAGCGCAAGGAATACCTGTGTAGGTAGCTGAGCACTATGTAAGAATTGCTAATAATAATAATACCATTAACGATACAGACTATTATTAAATTAGACCATGGGCGCTTGACCTTTATTAGTTCCTAGTCCCCTTCTTTTGCTTTACTGTATCAAATTCACCCACAACTTCAATAAGATTTCCTCCATATACTATAGGCGTAATTGCTGTTTTTTTAAGAACAACGTCCTTGTCCTGAAAGTTCTTTCAATCATTCACTCATATCAACATTAACCACTGCCCAGAGTCAGCCATCATGTTTACATCCACACTTCCAACTTTTACTTGATAATAAGGTCTTCTTATCATGCTACCATCTGTGAGCAAAACAGAATTGCTCTCCTTTTTAACAGAAACATCAACACACAAAATAACGCTCATCACTAGATTCTGAAGACTTTGAATCATTTACGGCACTGACAACTTTTTCCTTTTCCTTTGGTTGTGTATACTTTAGCAATATGGCTCTTCTTTTTACAATTCCCATAAAATGTCCCTGCAGATGGGCAAAAAGATGAATTACCCAAATGATAGGCACTTCCATACCTATAACACAATAGGTTCCTTGATTCAACTTTACTTTTTTGGGAATATTGTTAGTACCTAGTTGAGCAACAACCTCTTTGGTTGAATATGAGAAAGACATTTGAGCCATGTAGGAAGCTGTGCTTTCAATACCCATAGCCTACCCACAGCTTTGTGCAAAGTCAAATTAGGAGTAGTGAGTGAAACTTGTTGAACTTTCCTATTGTTAGTATTCTTCTTCAAAATCTGTATGCTCTCACATGGCTGTTAATATTCTTAATGCACCCACAAAACGTTCCGACTCTCCCGGTAAGTAATAACATCTGTAAAATGTATGTATCTCCAGTATTATGTTCTTATGACGTTTAAACCTTTCATCTAACGTTATAAGAGCAGATGCATATCCTTCCTCAACATTTCCCTCACAAAACATAGATTGCCACGGTAGATGTGTTAATATTTTCCTACCTTTTTGGGCCCCAACAACGTTTCAATAAAGCAAATTTCTTTTTGTGATTAAAGTCATCTCCATCAATAGCTGTGAGATATGCTTCAAAACCTTCCTTCCAGTGTTCCCAATCTATGGAAGATTGTCCAGGATTCACAAGAAAAGGAAGAGGAGGAGCAATATTCTGCTGCATTTTTCACAATGTGCTGTTAACCTGCCAAACAGTAATAATGCATCTGCACATTTCAAGCCTTAGTTGCTGAAAATTGTGGCATATACTATAAACAATTCCACCTAAGCTATTGTGTTATTTCCCAATATGTATGTCTACTATTCAGGTGTGCATATCACCAAATTTGTATGTACCAAAGGCCCAGTGGGCACAACACTGTTGTGCCAATTAGACCAAGTTATTCACCAATCAAGTATGCATCCCCATAAAGCAGCGCATATTGCTGCAATGTGTGTCCAATATTACAATTTACCATTAAGGTGTGTGCATCAGCAATGTGCAATTGTAACAGAACGTGTTCCTCCAACCAATGCGCTGAATGAGCACTGGCCCTATGACAACCGCTCAACGCAGCCACTCAACCGTGACAACCAGAAAAGGAGTACACAGTACTGCCTGTAACTTCCAGCTCTTGGCTTTATGTACAATGGCAGCTTGTCAGAAGACGATGCGGTGAGAACTGGGTTAAATGGCCACTTCACACTGTACAAAATACGCTGTGTGAATGAGGCAAAAACTGGAATGCTTCATCTGTCAGCAAGAACTGGAACACTGCATCTGCTGATACACAAATGCCACAGAGTAGTGACGTGACCATACGTTATTTGCTGGAAAAAGCTAGAATGCTCCACTTTGAGGTGGAACCAAACCAAAATGGCCACTCAACAGTCACACAACAGTGACACAACTGTACGTCACTTGTTGGCAAGAGCTGGACAGCTGCACTTTTAACAGGACCCAAAATGGCAGCTAGCAGTGATGCAGCCCGTCAAGTAGAATGTTCACTATGCTGCTTTCGATACCGACAACAGAGCTGTGACGTGGATGTACTTCACGTCTCAGTGGGGGGCAACTTTGCGCATGATTTTCAGCTTGGGATTGGCCTCCCAAAACGGACACACGATGTGGAGGAATCGCCACCCAAGCAGAAAGAGCATCCGCTGGCATCCACGACATCAGATCCGAACGAGAGCCCAGAAAACGCAGCCTGAGCAGGAAAAGTGACTCTCACAGCGTTTTTCTTGAAGTGACCACAGCATGTCGGGGACCCAGCCAGTCATCTCATCACCAGTGAAAAAGGATCTTTCGTACACAAAGGTCTCATAAGTTACTTTCATCGAGTTCCTTGCGAAATTAAAGATTCCAATAAACACACAGTGATGCATGATCATTCTACTCTCCTCATACAATTCCAGTTAATAACCCAACAGGGTGTCCCAAGTTGCTCGGGTACGGAGAGATTTGAGAGGAGGAGAGGGGAGGCGCTTTCCCAGTTTTCCTCGGTTTGCAGTCTGTAGTTTGTACGGAGCAGAACTGTGGAGCTGTGGTCGGGACCGGGAACCAGACCGGACCCCGGGCCCAGACAGAAGCCGGTGGCCAGAGGAACTGGGGCCAAGCGGAGATAAGTCGGGTTGAGCGGGTTGGAGTGGTGGCCGTTAACTCTCCTGTCCCCGCGGCTTCCGCGGCTCCTGCGGGTCTCTCAAAGTCAGGTTGCGCGGTGGTTGTTGACTCTCCTGTCCCCGCTCCTCGCTTCCTGCTACTGCGGCTCTCTCTGCACTCTCTTCACCGGGCGCAGAGCAGAGCTGGGCTGAACTGAGCGAGCTAGACCAGGAGTGTGGAGTTCCTCACTTTCCTCGTTCCCCCAGCTACAAGCGGCAAGCCGATGCAGAAACCCACGCTGAAATCACTGCAGATGCAACTCCGACTACCCTGATTGAAGGGTACCCGCACGCCCTTACTGTCTTCACTATCTGGAGGACCAGACAAGCATCAGGTAAACTGGCATAAAGCGCAGCCAAACAGGCACGCAGGCCAGTAGATCCTCCTGCAGGGCTTTCAAGAAGAAGTGCATGTGTGAGTGCGAGCGAGAGTGCGAGAGCGCGGCCTCCGCTAGCGGCGGCCACACAGTGTGGTCCCCAGGAGTGCCTATAGAAGCGGCCCAACTAGGTTGGGTGCCACTTTTGGCACCCCCAGTGAGCCCTGCTCTCGCACCCCTTGCTTCTCGTGCTCCCATTGCCTCCGGACCCCGCAACCCAGGTCTGCAAGCGGGAAATGCGTTCAGGAAAAACTAGAGGAGCGCCCCTACCTAAAGAAAAGCACAAGGTTAAGGAGGAACGTATGGCACTTACCACAGCCATTCCCAGCAAGCTCCCCTCAGGACCCGCCTCACCAGGCAGAGTAGATCCGGAATTGCTGCATGAGTCAGCAGCCTTAACAGCATTAACAGCCTTAAAAAATGCAAACCAACCCCAGGCAAGCGCTGAGCCAACAGCAACTCTGAGAAAACCTACAGCATCGACCCCGTACACTAAGCGGAAAGGCAGCGCCACAGCTTCACTCACAAACTCTACCAGGCCCCACTCAGGCCGAAACAGCAGCAAACGGGCTCTGATCACCGACTTTTTAAATCTACTTCGGAAAACCGATACCTCAATGACTCTAAGACTCCGAAAGCAAATATCTCAACTCATCCCATCATAGATTTTGTAAGTGAGGCCTCCACGAGTCACTCAAGTGACAGAACCACCATAAGTTGCGAGACCGATAGGAGTTGACCCCAGACCAAGGGCAGGGTAGCTATGCCCAAAGCAACCAGCGCAGTCCCAAGTCTTCAAACACTATCATCAAAAGCCCTCCACCCCCTGGATCCGCATCAAAAGCCAAAGCCCCTAGTTATTGAGGCACAAATTCATCATCATTTCCAGCCTTTCTCAGCCCCTCTCTGCTCGCAGTCACTGCCTTCTCCTTCACCAGGCCCCGTTGGCCCTAAAAGCCTAAGGATGTCATGTCTACTCAACAATCGATCACAAACATCATGAGTCCGTTCGGCAATTTGATCACACTATCAGGAGCCCCACACCCCGAAGTGCAAAAGTCCACCAACCCTAAAACAAACAGCAGAGACAAGCCCAAACAATCTTTGTATCTGTTGAATGCAAAACAACTCAAAGGCCAGCACTTCAGCATGGCCGAATTACTGGAGGAGTCGCTCTTCCAGTTCGAAACACACAGAACTATCCTTTCGACGCTATCCCTTCGAATCAAGGATCCAAGAAAAAAGGACCATCCCAGCAGGACTCCGGGATGTCGGAGAGATCCTCTTCCCGCATTCCGAAGCAACAGGGAACACCACACTCAGGCTTCCTCCGGTGAATCCAGTTGTTCCCCAACACCTTTTGTGTGGCCACTTCGGCTCAATACCTTGGACACAATCGGCAAAGCCATGACCCTCCATGCTGACAAGCTAGATACCCAAGTAGACCGTTTAAACATTCTAGCAATTCATGTCCAGGGGGTCATACAGAAACTACACAGCTTTAACAAGATGATCACGAAGGTGCAGCGAGACCGGGACACCACATACCAATCGTGCCAATGCCATTGCACTCAAATCATCAACAAACGCGCCGTTGTTCCAACATTACTGACAGACCTCCTGGCTACTATCAGGGAAGCCCTATTAAATACCTCTTGTCAAGCTGGGAAAGTACACAAAGCTCCACGGGAAAGGGAAACGGTATGCTCCAGCCCCATGGAGGGACAAACTACTGGCGGTACGAGCACCTCCCCAACACCAATACAAGCAAATACCCCTGCACCCACGGCCGCAAGCGCCCGTGATAACTCAAACATTTTGGCCTCCCAATCCTTTGACAACATCGATCAGTCACCAGGAAGGCGGACTAAAGAAATCAAGCCACTAATCAAGCAGGAGAAAAAACACCTCAGAAAAGCGAGAAAAAGTGAACAATCAAGACAGTCAATTAACGCAACCTCCGTCAAACCTGAACAGGGAAGGAAACAAAGCGAAAATGACTAGGTCTCAAATGCTCCGGGTGGTGAAAGCTACAAGATACCTTCAACCGCCTCATCCGACTCCCCCACCACACTTAGTAGCCCAAACCACATCAAAAAGGAACAACTGTTGTCAGATAAACTATACAGTTTATTTAACCCTCCAACCAGGAAAGAGAAACAGCATTCTAACACCTCGGTCACACAAACAGCAAAACGCGTACCCCCATCAAGAATAGAAACGAAAGAAATAAGCACAATGCATCCTAGAGGGGTCAACACGATCAAGGATAATGCCAGGAAAGACTTTCGCAACCTTGTGATAACCGACAACCTGAGTCCAGGAAGCAATGACATTACCAACATAAGGGTCAGCGAACATCACACTCAAAACAACACCTATGTCTCTCCGCACCCGCCTTTGACACACTCAGAGCCCAAAGGGGTAGCCAAAACAATGGAAAGGGGTGCTGATCACGTGCCACAGCATGTCTCCTTTTTACACAATAAAAAACTGGACTTTCTTCCCCACTATGTTTCAAGGGGCAACCACGACATCCTCAACCGAAGCATTCTGTTAAAAGTATTCAAAGCTCACCCTCCATTGAGCCACATTAATACTAGTGACATCGACAGTATAGGGTTCAAACAGAACCCGCATTCCACGGAATTCCAAGAATCAACTACAGCCACGTTCGTAGACTCCCTCTTTATAGAGCAAATCTGGCAGCAGAGGGACCCTCTCAAAAAGTGGGGCATCAAGCTAAAAAATATCGACCTTCCGTGCTATCCTAGCCCACTACACCCACCTATACATTCAGCGGGCCTGTCAAAAGGCGCCAAAGGCCCGGATACCTGAAGCCCTCTACCAGAGATAGACTCTAAGGCCAGGGCAATCACAATCACTTTTGCTCACCCTGAAGCCAACCAGTCAACAAGACTTAAACACGGCCGGAACATCTCAAGCCAGGGCAAGAAAAAACCCACATGCAGCTACTAATCCACCTAAGGGCTACAAAATCTGCTCCTGGAACGTGTTTGGCCTCTGCACGAAACTAGAAGACCCAGACTTTATGGAGTTTATCACTCAGCATAACATACTCCTCTTCCAGGAAACATGGCTGACAGATTCTACACCCCTAGTCGGCTACAAGGAATTCCTGACACCAGCTAAGAAGGGGACCAACCATGGGAGAACAAAAGGGGTCTCTCTACTTTTATTTCGACCGATATTTCCGAACTCGCCTCTGCCATAGACCTCGATTCCTCCTGGTTGCAATGCGTCAAACTTGACACCCCACCTTTAACCAGCCTGCTGATCATGAACATTTACATCCACCCTGCACTAAAACAAAAACGGGCATTTACTAGCCTCACTTGCCACACTAAAACTTGCCTGCCCTGACGCCAACATCATTCTGTCAGGGGACTTCAATATGACCTTATTGCAAGATACAAAAGGCACTAGGGGACACACTCAGGTCCCAATTCGACGCGACACCTTCGGCAAGAGATGCGCTGCTCGCCTGCATGACCTCTCATTGCGCATGATCAATGGTCAAAGCTGTCAGACTGCCCAGCAGCATGCACAAATTTCACTCAAAAGTCAGCTACAATCATCGACTACACTCGAACGGATCACGATCTTGCTCCCCATATAACGAACTTTCAAATCATGGATAGAGCAGAGAGCGACCATCAACCTCAATCCTTCACGCTCTTAAGAAAAATCACAAATCCAGTCCTTGTTAACGCAACGCCACAACAACTGCATTGCTACAACCTCAAACGTCTAACATGGAAAAAGGACAACATATGCGACTTCATGGGTACATGCATTAGCATCTTGGAGAAATCCAAAACAGAACCATCAAGCATCCTGGCCTGGGAGTTATTCATCAGAGAATTAAATCAAAAATGCTCAAATCATGTAACTGGCAGTAAAGCAGGAAACCTTTAGGGGCAGCATGGTTTACTAAAAGCCTCAGAACTCAAAAACAACACTTGAATAAATATTTACGACAATTGAGAACTCGGGGCTCACCCTCCTCCCAAGACCTTCTGCTTGTTTAATTTCTAGAGCCAGAAAAGACCTCAAAAGAGATATAAAGGCGGCAAGAAAGCATTCCATGAACACCTTTGGTCTAAACTCCATTACTCTTGTAAACAAAGAGACTCCAAGTGCTTTTGGAAAATTATTAACCAGCTAACCAGTGGTAGGAACCGACACCACAACTCGGACGTAATGGAGGAAACATGGAGACCTCATATTGAATCATTATACAACGAAAATCCATCCCTAGGCATGGCTGACTGTGGCCTCCAAAACAAGGAACGGAGTTGCTGCCAGAAACCTAGTAAAACACGACTCCCCCTCTGATTTACTAGACTTTCCCCTGCGGGTCCTTAACGAGCAAGTCTTAAAAATAATAAAAAACATAAGATCCGAGGGCGCCCCAGGGCCCAACGGCCTCCCAAACACCTTGTTCCGGCATAATCCTCTACTGTGGGCGAACCATCTGACCCCGCTTTTCTCCGACGTTTTAGCCTTCAATACGATCTCCGCCTCCTGGAGGGGAAGTATCCTAAGCCCAATATACAAATCAGGTACTCGTTCTGACCCCTCAAATTATAGATTTATCGCGTTATTCGATGTGAAGGCTAAAATACACACATTGAACCTGCTGACAGACTTAGAGGACTGGGCGGCAAGAATGAATTTTATCCCTCACACGCAAACTGGATTTAGGGCCGGGATGGGCACTCTTCCGAACATTTCTGCCATCACCCTCCTAGCCAACCAAGCCAGTGCAAAATCAAGGCCACTGTACACATGTTTCATCGACCTAAAAGCTGGCTTTGACAAAGTCTCGAGAGCCACGCTATGGGCAAAAATGCATAATTGGGGGGTTCCAGCCAAGTTGCTGAAGGCCATAATCAACTTGTATTCTCAGGCGTGGATCCAGATCAGGAAAGGAGACGGGCGCAGTATAACTAACAAGATCACAAATCTTAACGAGTTAAAACAAGTGTGTGTGCTGGCGCCCTGCCTTTGTAACATTTACATCGCTGACCTGGACGAGCACCTTCGGTCTATTCAATCTGACCCTCCAAAACTTGGCAAAATACCTACACCTTGCCTTCAATACACGGACAATATCGTTCTACTGGCGCAAACGCCAGTGGGCTTGCAACGATTAATTACCGAACTTGGAGCTTATACCACCTCGGATCAATTAGCCATCAACCACCAAAAAACGAAGGTGATGCGCTTTGTCAAACATCTTAAAGTAGTGAAAGATCGTAAATTCATTTGGACCTTGGACAAGCGAACCCTGACCGAGGCGGACTCGTACAAATACCTAGGCTTTCAAATTGACCGCAACCTTAACTTCAAGACACATCTGGACTAAGGTCGCACAAAATTCAAACAGCTGCAGTTTGCCTTTAAAATCCTAAAAAACAAGCTTGCATGCTGCTCCACCGGTCATTTACTAAAGGTTATCGCAGCAAAATTCCTTCCCTCCATCTCATATGGTACAGAAATCTTGAACGGCAAAGACGCTACAGGTCTAAACCTAGCATAATCAATTATTTTCAAGAAACTGTTTGCGATGCCCCGCCATATTCCGCAAGCTCAAATTCACCTAGAATACGGTCTAAGAAATCAAATCCCCGATAGACAAGGTTCTCTAGTCTAGTACTATTGGAGGATGAGGGACGCAGAGGAAAACACACTAGCTCGTCACTGTTGGGTTAAGATCGAAAACCAAGCCAGGCTTAACAATTCAATCTTCAAAGTTCTGAAGGCTTCACTCTCGGCACTGCAGCTAGATGAGGCCTGGCTCACTGCTCCTACCTACTCTGGCTTCGAATCTGTGGTCAGCAAAGCCATAAAATGGAATTCTTTATCATTAGACAAAACAGCCCTAGCATAAAAAAATCCAATGCCTGGACCGTTATACAGACATATTAGAGGCTGCAACTTCAACCTTATTTGTTAGATCATTTTCCTCATCATAAAAAGCACTTCTTCACGCTACTGAGGCTTGGGTCATATCCATCAAAGGACCTAACCCCAAAATTGAATTACGTATGGCAATCAAAGGAATGTCGCCTATGCGGAGCAGGGAATGAGTCTTTACTGCATCTAAAATGTATCTGCCCTGTCCTAGCAGAAACACGAAAAACGGCCCTTCGGTAGGTTTTCAAGAAGGAACAAATAAGAACTTGTAGAGCAGCAGTAATTCATTGTCTCAATTCAGTTTTCCTGCAGTGCCACAAACTTTTTGAAAATTGAGGCAAGAGAACTGGACAAAATAGAATCCGCCAATCAACTCAAGTAGTTTTAGAACATTCAGCCTCAAAACCCTTCTATTGCACTGCTTGTACATTTTAATACTTTTTAAAATACCGCTTCTTGCCTTCTGACTATTTTCTATGTGCTTTTCCATACTTAAATTTTTTATTTTTTTTATTGTATATTTTATGTGTCTCTTACCCATGGTGGTTTGCC